>NW_024412470.1:2752932-2915252 GCF_014898765.1 Herpailurus yagouaroundi
CCATTGTTATATCATTGTTATCCTAGGTTAGATTAATCATACCATTAATTATGAATTGGATGTGTAGTGTCTTATTTGCCCAACTGGGAGTGTTTTCAAAACATGGTTTGATTTACAGAGAAGTGGACTGCTTTTAAGCTGTACCTTTAAAGTTATAGGTTTATGACTGCATTAACTGTGTGTACATTCCACACGTTATGTTTCCGTCTTGTACCAACATTTATTATAATCTTATTAAAAAATCGCTGCTTCTATCACTGAATGTTTTTTGTTACCTGGAAAGGGGTAAGCATGAATCATGATTCAAAACTGACCCCCATAACTCTTTGGCCTTCAAAATCCAGCACTGAAACGGGAAAATTAGGGGATTGTTTTGAATCTTCTCTCAATACGTGTTCACCATGAGGCACTGCATGAGTTACTTAACCTCCCCAGGTCTCTGTTTCCTCAATCTACTTTACAGGAATGTTTTGAGGATTAAATGAAATGAAATCATGTGTGCCAAGCCCAGAACCCAGTGAGCACAGCCCTCAAGCCATGTTTACTTGCTTCCTTTAATTCACAAAGAACATCTCTTGCCTGTGGTAGAATCACGATTGCCTCTAGATTGTCTTCAGTTAGTGGGGGTTTGTTGAACCTCAGGGGCAAGACCGTAGAGTAGGTTTTGTCTAAAATTCACTGAAGGCCCCCCAAAATTCAATTGTGTGAATGTCTCTCCTTTTCTAAATGTACTTAATCCAGAAAAAAGTCGACCATAACGCCAAATATCTTAGGAAGCATTTGTTGCAAAAGTACCTGAAACAAATCATGTATACCCAGGGAAGAAAAGTTCATTTTGAAATCAGCAAGAAGAGTATGCATTTTTGTTTTGCAAGGTTTAAAGGAGAGTAAATAAGTCTTCTGGGTATTCAGAGAGTCATGTAAGATACAGTGATTAAATTGAGTGCAGTGCTTTGAAATGGCATCAAATCAAAGATGTGATCATGGCCATGGGGAAGCTTATGAACTTGATGGAGAGACTAAACCTACATGTATGAAATGAGCACAGAGTAGTTAGACTTAATATCAGGAGGGGCAGGTATCACATAATAGGGCTTGAGACCCCAGGCACTAAGGAAAGGCAAGATACAGGTTTGGGTAGGGATTTAATAAAGCTCTAGGAGACCTGGGATCTTGGTTTGACTGGTTCATAAAACACTATCATTTAAAGACAGACAGAATTTTTAAAAACCACATAAAATATTCACTTCCTATAGAAACCCTATAGTTGCTCTTTATGTATTTGAAATAAATGAATCCTTCTGAAGTCTCAGTGTTCAGGCTGATTTGCTTTCAGGCTCTTAATACACACTGCCAGACTGCTCCTGCCCAAATTCATTCTTGGTCTGTGGGATATGGAATATCTTTATAAATCATAACAAGTCACATTGAGAGTAAAAATCCCAGCTAGAGATTTACCTCAAAAGCTGAGGCATGCCACATATATTAATGTTGGTGGATTTAGAAACCAGGGTGAGACCTTTTTGTCTTTATTAGAAGGAGATTTCTAATTCAGAGCCTTCCAGAGTGTGGGCATGGATCCTCTGAACTGGCCCGCTCCTCCTGTCCCTCCCCACCTTCCAGCTCCCCAAATTTAAAAAAAAAATGGAGAAGCAGAACAACAAAGCCATTAACTTATTGGAATAGAATTTATGGCTGAAATCTTGCAAAGCTTATATCAGCAAAGTAAAAATAATTACTGTCACTTTCTTTTAGACACTTGGCTTTAAGGTTCTTGTCACCTTTATCCTAACACACAGATGACTTAGTAGCTCTATTTTTCATGGCAGATGGCCTGGTGTTATGTTTTTATGCTCACGGCCATGCTATTAAATGACAATACACGGGGATGATACCAGAGTGGAGCTACATTTAGATAATGAATTGGAATAGCGTTAATGGTTTTGGGTTAGGCATGCTGTCCATATGCCAGCTGAGCTTTTTCCTTTCTCTCTCCTTTCCTTCCCCAGATTCTCAAATCCAAAGACTTAACGTCTCCAACCCAGCGCTACATTGACAGCAAAGTCGTGAAGACAAGGGCAGAAGGCGAATGGCTTTCCTTCGATGTAACTGACGCCGTTCACGAATGGCTCCACCATAAAGGTTTACAACCACCCTCTGTGTTCATCCCTAGCTGTTCGGTGACCTTAAGTTATTGTAAGTTGATTGCAGATTTAAGGGTATTGTCACACATCCAAATGACCTCCTTGACTTCATGTTTTCCAGACAGAAACCTGGGATTTAAAATAAGCTTACACTGTCCCTGCTGCACCTTTGTGCCATCTAATAATTACATCATTCCCAATAAAAGTGAAGAGCTAGAAGCAAGATTTGCAGGTAACTGAAACTTGGTCATTTGAGGTGGGGGAGGGAAGGGCCTATATTGATAGTCTCATGGGGGACGAAATCAGTTTGCAGGTGAAATCGGGATTGTTTGGTGAGGCCTGGGGAGTTTTAGTTGTGTGGGTAAAAAAATGGTTGGATAAAGATATATAAAGGCAGAAAGGATTGGGACAAAGGAATTGGTTCCCTGTTTATGTTGCTCAGTGCCCGGTGATGACCGGGCAGTAGTAACTGGCTGATTCATCAACTTCCCAAACTATTAGTCTGTTAACCCGTTTGGTCTTCATTTAAGCGAACCAACTTTCCACCCGTGCTGGTATTATAGACGACGATAGCGGACATTCAAGGAAATCCATTGATAATGCCCCAGACCCAATGTCGGGAGCTCACAACTGTATTTCACAGAAGGGAATCTCTTCACACCACAGCCTCTTTAACTAACCTTATACGGATCAGAACACTCCACCTTTCCTAGCAAACGGCTTCCTTATCAGACTTTTATAATCATTTAAAAAACACATAACTCTAAGTCTTTAGTTTTCCCCTATTTTGCTTCCCTCTTAGTGATTAGCCAAAGTTCAAGGAGAGTGAAGAGATACCAAGGGTTTGAGGCAACTTCTCTTATTAGATAACCAGTTTGGAGATAAGCGTTAAGAAGGAAGTGTGCTGCGGGCTAGTGCTGTATGGACTCCATACCACCGCATCTGGGAGCTGAGTTCCCTTCCCAACCACCACCACCTGAGACCTTCATCCTCATGCAGAAGGCTACAGTGGCCCTTACTCATGGAAAAACACTCCCAGAAGTCTAGAGATTTATTTCAGTCTCTAACCTAGCCATGATTCTCTAGAGTGTGGAGATTAAATGCTTAAACTGGCAGTCTCTTGAGCATGCTTTGGGGAGCTCGAGTTTCTAAATCTCAGATGGAACAGGAAAGTGTTGAGGATGCCATAAAATAAATGAAAAAGCCCTTTCTTCGCCGCTTCCCAAAATAGCATTAGGTAAGGGTGACTTCTGTTTCACTTGAACCTAATTCACTGCAATTTAGTGTAAGTCTCGGGTTATGTTCATTAGAGAAATCTTCTGAGTTTAGTAGTCTTAGGAAGAGAGTGGACTGGTGGGTGACAAGGCATGTTCTTTTCAGTCGCTGAGGGACTGAACGTGGCCTCAACTGAGGGTTGACTAAAATAAACGACCTAGGTTGCCCTTGGACTATGGTCAAAGGCCTCTTCTGTAGTGATCCTCATAACCAACAAGCCCTGACTTGGACACCGAGCTGCCTCCTGACGAGAGCAGCTGCAGTTAGAAGTGTTCCTTGTCACCTCCAATTGTCTTCTTATGTCCTATTTACGTGGGGAATGATTGTAGCCAGGTGATGATGCTGTTGTGGTCATCACTGCCATTTGTGATAGAATACAAAGCAAAAAAAAAAAAAAAGGCTGGTTATATTTGATGAAGGTAAAGCTAAATGTTTGTTACCCAAATGCATTTTTTCAAGGTATTGATGGCACCTCCACATATACCAGTGGTGATCAGAAAACTATAAAGTCCACTAGGAAAAAAAACAGTGGAAAGACCCCACACCTCCTGCTAATGTTGTTGCCCTCCTACAGACTTGAGTCACAACAGTCCAACCGGCGGAAGAAGCGTGCTTTGGATGCAGCCTATTGTTTTAGGTAAAGGAAATAAAAATAAGACGAAGTAATTATGTCTGTTGACTCTTGTACTGCCTTTGCCCTTTCTTACCAATTGACCTGAAAACTGCACTTATTGCTTGAGGCCAGGTACATACAGTACAGTATAGCCATCATATCTCCCAAGGTCATTCTTCCCAGAGGCTTAAAACAGTTTTTCTGCGTTGTAGTCATCGGCTTCTTGCAATGAACCAAGGGTGAAGTCAGAAAATTAGCTCCTGAAGTTGTTTCCCAGATCTCTCGGAAGCACCCGGGGGCCGAAGAAGAAATTGAGCTCCTTGCTCCCCAAAGCAAATATAAGTTTACTTGAGGGGTATGGTGATGGGTCCTTAATTGGAAAGACTCACTATCTGTATTGGAAAACCCTCCCCTCCCCCACCCCCAACAGTAGAGTAGAGTGCCCATGGTCATACCTTTTGTCATAGTAACAGATATGAGAGAAATAGAAGTAGAATGCTATTTATTGTGTCGTTAGCTACAGAATATGAGGGACTAAAGGCAACTCAAATCTATTTCCCATTCTTATAAGAGTTCATGGTGGAGAGAGTGCTAGTGTTCTCCTGTGGTTTCTTATCAAGCCTCATAAGAGGAAGTTTCTCTTTTTATTTTGAGAGCTGGGACGGGGGGTGGGCAGTGAGGGGTTCTCACTGATGAGAACTGCTCCAAGAGTTCATGAGTAAAATGGCTTCTTTTTGCTCGCCACAGTCGATGGTTGCACTAAGCAAGGCTCCACGTTTTTTGATCTCTGTTTCGTTCCTGGATCAAGAGACATGAGATAAAATGAAGGATTCATTCTCAAAGGAAAATGTCTTAGGTGGTTCTTTGAAAATAGCTGTCATACTTGATTCATTTTATATTTTAAAGGACAATCGAGGCTGGTTGGCAAAACTGATCTCTTCCAGCCACCTTTCTGCGTATATATAGTCATTCTAGGGAAAGGTTTGACGTTGAAAGGTATGGGCAAAAGACTCAGGGTATAGAATTCACAAGGGAAAGTAGTCCAGCAAATCATCGTAACACTCCATCGTGGAAGTCGTTCGAGATTACTATAAAACCATTCAAACCTGGCCCATGAAATGTGCTCATTGGATGCCATTTGAATGAGTGAATGAGTCATTTTTCTGACTTGGAATGAGGGGTGGGGGAAATCAGCTTTAAAATCTCCACCGCTCTTTCTTCTAACAGAAATGTGCAGGATAATTGCTGCCTACGTCCACTTTATATTGATTTCAAGAGGGATCTTGGGTGGAAATGGATTCATGAACCTAAAGGGTACAATGCCAACTTCTGTGCTGGAGCTTGCCCGTATTTATGGAGTTCAGACACTCAGCACAGTAGGGTAAGTATTTGGCCTGTGTCTCTTCTATTCTTGGGTTGCTAATGTGTACCTGCTGAGAGTATGTCCAGTGAATTCTAATTAGCCTGGTGCCCACTCATCAACACACTTGAATGGGTGCTGGAGAGATCCTTTTGAGTGATGGGGAAGAATGCCGGCTGCAGGTGAAATCAGAAGTAACAATGACCAGTTTGAAGAGTAGGTTTTGCCTCCCCGATGAGATTATAGGCAACCCGAAGACAGTGTTGTTTAATTGCTTTCTTTTTATCTTATATTCTCAACAGCTGTAAGCGATTGGTAGCTATAAAAAATCAATATGTCACTTAGTGTCACATATACAGCTAGGATGTGAAAGGAGCCAGGTCCCCATCTAAAAGAGGACCTGTTATCACCTACATCAGGGACTGTCATAGTAAAGAAAACTTTGAGGACCTCAGCTGATGGCATGGCATCGTGACTCACCAGCATATGGCAATTAAAACGTCATTTATATAGCCAAATTATGGAAAGAGCCCAAATGTCCATCAACTGATGAATGAATAAAGAAAATGTGGGGTGTGTGTGTGTGTGTTTGTGTGTGTACACACACACAATGGATGGAATAAAACTTGGCAATGAAAAAGAATGAAATCTTGCCATTTGCAGCAACAACGTGGATGGAACTGGAGGGTATTATGCTAAGTGAAATAAGTCAGTCAGAGAAAGACAGATAGCGTATGTTTTCACTCCTATGTGGAACTTGAGAAACTTAACAGAAGACCATGAAGAAGGGAAGGGACAAAAATAGTTACAGAGAGGGAGGCAAACCATAAGAGGCTCTTAAATACGGAGAACAAACTGAGGGTTGATGGGGGCAGCAAGGGTGAAGGGAAAATGGGTGATGGGCATTGAGGAGGACACTTGTTGGGATGCGCACTGGGTATTGTATATAAGCGATGAATCATGGGAATCTATTCCCGAAGCCAAGAGCACACTGTATACACTATATGTTAGCTAACTTGACAATAAATTATATTAAAAAAAATAAAGATTAAAAAGTCATTTAACTTCTCTAAGCCTCAATTTCTTATCAGTAACAAGGAATGTTTACGTTAAAAGTGATCTTTAAAATAACAATGCCAAACTCAAGAATAGATGTAAAGAGCAAGACGATGAAATAAGTGAAAATGATTTGAAAATTAGGATCTCCAAGTCTTTATAACCCAAAGTGAACAAGAATCTAAATATTCTGTCAAGTTACTTCAGGGAGGGTAGAAGGCTAATTCAGAGAGCAAGTCCTAGATTGGATGTCATGGGTTAGTAGCCCAGATCAGCAAAGACTTTTTCTATGTAGTGATGCCTGTCCAAGCCAAGTGTTTTTTCCTGGTACCTCATAATGTAGGGTTTTAGAGATGGAAAGTTATATTGTCCAAACATCTCATTTTTCTAAAGAAATCCAGGTCCAGATTGTGTAGATTACTTGCCCAGGATCAAACAGTTGGTGACAAACCAAAACTTGGAAGGCATTTGGAAGGCAGGCTTCCTGGCTTTATAACCAGGCCTCCGTTTGCTCTGTCTTACTGAGTTTAATTCCTGAAATGTGGCTACACATTGGGGTTGTGCCTCTGTAAATCTCCTTATTAAAGAGGCATTAGAAACATTGCCTTCACTGCAGGGTAGGAAAATGAATCTGCTGCAAGGATCACATAATGCATTCAGCTGAATCCAAGAGTTTTGGGGTTATCAATTATTTTAGACCATCTGCATTATAAAATTTCTCTTTAATGCATATGAAAAATCATGTGCTAGCAGAACATGAAGTCCCTTTATTTATAAATGCCTACATATGCTCGACTTTAAATTGACAAATAGGACTCTCCTTCCTTCAGCTGTTTTCCCAACTCCCCTGTAGATTTTGGCACTCCAGGCTGACCATGTGCTTGGCCATGTGAGGAAAGCTTGCTCATGTCTGTCCCTTTGTCTGAGCTCTCTGGCCAGCCTGCTTCAACTGGGCTGTGGCCACAGTAGCTGTAATGTGGGCAAGGCCCAATTGCCAAGTAGAAACATAATTCCCCTCCCTGATACACAGAGGGAGTGTGTGCAGGCTGAGACCGTGCTTGTTTTTCAAGGAGAGAGGAAGAATAACTGTCATGGTCACAAATATGTGGTTTGGACAGTTACCCAGGGAGCCAGAGGTAGCTTAATAAAGTAGTCAGTGTTGCTGCACTGAACAGACCTTCTGTCTTAGGCTGAAAAAATGGCCGTGAATGTCGAGGAAAAGGTCACTTGCTGTTTGCCTAACACATTAATGGAATCCTTGGAAATGTCTCTTTATCATCACTGGGGAACCTACATACTTCCACTGGTAAAAGTCGCATACTCCTTTGATATAAAATGGAGTTAGGGGCATAGAACCGACTCCAGAACTTTCTCTTCATTCCATTTTAGGGCTGGCTATCCGCCCTCCAACTTAGGCACTACCATTTGCCACGTGAAACCTAAATGGAGGGTTGATTATCATTGTTGTTTGAAGCAAAACGTAAGAAAGTGAATGCGTAAAAATAACAGATTTCTTTTAATATCATTCTTAATTAACTCTTAACTGCTGAATTCTCGATCGTATTTATGAAGCAATGATAAGTGAAAAGACTTGCATCTTTTTCTCTTTTATTTATTTTTTTTTTAATTTTTTTTTCAACGTTTATTTATTTTTGGGACAGAGAGAGACAGAGCATGAATGGGGGAGGGGCAGAGAGAGAGGGAGACACAGAATCGGAAACAGGCTCCAGGCTCCGAGCCATCAGCCCAGAGCCCGACGCGGGGCTCGAACTCATGGATCGTGACCTGGCTGAAGTCGGACGCTTAACCGACTGCGCCACCCAGGCGCCCCTCTCTTTTAAATGAAAATGTAGGTGATATTAAATTGCCTGAGAAGACACAGCACAGAGAGGTTTCACACTGCAGACAGGTCTCTTTTTCTGTGGCTAAGGGTAGACGAAAGCTTGGGTGGTAGTTTTAATGAAACCTGTGATTCTTCCACTTCTCCGTATATTCACTTCTTCCCCGAGTGCAGGAGTCTCCTTTCATCCAGAGAAGACTTACTAGGGCCATCAGGTCAAAACAAAGTCCAGAGAATCTCTGACCACAAGGGAACTCTAATCTAGGTGGGAATTGGAAATATACACTAGGTTACAAAGAAGTGTAGACACAAGAACAGATACTGAGAGGATCAGCTTTTTCGACGGCCAGGCAAGTATGTGCAGCAAAGTAGAGATCGAAGTGAAGGATTATTGGGGAAACTGTAAAATCTGTTGAATGAATGATTTTGTGCAATCTGAGTTTCTACAAAATCATCTGTTTACGATGTATGAGAAAAGGATTCTGTAGGAAAATGATGAATTCAGTGATTACTAGGAACACATATCAAGTTGACCATAATTGGGGGTTAAGAGAAGGAAATTGACCAAAAATAATTTAAATTGTCTACTGAGTACTGTGACTGATAAGATAACAGTATGGAATGGTTCTTTTTAAAGTAATTGCCACCCCATTTTTTTTTTTTTGGTTTTTTTCCTATGTTTTCTTCCTTCTCCTGTGTCCTTTCAGGTTCTCAGTTTATATAACACCATAAATCCAGAAGCATCTGCTTCTCCTTGCTGTGTGTCCCAGGATTTAGAACCGCTAACCATTCTCTACTATATCGGCAAAACACCCAAGATTGAACAGCTTTCAAATATGATTGTAAAGTCTTGCAAATGCAGCTAAGATTCTTGAAGAAGTGGCAGGACGATAATCACATGGTGGTGATGATGATGAGGACGACAAGAACAATGACAATGTAACAAGAAAACGTAAGAGAGCCTTGCTTCAACAGTGTTAAAAACATTTTGAAAAAAGCGGTACTAGTTCAAACACGTTGGAAGTTTGTGGTTGTGTTTGTTAAAAATGGCATCTGAAACAAAACAAAACAAAAAATTGAAGGCTTTATTCTACATTTCATCTACTCTGTAAGCGAGAGAGACAAGAAGCAAAACCTTTTTTTTTTTTAAGACAAAAATAAACACTGGAAGAATTTGTTAGTGTTAATTATGTGAAAGGAACAACCAAACAAACAGGAAAATCCCATTAAGTGGAATTGCTGTACATACTTTTCCTATCCCATGCCTCACTTGATTTTTCTGTATTGCTATGCAATAGGGACCCTTCCCGTTCTTACCTTTAGAGTTAACGGTGAGTTATTTATTGTGTGTTACTATATAACGAACATTTCATTGCCCTTGGAAAATAAAACAGGTGTATAAAGTGGAGACCAAATACTTTGCCAGAAACTCATGGATGGCTTAAGGAACTTGAACTCAAACGAGCCAGAAAAAAAGGGGTCATATTCACGGGATGAAAACCCAAGCGAGTTATTATATGACCAAGCCAGCCTGCATTAAGATAAAGACCCTGAAAGCACATGCTATGTACCAACTGCCTAAGGAAGCTTCTTGTAAGGTTCAAAACTGAAAAGCCTGTTAATAAAGGAACTTTCAGTCAGAATAAGTCTGGAAGATTTTTTTTTCTTTTTAATTGTAAATGGTTCTTTGTCAGTTTAGTTAAACCAGTGAAATGTTGAAATGTTTTTGATACGTACTGGTCAAACTTCAGACCTGAAAGTATTGCCGTATAGCTATGCTATTGGTTTTTTCCTTCGTTTCAGATATATGTAACCGTACCTATATTATTATAATAGATGGGTATAGAAGCCAGTATAATTGGAAACACATCTGCAGATCTCCTTTGCAAACTATTAAATCAAAACGTTAACTACTTTACATGCAATGTGTAAATTTTTACCATATTTTTAATGTTCTGTAATAATGTCAACTATGATTTAGATTGGACTTAAATTGGGGCTCTATTTTTAATGATCGCTCAGAACTGTGTGTTTCCTTTAGCTGGCCAGTACTTTCGAGTAAAGCCCCTATAGTTTGACTTGCACTACAAATCTGTGTTTTATAGTGTTTCCTCCACTGTGCTTTGTGCATTGTCCATTATTATGACATAAGCTACCTGAGTCCACTTGTCCTGTAGATTTTCTTTTATGAAAAGGACAGATTCAAGTTCAGTAGTCTTCCTCCATCTTCTAAGCATCCTTACTAATCAGTTCAGATGTTAACAGTCTTCTATTTTAGGAAAATTGGGGAATATTATAGATGTATACATAATTGAGCTGAAATATTTTAGTTTTAGCAGAGGCCTAAGGATCTGACTGTAACTCGGAATCTTTGTGGCTGAGTTAAGAAAGGTTTCTGCAACTTGGCTTAAACAGTATGCTCACCGAATTCTATTGTTAGTAGAGATCAGACAGTTCATAGGAAACATCTTTTCCTTTAATCAGGTTTTTAGTGTTCTGGGGGGAAATGGAAAGATTTACATATTTCTTGATTTCTTTTTTAAGGGAGAAAAAAAAAAAAAAAACGCCCTGGTCAGCCTAAGTCACTCAGTTTATTTCACGGAAGTTAAGGTTTTCATGTGTGTTCTTTGGGGGTTGTAAAGGTACAAGCCAAATCCTCCCATGATCAAAAAGTGATTTTTTTTCTCTGAATGAGACTTCTCTAGATCTGAGGCGAGAATTTACCTTGCTTTAATAAATGAATGATTTGCCACATCGTTGCAGGGAAGGTACCCTTCCGCCAGGGTTTGTAGGAGATGACAGTTTGCCAATTGTCCCTTATTCAACTGTAAGATGAAAGTTAATAGGTAAAACAATGGAATATTTGCAGCGTCACCTAAAGGGCAGGATGGTGAGGTGCGAATCCAAGTGAAATTGTCTGATAACCTGTACTTCTAGATGCTTGACTTTTCCTGGCCTTTAATTAAATGACAAATTGGATTCGCAAATTTGAAAACTGGAAAAGCGAGAGGGGGGACGCCCTACTGGTGATCAATCTTTGTGTTGGGGGTAACCCAATCCCAGAAATGAGTGTGTTGATTTTTTTTCCTTCCGTTTTCGATGAATTCTATGTAAATCACTTTTATTTCTGCAGGTGTTTTCCTCTCAGATAGAATGACGTTTGTTTTGTATTATTTTGTCTTTCCTCATGAATGCACTGATAATATTTTAAATGCTCTATTTTAAGATCTCTTGAATCTTTTTTTTTTTAAGTTTGGGGGTTCTGTAAGGTCTTTACTTCCCATAAGTAAATATTGCCACGGGCAGGGAGGGATGCGGGAGGGAAGGGGAAGATGTTAGTATACGGGTGGGGTGGGGCTGCAGTTTTTATATGTTAAGCAGCAGTACAGTTTTCTGGTTGGCATGGTTTAAAAAGAAATGGACTATAAGATTAGCTGTTTTGTATTTTGATGACTGATTATGCTGTATTTTAACATGATGTATGTCTGTTTTGTGGTGCTCTAGTGGTAAATAAATTATTTCAATTCTATGTTGATGTGTTTTTCCTATCATGGTGTTATCGTTGAGGCTAGAGGACACCTCTCCTGCAATGAGAATCATCTCAAGCTGGGAAAGTCATACATCTTTAAGACTGTGCTCTTATTCTCAAGGATATTCACTTCAGAAATGTCATGGTTTATAGCCCATGAGCCAGGGCATATGTACCAAGGACTAAAGAAAGCCCTGTGCAGTCTTTTTATTCTCTTGTTTATTGCTATTTGGTCATTGTTTGAGATTTAGTTTCCATCCAGCTTGACTGTCTACCAGAAAAAATGCAGAGAGATGTTTGAGCCATGCCTCGGCTTTCTGGTTCCATGTTCTGCCAACCCCAGGGCCAAAAGAACCGGTCTAGACAGTATCCCCTGTAGCCCCATAACTTGGATAGTTGCGGAGCCAGCCAGATATAACAAGAGCCACGTTGCTCTTTGGGATGGGTGTTGGGAGCAACTACTCTTCTGTTTCACCCAGACCACTGCACCAAAAAACCCTGGTTCCCGCAAAGTGCTTTGGCTGTTGCCTATAAGACCAGACTTTGCAAGTGAGTTGCCAGTCTCTTAATAAATGGAACAAATAGAAAAGCAGTTGGGGCTCAATCTGGTTGTCTTGCTTTATCTCATGAAAGAACCAGTTTGTGCCCATTGTCTAAACCTCACATGGAAACAAACCATCAATGCAAGTGTTTAGGTAGAATAGAGAATAGTCCTTTTTCTGTGATCCTCTGTGTTTCATCTTTCATACTCAACTCCTTGATAAAGGAAGTGTTTCACTTGAGCACAATTATTTCACACTTCTCTGCAGAGTGGCCAGTACCAGGCCTATCCGCCCCCCAGCCCACATCACCTTCATGTGATGAATAAGAAAAAGAGGGTGTCGAGGTAAAGAAGAGAATCACCTAATGGCCATATCAACTTCGCCAAGCTTGTCAACCACTCTGAGCCTTGTTTCTTTTTAATCTTAAAATGAGGATGAGACTGCCTGCTTTACAGGTTTTGCACAGTTTGTTTTTGCTTCCTTGTTGTTAAGTGAATCTACGCATGAAAAGAATTTCCTTTGGTGTTTGGCCTGTAGTTGCTGATCAGTAAATGGTAGTCTTGATATTTCTCAAGTTGTTCTGTCTTTGGCTTCTTAGCAATTCCACTGTAATGAGCTTTTTATATTCAGACTGTAACCTGGGCCTATATTTCCCCACCTTGAGAGTGAATGTGTAAGCCCTCTAGACTCTAATCTCATAAATGGATCAAACCATCAGTTATTTCTGAGGATATTCTGTGATTCTATTTGTTAAACTTTTGGTTACATGTCTGACCAGAAATTGTTAAAAATAGCGGGGGAAATGTTCGTGTAAGTCTTTGCTTATGTCTACCAACTAAAATTCAAAGTGAAAGAGACAAAATGGCTAGTTGAATGACCCATTTCCTAAGATGATGATGCTATAATTGCAGTTTGCTGAGCACCTACCAGGTACTGTTCTCTGTTAACCTGTTTAACCTCACATATTACCTTATGATGTAGGTTTTTTAAAAATATATATAACTCCATTTTACGGGGAAGTGAGCAGATGCAGAATGGTTAAATCATATGTCCAGGATCCCCCAGTTTGTAAGGGAAGGGTCTAGAATTTCAATACACTAGCTACTAGGCATATGTGGATTTTGAGCAGTTGAAATATGTCTAATCTGAACTGAGATATAACAAAGTGTAAATGCACACATCATAATTCAAAGACACTACAAAAAAAGAATGTAAAATGTTTCATTAATTTTTGATACTGATTACATGTCTAAATAATACTATTTTGGCTATATGGGATTAAATAAAGTATATTATTAAAATTAATTTCACCTGTTTCTTTCTACTTTTTTAATACAATTACCATAAAACTTAAAATTACATACGTGGCTGACATTTGTACCCTGTGTTCTATTTCTCTAGCATTCCGTTTTGTTCTTAGGATTTCCATCTCTCCCCTTACATTGTCCATCTATCCATCTCTCTGTTCTTGCATGTCTACTTTATCCTTTAGAGCCCTTAACACATTAGTCAAAATTGTTTTAAATTCCCAATTTGATAATTGCAACATCCTTGCCATGTCTCATTCTGATGCTTTCTCTGGCTCTTCAAATTATGTTTTTGCCTTTTAGTATGCCTTGTAATTTTTTCTTGCTAGCTATACACGACATTGGGGAAAAGAAACTGCTATAAACAGGTCTTACTAGCTTAGTGTTGAGTCAGCAGGGGAAGCATTCTGTAGTCTATTGGTGAGGTTTCAGTCTTTTATGGAACCTCTGCCTCTGGACTGTGAACTTCACAAGAGTTTCCCAGTTTTTTTCTCCACCACCATTAGGTGGCACATGATGGTTAGAGTGGGCTGGAGTTGCTTTTT
Organism: Herpailurus yagouaroundi; assembly: GCF_014898765.1. NCBI lineage: Eukaryota > Metazoa > Chordata > Mammalia > Carnivora > Felidae > Herpailurus > Herpailurus yagouaroundi. The sequence goes on from NW_024412470.1 coordinate 2,767,144, forward strand.
CCCTTTTCTAGGTCCATTAAGTTCTGATACTCCAGCTAGTTAACCTTTGGTTAATTAGTTGCCCTCAAGGGTAGGCCATGTCAAGAACAGAGTGCTTGGGTATATTTCAAAGTGGCTACTTTTCTGCTCTCCATGTTGGATGTACTATGGAATTGTTCTCCCATGGTAGAGCTCCTGGAGGTAAATCTTACAATATTGTGGGGTCCCCCGTGTGACTGTGTCCCTCCGGAGTTTTTATCTCTCAGAGTTGTTTGCACTGAATCTTCTGCAATTCATGCATTATGGTTCAGTTTTTCCTACCCTGGCAATGTTTCTTGCACTGGTTCCTGCTTGTGAATCTCTGGTCTTTTTATTTTATTTTATTTATTTTATTTTTATTTTTATTTTTAATGTTTTATTTTTGAGAGAGAGAGAGAGCAGGAGAGGGGCAGAGAGAGAGGGAGACACAAAATCCAAAGGAGGCCCCAGGCTCTGAAATGTCAGCATGCAGCTCAACGCAGGCCTTGAACCCGTGAACTGCAAGATCATGACCTGAGCCAAAGTTGGACACTTAACCTAGTGAGCCGCCCAGACACCCCGTGAGTCTCTAGCCTTGTAAGCAGTGATGGCCTGTATTTGCCTGTCTGTTTCTCCAATTCTAGAGGCAGCAGTTTTCTCCTCTTTTATGGATCCAAGAAGACTTACTGATTTTTCAGAGTGTTCAGGTTTGTACCAGTTGTTAAGATGAAGTGGCCACTTCCAAGCTCTTTACATGCAGAACCAGAAACGGGAAGTTCTTTTTCTGTTAGACAGCTCTAGTGTAGAATTTGGAAGCAACTCTCTTTAGAAACAAAAGCTAAACTACTCCCATAAGGTATATTGCCAGCTTTTGCTTTTGTAATTAACATATGGTTGAACACCATTAAGCCAAACCCTATGAAACTAGTTTTTCAGGTCATGATTTGTTGTATATTGGCAATTCTTTAGGGTTCAACCTAACACTTGGCACCGATTGACTAATGTGGTAATGAAAATACAAATATTATACAAGCCCCACTGACAAGACTCTTGATAAAATGGATGGTTACATAGCAGCAAAGCTACTAAGAGGGACAGTATAACCTACTTCTAGAGTCATTGAAATAGTGTATTGTTTTCAGTCCATAGAAATCTTCATCTGTATACCTGTGAGAACTTTTACTGCTGTGTCTAAGGGGGAAAAAAGTCAAAACACTCATTGTGCACATTTGAGTTACTGGTCTTGAGAAGACATGGCTTTTCTATCTGTAAATAAGGTGTATTGGAGCTTCCTTGGCTTATAGGCCTTAGATGGGTGCATCTAGGCTTTATATTCAGGAAACTTACATAAGGGAGGAGTTGTTTTTTGTCATTTTTTTAAGGAATAGAAATTACAAATACAAAATTTGATTCAGAGCCTTAGAAAGGGCCTATAAAAATGAAAAGCCAGGACATTGTGAATTTTAAGAGCTTTACTGCAAACCTGCCTCTGGGCTTTAGGCTGACACATGCTTTTGTTTCTATCAAAGACTACTACTTTGTAATTCTAGCTAAAACTGGGTTTCATCTCTTTATTGTTAATCTGCTAAAAATCGGTTTTAAATCATTTTAAATCAGTTGCTCTATTTTCTGCCCTCCCTGTGACTCTGCAACCACGTTTTTTGTGCTGAACAAAGGAAAATAAGATCCTGGTTTATAATACTCCAGGTCAGAGATAATGAAGGAAATGTTATTTTTAGATCTCTTTTGAAATATCCAATGAGATCCCATGAGATTGCAGAAATTGTTAATATACATATTTGATAATTATACCAATAGATATGAATAACTTATTAAAGTTATTACCTGAAATTATAATAAGAATGCCTTTTTAATGGCATTTTTTAAAAAAAATGAAGGAATCGCTTCAGGTTTTTTCCTGATTGTGTCTTAATTTCCCTGAAATACTTTGAGTTGGTTTCTTGATTTCAGCCAGTAATGGCTATTTGGAGAAGAGAGGAGTATGTTCCTGTAATTGGTCAGAGACCTAGTGAAAGGAACAGAACGTACTGAGGGAGGCTCTGTACTGTGTGATCAAAACTAGGGAAATCAGCCTGTGAGAACAGACATAATTAAAGAGCAAGGCAAGAAATTAGTGGTAAAGAAAAAGGCCCAATATAATCTCTCCGGCTTTTCCCCCAAAGTAAGATTTTCTCTCCTACACATGCCAACCCAACTGAAAGAACACAGATGTGTTACTCAGGTGACATCATGAAGGTCTGGCCAGCCCCAGCGATGGAAACCCTCTCAGGCCCACATCTCCATTCTGAACCATATAGAAAATCCCGGATCTCAGGATGTTGGGAGCAAACAAGCTAAAAAGTTATGTAATCCAATACTGCTCTAAAGGCGATGTGAAGTCATGCAGTTTGGCTAGTCCTCAAATATGGGTGTAACGCTAATTTCTTCATTTGAAACAAAATTAAATTAAACAGTACAGAAAACTGAGAACTTTCAATCAAGTGGTGGTGGTTCATTTTGCGAAATACCGAATTTCACATCGCCATGTGTGTGCGGGCATCTTCCCCCTGCTCATATCCTGGTGTTCTGAGAAACCACTGGCTGCATTCAGAGCCCTACAGAGGTGAACTCAATAGAAGCTGCTGTGGCAGGTGTCATGGAGCCCCAGGGAGGTCTGGCCATCCCCTGAATATGCCTACTTACAGCCTCTGATAGTCAACAATGAGGAATTACTCCTGTAGGATTTTCCTTGTGTGTGTGTGTGTGTGTGTGTGTGTGTTTCAATTTTGCTGTGGTGTGGCACAAGAACCAACTCTAACTCAGAGGTGCTAGGATCGATTCTGATTTATTTACTCTTCATCAGGGATCTGGAATAGTGAGATCCGTGAACACTTAAGGGCACAGTGGAAGTGAAAGGAAGGAGGGGACACAGGGAAAGGGACAGGAAGGGAAGTGCATGTGTGGTTGGCGGGCCCCGGGGGGGGGGAGATAGTGAGCACCTATGCAGGGAGCTCACATTTAACCAAAGGGTTTGATGTCTGTATGTGATACCAAAGCAACCAAACAAGTGTAGTGAGAAATACAAAACAAAGTGGTCAACTGGGCTTCACTTCATGGGGAAGATTCAAAGGAGGAATCCCATGGTGCTCTTATCTTTTACTAGGAGTCTTTAAAAGCCAACCTGCAGGGGCGCCTGGGTGGCGCAGTCGGTTAAGCGTCCGACTTCAGCCAGGTCATGATCTCGCGGTCTGTGAGTTCGAGCCCCACATCGGGCTCTGGGCTGATGGCTCGGAGCCTGGAGCCTGTTTCTGATTCTGTGTCTCCCTCTCTCTCTGCCCCTCCCCTGTTCATGCTCTGTCTCTCTCTGTCCCAAAAATAAATAAAAACGTTGAAAAAAAAAAAAAAGCCAACCTGCTGCTTGCATGTGACCAGAAGAAGTGGCTCTTTGTTCTCTGTCTCTGTCCTGCTGCAGGGGGGTTTTGGGAATGGTCACATCCCATCCCCAGGGATCTCTCTCAGAATAGAACCATCCCAATCCTTTGTTTCCTACTTTGGACCAGCCCTTATTTATCTTGGGTTCCCAGCACCTAGTGCACAATTTAGTTCATGGAAGTCTAATAAATGTTGGTTCAATTGAGGAAAGGCCTGGGATAGTGTTACAGCCTCAACTCTGTAACTGAGGCACTGTCTGAGAGTGTTCTCAGTATTTCTTTCTTCAATAAAACAAAAGTATTGGATTAGGTGATCTATGAAAGTGCTTAACAATTTTTTTTTTTCTGATTCGTAGGTTGCCCTACTGTGTTTTTCTATGATGGGACCAGTGAGTAGGAATTATCATTCATTCAACAAATAATTACTGAGCTTATCCTATATACCGGATTTTGTTTTAGGTTTTGGGTTCACAAACATGAACAAAACAGGCTGAATCAGTAACCTCTGCCCTCAGTAAATTCTGTTTGGGCAGGGATTTCACTCGGTGAAAACCTGAAAGATGCTAAAATCTGCTCTCACACTGTGCCTTCCCTGTGGCCAGCATTGAGACGTGGTTTCCATCACTGATAGAGGCAGACTCCGCAGTCACTTCTTTGACTTGATTTGATAGATACAGGAGAAGGAAGAGCCTCTACTCCCCAAAATGCTTTCTCCATCAGAGCTTGTCAGTGCGCAAAGCCTTTCATTTGCCAAACAGAGATAAGCCTGGAATATAAACCCTGTGTGAGATAACCCAACTCTGCAAATTCACGCAAGAGAATTGATAAACCGCCTTTCATAAAGAAGGAAGACTGGAACAATGTTTTCTATGCAAATGGAGGACCAGGAAATAGGGCTTCTGATGTTCATTCCACTACTATAATCCTTGAAAGTCAAGAGTAACTGGTTGTGCACCCCAGGAGCTCACAGCTTACAGTGAAAGAAACAATGAACCAAGTTATCATCATTATTATTCAGTTTTTTGTCAGGCATGCCATCATCTACAAAATCATGAGTGCAGCTTACAGGTGTGTGTATCTTGATTTATATCCCATGGGTGACTCCATCTAAACCGGGGACTCTGAGGTGGGAGCACTTTTGCTCCCTTGCCTCTGGAATATTTGACAAGATCTGGAGACACTTTGGGTTGTTACAATTCAGGAAGGGCTACTGGCGTCTGGTGGTTAAAGGCCAAGGATGCAACTAAACATCCTATGATGTACAGGATAGCCTCCCTCAATAAAGAATTATATGGCCCCCAAATGTCAATATTTCTGTCATTGAGAAACTCTGATGTAGACAAGAACTTCCTCACCATTTGTCAGTTACCAAGTGTTTCATGAGACAGTGAAAAATTATTAAATAGTGTGAATAACTGCCACGAGTTTCTGAAATGACCCTCTAGTTGCATGGTAGCAAGACGGAGAATTCCAACATTTATTTCAACCAGAGGGTCTCAAAGCAAATTTTTCATCAATTTGTGTGTATTCAAAAGGCTCCATTTGCAATGTGATATCATTGCCCATGCTCAGAAGTCTGGGAAAGTAGGCTTTAATGTTTTTTATTTTCTGGATTTGTGTTTTCCTCAGAGTCTTTAAGGAAATTTGTTTTGGGATCTGTACTTGATAATGAAGGAAAAGGAATTGTATTGTCATCTTTATCAATAGGGACACTTATTGGAGGGTATATAAAATTGTTCTCTATGACCAGATTGTTCAAATCCCTAAAAAAGGTCACTTCTGGACCCCTCAATTTATGCTGTTATAAAAAGACAAACAGGTCTGTCTGTCTCTTATCTTGTCGCTTCTAAAACATTCTTCATAGTTCAGCAAGAGGATCTTTCTCAAGCAATGATCAAATATGTCAGCCTCTGCTTAGAAGCCTTCAGAGCATTGCCATTGCGTAGAGGGCAAATTTGAAATCCTTAACATGGCAGATGTTTGTTTTAAGACTGTGTATTCAGATGTGAAGAAAGGAATTGTAGGTTTTTATCCTGAATCCCCTTAACTTATAAGCTTCTCATTTCATTTAGGTAGCGGAACAATAAAGCCTGCCAAGTAAAAATAACTATCACCTCAGCTTACAAGTTGTTTCTTTTGGCTAATTACTCAATATGGGATTTGTTCTGCCCACTCATCTTTTTTCTCTCTTCCCTAAGTAACACGTGGTTCCCGGTGGAGGCGTATGGGGCCTATGGAAGGCACGTATTTGGTCTGTGGTACTCTTTTCTCTTCACTGATCCCTGGGGTATATCAGAACCCATCAGATCATGTCCAAGAACTGATCTTCTATATCAAACAGGGCCAAAACAGGAAAATGAAAAACACTGGTGTTGAAATAGAAATCTAGTGTGCAGAACTGGTTACCCAGGTGATGAAAGAGCTGAGAAACCACACGGGGGACTTTTAGCTCGACTCAAAGTTGAGCAACAGCGGGAAGTGCCACCACCCCTAAGCCAGAGGGACAAGAGAGGAAACAGTGTCACCAGAGCTCAGGGACTGCATCAGAGTAGCCTCCCTGTTGGGAGATGAAGGCTTGACGTACACCCAACTTTTGCTGGAAATGTCGTTTGAGGCAAAATAAGACAGGAGAGGTTTCCTAGATTCCTCCTTCCCCTCGCCCCATGTCCTGCCGGTATCTCCCCTAGTTAAACTCAGTGGGAAGCCACGTGAGATGGGAATCACAGAAATGCAGTCTGTAAGGGGTAGCTTCCCCATATTGGCAGACAGAGTAGGGGGACAATGAGGAATGGATCTCATGGCAGACAAGCCCAGGCCCATCACCATACCCTCTGTGTTTGCTTTATGTGGCCCTGATATCAGAGGACTTGCTGTGGCCTCCTCGTTGTCAGGAAGATATGCTTTACATTGTCCACATCCCATTCCCCTGTTTCTAGTGGTTGGCTGACCTTCCCACACTTCTGTGCCTTTTTCAGAGGGGTTGGAAACTCTTGCCTGTTTTTTTTGTTTTTGTTTTTGATTCATGCAGAATTCGTAAAACTCTCCGATGCTTCCTTAGTTTCATCCTTTCAAACACCTCCTTCAGTCATTGTTTTCCACAGTTCAGGTCCCATGTTTGGCTACCCAGTGAGGCTGGCTGTCTGGGAAAATGGGGACTTGGATGCTCCTCAAGCCTGATGAAGGCTATGGGGTCATGGTCCTCTTGTCTTCTTTTACATTCTAATCAAGTTGCCTCCTATCTTCTTCCTACTTAGTTTTATAAACCTCTCATCTCCTTTGAGGAAAGAAAACATTCTTCCCATCTTACATTGGACACTTAGTTTATAGGTCTTTAGATCAAGAGAAACAGTACTCAGGGTGATGTACCTAAGGGTTTTCACCTTGGCTTTATCCATATTTGGATCTTATTTAAATGACAAAATCCTAGACTTCAAGTTTATGGCATGAGACATGGAAGTTTCGAAGGAGGGGTTGGGTGCCACAATAGATCCCATCCCACATGACCATCTTACATTATGATATGGACAATCTTCTCATTCCTTGTGGGGGTCATGTCTTGTCCCCTTGGATCTGACTGGACTTGGGCCTGTAATGGAGGTGGTACTACATGACATACAAGGCTTGATCATAAAAGGGGGTGTAACTTTTATCTGGTTCTCTTCAGGCACTTGTTCTTGGAAACTGCTCACCATGCCGTGGGGAAATTGAAACCACATGGACAGACCATGTTTAAGTGTTCTAGCCAAAAGCCTCAGCTGAGATCCTAGCTGACAGTCAACATCAACTGTCATACACATGAGTAAAGAAGGCTTCAGACAGTTCCAGGAACAGCCATTGACTTTTTCTGCACAAAGAACCTCAGGCAAGTATTACTCAGCTGAGCTGAGTCAGTGCTCAGGATCAGGAAAGGTAATAAAAATAATTATTGCCATTTTAAGCCATCAGTTTAAGGTGATGGGTTACACAGCAATGATAACAGGAACAATTACTCTTTTTGTCTTTGAAATTAAGAACTTAGCTGCATGACTTGTAAGTTATTGATATAACTAGGAGTCTGTAAGTAAAAAAATTTACTAGGTGCTTTCATGGATCCTTTTTCTCTTACAAAAATTATATTTTTCACCGAGTTCATTCATTCAACAACTTATGTTACCAGGAACTGTGTAAGTGGCTGGAGATTCAGAGATGATAAATTCACAACCTCTGGCCACAAGGCTCTCACAGTCTCCTGTAAGAGACAGATCTACAAATAACTAAAATACAATCTGAAAGTCAAAAACAAGCAAACCATGAAACATTGAATACCTGTAATGCAATAAGGACTCTACAGGTATTGGGAATATAATGGTGTTGGACACCTGGAAATTGTATTAGTGGGTTATAATAATGCATGTGTGAAATGCATTGGAAGTGTATTGAGGTTCTTAGCAACAAATAGTAGAAAATTACTCTGGCAAAGTTACTAGGTTGAACCATATGAAACTGGGTTTTTTTGCAAGTCATAACAAAGATTGACTATTGATAATTTCATATGATGTTCAGAAAAACAAGATTCAGGCAGATCAGACTTGAGGATTAGTGGTGACCAAGGAAGGTCTGGAAGGACTGGAGGCAGGAAAGAGAAACCAGCTTCCTGCTACAGGAGCAGCCAGCAGAGATGCTGCTGAGGCCACCACCAGTGCTGCAGAGGCTGCTGAGCCCCCTCAGGCCCCCTCCATCTGTGCTTCCCTCCCTCAAAATGGAAAGTTCCAGAAGAGAGCATCCAATTTGCTGAGCTTAAGACACTGGCCAGTTCCTTTGCTAGAATATGGGGATTTAGAAGAAAAATCTGGTTGCCTTGGCTTCTACTGGGGTAACAAAAGAGAGTTACCCTCCCAGCAAGACTACTTATACTAGGAAAACAAAATTACACAGGAGAAACGTTACATTTATTAAGAAGGAAGACAGAGGCTGGGCCACCAAAGATTGACTGATGTTTATGTGCTCGCTTCCTAGGGCTGCTGTACCAAAACACCACAAACAGGGTGGCCCAACAACATAAATTTATTTCCTCACAGCTCTGGAGGCTGGAAGTTCAAAATCAGAAAGTGTCAGCAGGACTGGTTCCTTCTGAGGGCTGTTAGGGAAGGATCTATTCTAGGCCTCTCTCCTTGGTTTACAGACAGCCATCTTTTTGCCATCTCTTCACATCATCTTTCCTCTACCCGTGTCTATGTCCAAATTTCCTCTCTTAACAAAGATACCAGTCATATTGGATTAAGGCCCACCCTAATGGCCTCATTTTAATATAATTAGTTCTATGAAGACCCTGTCTCCAAATAAGATCACATTCTGAGGTACTGGGAATTAGGATTCCCACATACATTTTTGGGAGAAACATGATTCAACCTATAGCAATCTAACTCAGAAGCACAGAGGAGAATGACTACTTTATTCCTGAAAACGTTCAAAGAATAATAAACTGTATACAAAACAGGCTTTATCAATCTAAAATGGTTGGATATTTCTGCTAATAATTAAGATTTGGACCAATCAGACCAAATTCTGTTGCCAGGTCCTCTTTGAAGACGGTTTGAAAAATCTGGGGAGCCTGGGTGGCTCAGTCGGTTAAGCATCCAACTCTTGATTTCGGCTCAAGTCATGATCTCACGGTTCGCGAGTTCAAGCCCTTCATTGGGCTCCATCCTGACAGTTCAGAGTCTGCTTGGGATTTTCTCTCTGCCTCTCTCTCTGCCCCTCCCCTGCTTGCTCTCTTTAAGATAAATAAATAAACTTAAAAAAAAAAAAAAGAAAAAGAAAAATCTACCATGTGGGGTAGAGCAAAACTCTAAACTCCCATGTGGACAAGCACTCCACCTGCCCTCAAAGGTCCCAAGCCAGGGTACACAGCAGGGGAGAACTTTTAAAACTGAAGATTCCTAGGTGCATCCATGACCTACTGAATCAGATCATTTTGGAGAACGGGAAGGGGATTTTACAGTGTTTTAAAAAAATGTTCCAGATAAACCTGATGCAGCATCTAACACCAGCATTTGTCAATTACGGTCTAGCCAAGGAGATTCAGTTTATGAAACAGCGTTCATAAAAACAAGACCCTTTCGGGAAGTGATAGTTTCCAGACGCTGCAAGCATTGGACAGACCATCAGTCTGAAGATAGTATCAATAATGTCATGTCTCCAGGGATCTTGATGGTCTCGGTCCCATTCTCTGCTGGGAGATGCTTGCCTATCTGCCTGGCCCTTCAAAAACAGCGTTGTTCTTCTCTAACAAAAGAAGCATAATTTTTTAAGTTTATTCACTTATTTTGAGAGAGAGAGAGAAAGAGAGAGAGATGGATGAAGAGCACACGTTTGAGTGAGGGGAAGGGTCAGAGAGAGGGGGAGAGAGGGAATCCCAAGTAGGCTCTGTGCTTTCAGTGCGGAGCCCTACATGGGGCTCAATCACGCAAACCATAATTATGATGACCTGAGATGAAATCAAGAGTTGGCCACTTAACTGACTGAGCCACCCAGACGCCCCTAGAAAAAGAAGCATCTTTGTCTCCATTCCATTGCACGGTGAGGATAGGGACAGGTCTCTTGGGAAAATGTCACATATCAAACATGAAATGTTTAGAAACCACAGTTTGTCAGTTCCCAAGAAAAGATGTATCCCAGGACAGAAAGGAGGATTGTTTCTTCACGTGATGGTGGCTGCAAGAGGTTGAAATGGAAGTTTGGCAAGTGGGGTGGTCTGTGATCCATCATCTCAACTAGACATTTCCTGTGGGTCTGAGTTTTTCTATGGGAATGTTCTGGAGAGTTTCTCTTGTAGAGAATCCTTCCCTGGTGGCAGCTCTTGATTATCTCTCTCTAACGGATACAGAGTTCTGGCTTCGCTACTAGTCGCCACCCAACTCAATCTTTCGTGACAAAAAGAGCAAGTCAATTTTGCTAATTTCTCAAAAACTTAAGTCACTCACCTAGTTGATAAGTTTTACGGAGCCAAAATAACTGGGGTTTTTATTTTCAACAATGCTTTGGTGTTTGCCGTGTGCCTTTACTGAGGTGTATTTCTGAGGCAAGAGGAATAATTCTGGGCTTATGACACGAGGAATGAATGTTTTCCCAGCTATGTGGTAGTATTTGGTTCAGGTACCTGTTTTTTTCACCCAGCACCTGTCTGCCAGGTGCAGAGGGAAGTACAGTGAATAAGCAAAGAACCGATGTGTCTATGCGCCCCGATATTTACCGCTTAATTGGTTCACAGGAACCAGATTGCCGCAGTTATTTCTAAAGAAAACAGGTGCTGCCAAAGAATGTGAGTGCTTGACCTTCAGAGTCCTCAGATAATATCGGTAAAAATGCCAACTCACAGTGGCACCTATGAGACGCTGCATAGATTCCGGTGTTCTCTCTTCATCTCTCTAATCATGTTATATCCTCAGCTCATGGCCTTTTTCTTAGTGGCAGATCTCCTCCTGAAGACGGCTTCCATGCTTTCTTCAAACTTGTTCTAACGAGGTTTGCTTGGCAGCTATTACCTGCCCATCAGGCAACACTTGTGTAAGGCACTCGTCAATTAGGAGGCTCACCCCAAAGCAAATCTGCGTCCATGGATGCCTCGTCTGTCTTCACAGCTCTCCAATTACCCACTTCTTTTGGAAAGCTTCCCTGGCTACGACGGTGCTGGGGTACCCCAGAGTGCGATTGGCCATTGTTTGATGTCCTGGGAGGAAAAGGAAATCTGCTTTTTTTAGGGGCCAGGAAAGGTAGCAGCGTCCTGATGCGTGTTGAGACTCTGGCTTCCTGGCGATTCACTCAGCTGGTCCTGTAAAGGTTGTCTGCCCCCTTACCATGGCAGAACACAATTGCTTTTAAGGAATGTTTGGATAAAACATTTTCCAGGCCACATTTATTCCTCTGCAGGACTATGTTATATGTGACAGCATTCCAATTTTGAGGCATGACTTGTGCCAATCCACACAGGCAATTAGAGCTGACACATTCCAGGGACTATTGGTCAAGTCCTCAACAGACCAGAAAGAAAACCCACAAAGAAAAACTTTACCAATAAAGGGAACCAATTGGAATCCTGCACGGAGCCTTAGAGCAGAAATTTCTTCCTCAGCTTGTATGCTGAGCTCTTTTACTATATCACCATTTCTCTTGCCTAAATCCCAGCCCCACCCCAGGCTGGGTGTGTTGGGTGCTATGTATGTGGCTGATACTTGGACATGGCCATCTGATGCTCAATCTGCAAAGCTCAGGGACCATTCCTGAAGAGTTGAGTAGTTTAGAACCTTAAGTCACCTCCAATACCATTACAGTGAGCCCAAAAGCAGGCCTCACATCACAGGAGTGCACTGCAGGTGGTATGAAAAGGCTTCCCCTCTTCCCACCTCCATGAGCGACAATCACTATCAGAAACACCAGTCAGTGCACAAATTACAAAATAAATCCACACACACACACACCCCTTGAAAATTTGTGATGGAATTTCCTAACTACAGATCTTGTTAACTCTTACTCACAAGTCTTATATACAAAGAAAATGCTATCTTGAGCTTTCTGTGATCTTTTGCAACACAAACCAGCTGTTCAAAAAGGAAGCCTGTTCCATGGATGGTTTTGGAACTTTCTATAGTTCTAGGGGCCTGTTTCTGATCACTGAGCTATTTTTATCTTGTCAGTATCTATATAGCTTTAATTATAGAGATGCATTAATTGAACCATTTGAATTAATTGAAAGTCTACTTGTGAGATGTCACTTAAAAATGCAACATTGATATTTTCAAGTATTCAAAGTTTCGGTCCCACTTCAAAGTGCTGGGAGAAAGAAAATGTTACAGAGTAGAGGTTTTGGGAGGCTTAATAAAAGGACAATACAGATAAAACACAGAAGAGCTATTTTTAGTTGTTGTCAGTATTTGGTATGTAAACAACTTATGAAGAGCTTTAAATTATTCCCAAGCATGTTTAATAAGCTCAGTGCAATCTTGGTTCTAATTCATTTTTCCAAGCTTTGTAAAAAAATATTGTTTTTGATTCCATAATCAACATACTAGTTAGGCTCTATTTTTTAACTCATGGTCTCTTCTCAAGGGGAGTGAACTTCATGCATTATCTCAGGCTGAGCCCAAGATGGAATCCCTTATGCTAAGCCCCATATCAGCAAACCAAAGCTTACCCACATTCCTATGCTTGACTTTCCCAGAAAAGAAAGGCTTAGGTCAACCAATCAGTGCTTGCCTGCACAAGTTACCTGACAGGGCTCCCTTTGCTTCATATAAGAAAAGTAATCTTATAACAGTAACCAGTTTGTTTTGCCCAAAATAACTTCCTTGTTCCTGCTCACTTTGCTCTATAAAACCTTCTCAAATCGTACAACTCTTTGGAGCTCTGCTCTGTCCGCTGTCCAGTGAGGTGCTGTCGGATTCATGAATCACTGAATGAAGCCAATAAGGCTTTCAATTTTACTCAGCTGAATGTTGTTCTTTAATATTTCTATTAAGAAACTGTAAGTAGGAATTAAACATAGCAGTAAAAGAGGGGCACCTGGGTGGCTTAGTCGTTTAAGTATCCGACTTTGGCTCAGGTCATGGCCTCGCGGTCCATGGGTTCGAGCCCCATGTCGGGCTCTGTGCTGACAGCTCAGGGCCTGGAGTCTGCTTCGGATTCTGTGTCTCCCTCTCTCTCTGTCCCTCCCCTGCTCGCACTCTGTCTCTCAAAAATGAATAAATGTTAAAAAAATTTTTTTTAAATATAGCATTAAAATAAAATACTATGTTAAACCACATAGACTTATGATAAACCAAGTAAAAGCTGCTAAATCAAGGATGATCTGTTGTATGTGAGGTGATTTAAGTTTGTTTTTACAGGTATTATTTAATTTTAAAAGCAAGTAATTATGTACTTGGAGAGCATGAAGGGAAGATGAAAGACGATTTCCGGAAACATCTATATTTTGATAAATATTTAAAATATAATCCTGACTGTGTTCTTTTTGGTCCCACATGTAAAAGAGCATACAAATATTCCTCTTACAGTCAGCTGCTAATAGAATACAAGCCTTTCCTGATATAACAGGAAGTTTTCTTTAATGAGATTATAAGAGAACATGATGCATCAGTGATCTATTTTTATTTTGTCTGCCAGTGAACTCAGAGCTAAATTTTATAATCAATCCCAGGAGTTAGTTTGCACAGGTTGCCAGGAATAATTTTCCCCTCCTTCCCCTCTGCTCTTGATTACTGAACCCCTATCTATTAATTTTTTTTAATGTTTATTTATTTTTGACAGACAGAGACAGGGCATGAACAGGGTAGAGGCAGCGAGAGACACACACAGAATCTGAAGCAGGCTCCAGGCTCCGAGCTGTCAGCACAGAGCCTGACGTGGGGCTTGAACTCATGAACCGTGAGACCGTGACCTGAGCTGAAGTTGGATGCTTAAACGACGAAGCCACCCAGTGCCCCAGAACCCCTGTGTGTTATGTCTCTTTTTGCTTTTCACAGTTTCTGAAGATAAGTCTTTTTTTTTTTTTTTTTTAATTTTTTTTTTTTCAACGTTTATTTATTTTTGGGACAGAGAGAGACAGAGCATGAACGGGGGAGGGGCAGAGAGAGAGGGAGACACAGAATTGGAAACAGGCTCCAGGCTCTGAGCCATCAGCCCAGAGCCCGACGCGGGGCTCGAACTCACGGACCGCGAGATCGTGACCTGGCTGAAGTCGGACGCTTAACCGACTGCGCCACCCAGGCGCCCCTGAAGATAAGTCTTGATGACGACCTTATGGTTGATTCTGTTATAGCCCCCATTTTTCAGATGAGGCATGTGGGATGATGAGAGGTCAAATAGGTTGGCCAAAGTCACCTAGGTCTCAAGTGGAGGCTCTAATATAAAAGCGGGTGACTGTCTCCAAGGCTATGCTCTTAAGCCCTGTGCAATTCAGCAGAGAAATGTACTCAAATGCTCCTCACTCTTATGTCCCAGGAGTGGGATAATAGTTCTTATCTCTCTGCGTTGGTTTTTCACCTTATAATCTTCATGTAGTAAACGTATATTAATATTACACTGACAAATCATTCTCATTCAAAAGGCAGAACCATTAAACAACACCAAAAACCTCGGGCTCATAAGCACGGCCTATTTTGCACAGCACAGTTGAGGATTTGATGCAATGCGCAAGGCCCTCACTTTGGAAGGTAATGTAACAGTTTTGCCAGGACTGTTGTCCAGTGCAGGCCCATGATTTTTTTCGCTGGCTTTCTGAGAAGCCACGAGGTGGAGAGTCGGACGAGGTCTGAAAGGAAAGCGAGTGGAGCTTACTTAGGCAGTTGGCCAAAATGGCGGCTTGGCCAGCACCGCGGCAGTGATAACAGAGGGAAGTGGATCTAGGATGTTTGGGGATGGGGTCTAGTCTCTCTACATCCCTTGTGTTGAGCCATCGGTCTAGTTCCCTTTTGTCTGCCGCCCATCATGTGAAAAGGATCTTGTTCCAAAAAACTTTTATTCGTTAAAATCAGCCCCTGCCTTCCCTTCCTGAAAGTGGCTTCTGAACTCTTTCCCCCTCTTCTCCTGAGAGCCCCCTGGGAGAGACAGGAGTGAATGCAGTTTGTGATACGGTGGCTGCAAAGGTGACCTTGTCTGCACACCGCCCAGGCCTTTCCTCGCCACTGAAATGGGATTTCCAAGCAGATCCAGTGAAAGCCAGCTGAGGAGCTCCACAGAATCAGAGCCGGGTGTTCAGCTTCATACATAGTTTTGAGATGACTCACTACCAAATGCTTCCTAAAAGAGACTCATTAAGTTACGGTAACATTTTAGAATGGTATTTATAGTGCCAATAGAAAATAGGAGGGGCCAGTTATTTGCACATTGCCTCTTTCTGTGCCCAACCACCCAGCCATTTCTCTCTTTGTCAGTTTTCAAACCTTCTTTGTCCCCTGACCAAAGGCAGAGCCTCCAAGAGACCGACTTCTGAAGCCCCGGGGGGCTTTGCAACTGACCCCTCAGAGCCTCTCAAGTACTCAAGTGTCCCCATTGTATCTGGCCTCCCAAACCCTCGCCCCAGCCCCTCAAGCCGGACCCTCCAATCTACTAACGTTCCTTCCAACAGTTCTGTTCTCTGTTTATTAACAATTCAGACGTACTGTCCTGAAATGAGTGGAAATGCCAGAGGTTATTTGTTCTGGTTTCCTTCCACTGTGTATGCTCCGTTTCCGTGGCTGTCTGTTGGTTACCTAGGATATGGGCAGGGGAGGCAATGGATTGGCTGGGAGCTTGGATGGATTCCCCGGGAGACTGTGGAGCAGGCCTTAGTGGTCAGTAGGATGCCCTAACTGAGTGCCTGATTAACCACTCAGTGACCCCTTGTGGGCTGAGCTCACGGTGTCTTCTCGAGGGCTCCAGGAGTTCCTCATACATACCCTTATTTTGACTTTCCCCCAGCTGGTTGTATAAATGTACGTACCTGCCTACTACTAGGCTACGGAATCCTCTAAATCTATGATCCTGTGTTATTCTGTATTGTGTCCAGCTCAGTTCGAATCACACAAAACAGGCTTAATACATGTAGGTCAAGTACATGCTCAAAGGAACACGTGTTCTGTTTCTTTGGAGCTTGAACTAACTGCAGCACTTTATCTTCCATTAATGATTTTGTTGAAAAATGAAACTGACATTTATTAATCACCTATTGTGTCAGGACCCTTTTCGATATCTTAGCTTCAAGCTTCACAGCGATTCTATGATACTGCAGGCATTACTGTCTACAATTTAGATGTGAAATTACCGAATTCAGGTAATTTTGCCTGAAATCTCTCTTAGTAAGTAATGAAACCAGGATTTGAGCTTCTGGGTGTCTTATTGGTTTCTCGGCTTCATAATGCTCCAGACTAGGTTGCTAGCTGTAGGTATGTTTGGGCCGTGTAAATTAAACTGGGAAAATGTGCTTTTTTGAAAGAGTCACTTAGAGTTGATGTTGAAAATAAATGAGTGGCTACACAAAATCTTAAAAAGCTTCTTATTATGGAGAATTTCAAACATACACAAAAGTAGCATGAACAGCACAACAAACCCTCAGGTACACAGGGCTTGTCTACGTTTTCAGTCACTCTCTTCTTCCCCTCACTGGACTATTCTGGAACAAATCCCAGATACTGTATCAGTTGACTAAGATGATAAAAATCATCAGCGTAAAGATTTTTTTTCCTTCCCTAGAACATAAACAGACTCAGACAATTTGGGCAAAGCCAACTAGAAAAGCCGATTCCCTCCAGGTGCCAGAACTGTACAGCTGCTGTTCTTTCCAAAAGAATCAGGCAAACGGTTCCCGTTACCCTCAGATCCCATTAGTCCCGCAGGGGATGACGTGTGTCCCAGATGAGAGGAAGACAGAGGATCCTTTAAAGGGTACTCTGTATTTTAGACAGATCCACAATTTGGGAAGAAGCATGGGATGCTGCGTGTTCACTGTGAAACCTCCAAGGAGTGCTGTAGATCAGCACAAATGAGTTAAACTTTCAAGTGTTCGTCCTTTTTTTTTCCATCGTGGATGTTATATGCCATATCACGTAGGGGAGCTTTCTCCATTCTTCTCAGCGGTGCCCCTGTCCATTTCTCGGAGACTGGCTGTTGGTAGGAACTGCTGGAAGGAGAGCATCCACAGCATTTCCCATTAGACCCTCACGCGTTCAAGACTGGTTCGTGGAAATAACTAACACTTAAATGCTGATAGAAAAACTCACAGCCATCCCAGCATTTTTAAGAAAGGTTTCGGGAGGAAGGCTTAGTAAGAATGGCCTTTTATGTGCAGGGAATGACAGTTCAATATTTCTACTCCTCATCACGGTTTGGGTTATGGTCAAAATTAGAGATTGTGGCAGTGGGGTTTTAAGAAGAGGTCTGAGGTGTGTGTGCGTGTGTGTGTGTGTGTGTGTGTGTGCACGCGTGCGTGTGTTTGCAAATGTACAGACAGTGCACCGGACCAAGGGGAGAACGGTCTGTGAAGGTGAGAGGAGGGCTTGTCCATGAGGATGAGAACCATTTTGGTATCTGTGGTCTTATACACTTTGGAATCTCAGGTCTAAAAATAACCCCCGTTTGGAACCCGTGTTGTTTATCTGTATCCTGGGTTTTCCCATTCTTAAAAATACCCTGACGTGCATATAAAGACTGTGTTCCAAAGGTTAATGCTCCTTAATCCTGAAGGGAGTGGTGAGTAAATTCCTTATATATCAATCTAAGAATAGGTCTTGGAGTTATTCTAGTGTATGTCATAATGTGAGTGGTTTCTTCTTCTTTTTTTAAAGGAAGCAAATAGTCATGGACGGGGAAGGAGAGGATTAAAAAGAAGAGATGAATTTCTTGGGACAAAGTAAAAATTACCCTGAACCTTTCTCCAGAGCTTCAAAGAATCATTGCATAGAAATGATTTTATCTGGGAGAGGAGAGGCACAAGACATTGTGTGAGAACACTTCCCCCACTGTGGCATTTCCCATGGAAGCCAATCCAGACACTGGAAATCAGAAGAAAGTGAGCACTTCAGAAAAAAAAAAAAAAAAAAAAAAAGAAAAGGCTCCTTTCCAGGCTGAGTTTTTTTGACTCCGGAGATTCTGATTGTTCCCTCTGCAAGCGAGGAGAACAGGCCTTACCGTGTCCCGCTTGCCTTCTCAGCACAGAATCCTTTCCGTCTTTCTGTTTCTGGCAGAAAGTCTGGCAACCAGACTTTCTGAATCAGCGTTGTTTCTGCCCCGCCGCTCCCGAGGTGCTAGCATCCAGGCAAAGAGTGAAATCAAAAGAATGGAAGCTGACTTAACCCGGCTGTTAAGTCTGGTTTCAGAGAGATTCCGCTCTCCTCTCTCATTTGATTGCCCTTCTCTGTGCCTCTTTAAGGCTCCCGGCCGCCACCCTCTGTGTCAACGGATCACCTCGGACCAACACGGTACCTGGTTTGGGGTGAGTTACAGACACGCAGAAAGTGCAAAACGGTTTTGAACATCTGCACAAGTTGGAAAGGTCAACTAGATTTTTGTTTTTTTAAAGGATGTATTCCGCACCACTCGCTGCGCCTTCTCACTTCCTGCTAGCATGATTACAAAATGAATCTGGGACACAGTGAACCCGAGGAAGACTTCCCGGCATAGGATCAGGGGCCCCCCTTTGCCGGCGGGCCTTTCCTGGGTTCCCTTCTAGGCCCACCAGCAAAGTCACAAATTGTGCAGAGGTAACAAGTTTTGTTTTTTTTTTCCTCCAAGCCGGCTTGTTACATTAGGCATTTCGGGAAAACTAGTGGCTGCTGATGGCTGAGACTTTTGCTCACATGTAGCCCCGATGGAAAGAAACTACCCTGGAAAGGGATTATATAATGGATTGTAATGACATTGCTTGTGGTGATTGTTATTTTGAAACGTGTCCTGGAATAATAATATATTTCCGCGCTCAGTTTAGATTTCATGTTCTCAAGCAAAATCACGTATAGTCAGGAGTGAGCCCTCTGCCCCTAAAAAAAGAAAAAAACCTCTTGTTCTGATGTCATACCTATAATCCTATCTGTTCCTATAGGTTACTTAAATGTCTCCTGAAATAATTAGTTGCATGCAGCCAACCTTGCTTTTTATTTGAGGTTTGTTTTTTTTTTATAAAAGATGAATCACATATCAAAAAAAAAAAAAAAAAAAGAAGTACCAATTCAGAATAAAGGCAGGAACATTGTAAACATTTTTGAAACATCAGCTTAAGTATAAAAAATAAATTTCTGGGCGCCTGGGTGGCGCAGTCGGTTAAGCGTCCGACTTCAGCCAGGTCACGATCTCGCGGTCCGTGAGTTCGAGCCCCGCGTCAGGCTCTGGGCTGATGGCTCGGAGCCTGGAGCCTGTTTCCGATTCTGTGTCTCCCTCTCTCTCTGCCCCTCCCCCGTTCATGCTCTGTCTCTCTCTGTCCCAAAAATAAATAAACGTTGAAAAAAAAAATTAAAAAAAAAAATAAATTTCATAACTAGAGTTATGCACTACGCTATCTCCAGTCCCAGGCCCACATCACTTAGATTCTTCCCGCTATCCCTGCCTCCCTGATGTTACTGTTCACATCCTTGTGTTGCCCGCTCTAACTCCAGGTCTGTAGCGTTAACCTGTCTGCGAGGCACTGGTCACCCATCTCTAGGGGTCAGGTGAATAATTCACTTAGGTGAGTGGTCACCTTAACCCCTGTTCTCAACAGAGGTGATGTTGCCCCCCAGGGGATATTTGACAATGTGTGGAGATTTTGTGGCCGTCATACCTGGTGGGTGGATGCCACCAGCCAGTTGGACTAAGGCCAGGGATGGTGCTATACATCCTACAACGCATAGCACAGGTCCCCACCCAACGTCAATAGCACCTAGACTGAGAAACCCTGCCTTAACTTGAGGTCAATGTACAGTTTCCCTCCTCATTTCCACTTCTTCCGTGGAACTTTCTCTGCAGGACCTTATGTTCTGCTTTCTCTGAATTCCACTACACATTTGGCACCAAGCCATGTACTGCACTGTTCTTTAGAATTCATGTGCGGAGGGCTCATCTTCCTAATTGGATTTGAGGTTTCCTGACAGAAAGGCTCATCTCCTCTGCCTTTTATGACTTTAACTGTACCCAACCTAGTCCTCTGCGCTTAGCATTTGCTCAATACATTCCAGATAAACGAACATACCTTTAGTGGATGATTGAATCCTGAGGTTTGAAATTGATACATTGGAATGATGGCAAGGATTCTCCAAGAAACTTAGAGATGGGGTAAAAAAAAAAAAAAAAAAAGACGTTCTTAGAGATTTAGAGACATTAAATAAGCCTATAATGGGAGTAGATAGCATACTTTCTGGTGCCCACAGGAATAGCCATTTGATAATTGGTTAATAATAACCTTAACACTCTTCTTATTTATTTATTCTTTTAAGTTTATTTGTTTATTGAGAAGGAGAGAGAGAGAGGGAGGGAGGAGCAGAGAAAGCGAGAGACAGAATCTCAAGCAGGCTCCATGCTGTCAACACAAAGCCCGATGCGGGGCTCAAACTCATGAACCCTGAGATCGTGACCTGAGCCAAAGCTGAACGCTTAACTGACCGAGCCACCACCCCAATCTTAACACTTTTAAATAAAGACATGCTGCACAAAAAGAAAGGAAAAACAGAATTAATGATTTATGTTAAGTCTTAGCTGAAGGATTGAAATGACTGAATTTGGGACACATATCTGTATAGTGTTTCCGAGATGATGGGAATTTCATTAAACCTTATCTTTGCTTAGATGACATGATCCTCAAGACATTCCCCCACCCATTTGTTTCAGTTCCACGCCAACCAAGCAGATTAATAACCAGCCTTCTAGCTACTCCGTCCATGGAAAGGGGTGTCTTAGATGGGAGGGGCAAGCATTTAGGACACTGGACATAGATATCCCTCATAATAAATTAGTAAATTGACCTTTGGTTTAAACATTAATCTCCTGTGAACTGAGAGTGTGAGTTTCTCCCCAGCATTCTGATGACGTCTGGGATTATTGATAAGGTCCAGTTGCTGACTGAAAAGGCAGGGGCCAGACTCTGTTCTATGACTCATTCACCAAAGCAATGCCATGTTGGAAACTGCCTGACCAATAGCTAGCTGGCTTTTCCCTGTGACATCCCTATGTTGCCTCAATCCTTTCTTTCCAGCTCCAACATATCTTAGCATTGTAAGCTTTTGAGTCCCATTCTCGATTCTGGAATTATAACCTCCCCCTCGCCCCCCCACCCCCGGCCAAAGCCCCTTGAAAATTCCATTTATACTTTATCTAGACATATTCTGATTGGAAAAAAAAAAAAGAAAGAAAACAAAACAAAACAAAAAACCCCACATGCGGCTTCTTTTTAATAAAGGAAACTAAGTGGGAAGGTCAAATTGCTCTTAGAACTTTTTATAGGCCTGGCAACACTGGAACATTTCATCATTAAAGAACGTGTGACAAGTCACTGGGACCATTTACTGAGGGTTTCTCAGGGACAGACCAAGAATAGCAAAAGGGATCTTTGCTAAAAGACTCCATGATTTGACTTGGTTTTCCTGAGAACGGCTAGGACTAATTAGAAATAACTTACAGCTTGTATTCGTTCTATTTGAGTATTTGTTAACAAGCTCTTGTATGCAAAACAAAGATTGATTTCAGGTTAATTCATCCCTTCGTCCTCTTTCCCTGCCTGCCTCCATCTTTTCATTGAAATGCAAACATTTCTTGTTTAATGCCATTAATTAACAGAGGAAGTTGGGATGAAAATATCTTGAATGCTCCACCTAATTATAATCCCAGTCATGAATGCTGGAGAAAATGTGGCGTCTTAATAAAAAGAAAACAGTCTAGAACAATATTATGCAGTTTATAAATTCCACCGAACCACTGTACAAATAAACAATGCTACTGAATCACACAACAAATCATCTCACAATTAGGCCACACAAGACCAGCTGCTCTACAAAGGAGCCCCTGAGCCAAAGAGGAAAACTTTGAAGATAAATATTGCCATATGTGAAAAGAAAAAAAAAAAAAATTCCCAACCAACCTTAATTGCATGGAGCATCGTTTTCCATTTCCCGATGCTATTTGCCATGGGAATAAAGGACTTCGTGTTGTGACCCATGACAGTTGCAAGTGTCTTCTTCAGTACGGGGTGTACAGAATTTCGGATCAGATTGACGGCGGTGTGGGCCTGGGTACCTGCGAAATGTGTCTCCTTCTGGCTTCACCTCTTCTCTTTCTTTACCTCGCTGGTATTTCTTATCACTCCACATACAAAATCAGCTCTCCATTAATCTATGTGCAGTGTCCATTTTCTACGTCAGCTGAAGACAGCTGTTAAGGACAGGCCGGCCTCCCAGAACTCCGAGTTGGTGGATCTCCCCAGGGCATAGACTCATTTTAGTATTTGTTAGAGTTTAACAAGAAGGCTTCCTAAATTTGATGATCCATTCCAAAGCCAAGCATTAATACTCTTTGGCTTAACTGCAATTCTTAGATTCTGCTTGCCTTCGACAGTCATTGCGGTTCTTGGATTATCCTTGTCACCCCTCCTCCCCGCCCCCCCCCCCCGCCCTCCCTTTTTTTTTTTAAGCCTTGACAGCGATTGCATTTTCAACCTCTTTTCTCAACTTATGTCCGATAGTAGCCAGGGTGGGACAATCACCACAGGAGAAACTAGAAAAATTCCCAGGGTGCCAAAGGCTTAGGCAGGAATGCCCACATTTTCAGGCCTCGGCCGCCATTGTGGAGCCCAGAGAGTAAAAGTCACCCAAAGACTAGAAAGAAAAGTTCTTGCTCAAATTTCTGGGGATTTTTCGCTCTACTTCTAATTGTAATCGTTGGGAATGCAATACTCAGAGGGCTCTTTGGAAGGAAATCATACCTTTATTATTATTTGTAAAATGTTGATAAACCAACATTTTTTTATTCACAGGTTCAACTTACATGGAGTCTTCCTTTGGTCCATGATGGGTGAAATAGTAATACTGACATCAAAACTATACTTTTACAATATCCTATTTGCACTCTGTTTCCTAAGATAAGATATTTCCCCCATCATGCTTCACAAAAGAAGTGTTTCTCTTTCCTCTTACCTTCTCCCTCTTTGTGGAGGAAAGGAATCAAATGTGCCTGAATCAAATTAGAACCTCCCAAAGGGACAACCAAGCTTATAGTTAGTTATAGTGTATAACATTTGCAAAATGTGGATGCAAAATGCTTTAAGGTTGATGACGGAATAATGTTACATATTTGTGAGCAGTTATCATAGTTTGTATAATATTTTATTTTAGAAAACCTGAGAAGAAAATTAGAGTTTACAGGAAGCTGAACGGGGTGCCTGGGTGGCTCCGTGGGTTGAGCGTCTGACTCTTGATTTCAGCTCAGGTCATGATCCCAGGGTTGTGGGATTGAGCCCCGTGTCGGGTTCCACACTGAGCATGGAGCCTGCTTAAAATTCTCTCTCTCTCTCTCTCTGTCTCTCTCTCTCTCTCTCTCTGTCTCTCTGCCTCTCTCTCTCTCTCCCTCTCTCCTTCTCCCTCTGTCTCCTTCTGTCCCTCTCCCTCTCTTGCAACCTCTCACTCTCTAAAATAAAATTTAAAAATAAATATATGATGGGGCGCCTGGGTAGCTCAGTTGGTTAAGCGTCTGACTTCGGCTCAGGTCACGGTCTCATGGTTTGTGAGTTCAAACCCCGCAATAGGCTCTGTGCCGACAGCTCGGAGCCTGGAGCCTGCTTCGGATTCTGTGTCTCCCTCTCTCTCTCTGCCCCTCCCCCGCTCGTGCTCTGTCCCTTTCTCTCTCTCTCCTTCAAAACTAGACATTAAAAAAATTTTTTTAAATATATGAAATTAAAAAAAAATTATAGGAGGCTGAATACTTTCTCCTTTGCAATGGAAATACATCCTTAACAGCAACAATAAAAAATTGGAAGTACCTATTTACTTAAAAAGATATTTAGAACTTAAATTATATATAATTTGGGAGATCTTTTCTCCTGTATAGTTAACTGGTTACAGGTCATCATCTCCAAGAATGTAAAGCGAGCGTCCTCCTGTATCATTTTCTCCAGGGTTGCTTGGGCTACAACTCTTTCATTAAGTCTTCTCTATATTTGAAATCAGTAGTGTTAACACAAATAGTGTCTGCAGTGATGTTGGAAAGAACGATGGTTCCCTGATGTCTCCTTATGGGTCAAAAACAACACTCCTGTTTGTTATGAACTCTAACAGCAATAGAACACAATAGTTAAGATCATGGCTTATGGAGGCACATGCATTTGGGTCAGTAAAGTTGTGTGTGCATAGAAGTGCTCAGTTATTAAGTGGAAGTGGTATACATGAGATCAGGTTAAAGCAGTTCCTTAAGGCAAAAGTAAGTTGCATGTGCAAAAACAGAGATACTCATAGGGCATCCCGTTGCTACATTGCTTCTTCTGTCTCAGCATGGGCATATGGCCTCATGGAAGTTCCCTATTATCAATTGACTGAGGAGAGGTTCATTTATACCTTGCTTACGGATTGTTCTGGATGGCATACTGGAAATAACCCAAAGAAAATAGTTACAGATTTATAGGTCCACTCTGCGGTGGCCCTAAAGACAGGAGCAAGGAAAAGTCTATTAGTGTGCAAAACTTTAAGCAGTGTAATTAGTTGTTCGTTTTGCTTAGAAGGAGAGGGTAAGAGATGGAGATGTACAATGGTTCATGGGCTGCGGCTATTGGCTTTTCTAGATGGTCAGAGAATTGGAAGGCACTCAACTGGAAAATTAGTGACTGGAAAATTAGTGGCAAATCCTTGCTAATAGGAGAGACCAGCACTGAGCCCCTAACATGGCAGCACTCCCTGGTGGGTTTAACCAGAATGCCTGGTGGCAGGTTGATTGCATTGGGTCAATTCCTAGTAAGAGACAACACCAGCATTTTGTTCTCATTGGGATAGAATTTACTCTAGAAGTAGATTTCGCCTTACCTTCCTGCTAACACTTCTGCTAACACTACTATTTGTGGATTTACAGAATACCGTGACCACCATAGAACATTGCTTTTGACAAAGGGCTTTACTCTACAGGAAATTAAATGCTGCAGTGGGCTCATATTCATGTAATTCAGTGGTCTTACTGGGTCCCCATCACTCTGAAGCATTTGGCCTGATAGAATGGTAATGTCGCTTTTTGGAGAATTGTTACAGAGTCAACTGGATGTCAACAGCACGGATGACCATAGTAATAGCCTCCAAGGTGCTTTATCTGCCCTAAACTTGTGAGCAACAGATGGTCCTTTTTCTCTTTTAGATAGGATTGATCTATCTCACAGAGATAGAAATGTGGATGGTTTCTCTTATTCTCACCCCTAGTGATAAACGAGTGGAATTTTTTCTTCATGTCCATTCTCTGTTGGTCTAGAGGTCTTAGTTATCAAGACAATGGAAACAGTAATGGTTTCATTAAACTGGAAGTTGAGAACCTGGAGAGGGTCCCATGCAGTACTGTGGCAGAGTATACAGCTCTTCTGTACAATGATGTATCTATCATTGGGGTTGGAGACTCGGAGGCAGTAAGAGGCTCACTTTGGTTTTGGTTTAGCCTCATAGATTCCAGCCTATCTTCATGGATTTGTTGAGTTGTCCTCATGGATTGTTCTTGCTTTCCCCTACTTTGTGTCCATCTTTCATTTCCCGAAACCCTTCCCTTTTGACGTCAGGTCCAACAGTACTTAAACTGTTTAGCCAGTTCCTAGGATTGTGTATGGTCAAATATATATTGTTCCTGGTGATTTTGCTTCTTGGATTGAACTCTAATTAACTGATTAAATTGGATTCCGATATCTGCCTCTAGCTATAAATGTGGTCATAGGCAAACCTCTCTATGTGGCTTTTCTCATATATAAAATGGGGATAATACCAACTATCATATAGGATTGCTGTGAGGATGATATGAGCTAAGAGCTGAGCACTCTGCAAGACATAGGAAGCACTCAATAAATGGTTACTACTACCTACAAAACGTGACTTTAACTCCAGATGATTTTACACAGTATCAGGGAGTTTGGAGGCCGGAAAACATTTTGAGATGTCATCTGAACCAATAGCTTGCCTTTAAAAGATCAAACTTTCCAATCTTTTTTTTGGGGGGGGGGGGGAAGCTTACCCTTGCCAGTTTAATGTCACTATACCCAGTGTTATTTATAAGCTATATTGCAGAGAGAATTCCTTCAATGTTTGTTATTGCTGAGCAAGGGGTTTCAAAACTAAATATTAGATTTTACTATCCAAAGGAATGCTATTCTGCAAAGTAATCTTTCTGAGTCTTTTTTTCCTTTTTCTTTTGTAAATGATGGAAATTGGAAAAATTATCTTCAAAGTCCTTTCTAATTCTAGAATGTTATAAAGATTATATTCATATAATCATATAAAGGCTATTCATTTATCCAGGGAAGATCTCTTTGCTTTTTGGAGACAGAAGTAGGGATTTCTGCTTGGACATTGTCTTCACAATTAGTTTTTTCAGGTCAATCCAGAGAGAAAGTCTCATTACATTGTAGCTAACCCTTGTTTGTTTCTCAAACTAAGCTTGTGTTATGAAACTTGGCATCAAAGAATTCAGGGCTCTTTCCAAAAGTCAAATCATTGTCTAAGGAAGAAAATGTGCTGTCATTGAAGATATTCTGATAGACAGTACAAAAATGGGATTACAAGAATTTTGGGGGTAACATTAATACCATCTCGGAGTATTACTAGCATTTAATTTGACTGTTTTTATGTTGGCAAATGAGAGGAAGCAAAGACTCCCTCTATCTGCCCTAAGCTGGAATGTGTGAAGAGTTAGGAAGTTCAAGGTTAAGCCTTGGGCCCGGCATTTACTAGCTTTTCCCTCAGGATTTGTGGAAGTTTTAGGAACTTCATCTATAATATGGGTATGATGTATCTATCTAGACTTCTCAGAGAATTGTTGTGAAGCACAAATAAGATAATAGGTATGAGACCCTCTACTCACGTGAAAGCACCAAGAGTACAAAGCAGAATTTGGCAGATGGTGGGTGGCCGCTTAGGTCAATTAGTCGATTGTCTGTTTTTGCACAGCCCGTGAGCCAAGAGCGATACCGGTGAGCATTCGTCTCACTTTACTGATAGGGAACATCAACTCTAAACCCCAACTATAAAACATGTTACCACCCCCCCCAATAATTTCTATCTTCTTATTAGTAGATCCATACTATACAAAATTACAGTCAATTTTATTATTGTATTTTGAATTTTATTAATAAAAATTGTGACAATTTGTCTTCTCTCTTATTATCTAAATACCTAGACAATATCCTCCATTCTGGTTCCACAAAGCCTAAAATATTTACTATCTGATTTTCCAGAAAAAGCTTGTCAGTCCCTGCTATATTGGGCAAAGGGCTTTGTATTATTAATAATAAGCAGAGTTCTTGCTCACATGCAAAGGTTGTTGTAAACTATTTGTTTGCTTTTTCCTAGTTATAGTACATTTCTTTGTTTATACTTTAATTTGTATAACACCACATTCTAACAAATAGCAAAGAGAGAAAGAAATCTGTTACCTAGCTGAATTGTAATCTTTTTCTCTTAAAGTCTATTTATTTTTAGGAGAGACAGAGACAGCATGAACGGAAGAGGGGCAGAGAGAGGGAGAGAGAGAATCGCAGAGAGGCTCCACACTGGGGGCACAGAGCCCAATACAGGGCTTGAACTCACAAAACCAGGAGGTCATGACCTGAGCTGAAACCAAGAGTCAGATGCTTAACTGACTGAGCCACCCAGGTGCCCCTTGATGGGTTATAATCTTCATTTTAACAACCGAATTGCAAAATTGCCAACTTCCAGATTTGTGAAAATGTAAAGAAAAAAAGAGAAAGTTAACCAAAAAGAATCTGAAGACCCAAACTAAGAGGGGAGCTCCTGGCTTGTGTCTTATGTTCCCCAAAGCCTTTGGGGGGGCTTCTGTGATTGGTGGACTCAGGGGGGGGCCTTCGGAAGAAGAGCTGGGTTTTGAGAAGATGCACCAGGGAGCCTCCTGCAGGCAGGCAGGCACACAGGCAGGAGCTTCCTTACCTGCCTCAGACGGAAAGTCCGGCAGCTCTTGTTATGACAGTAATCACATCTTTATAGGCAGACAAGTCTTTAAAAATGAATCGAGGGCTCCTGGGTGGCGCAGTCGGTTAAGCGTCCGACTTCAGCCAGGTCACGATCTCGCGGTCCGGGAGTTCGAGCCCCGCGTCGGGCTCTGGGCTGATGGCTCAGAGCCTGGAGCCTGTTTCCGATTCTGTGTCTCCCTCTCTCTCTGCCCCTCGCCCGTTCATGCTCTGTCTCTCTCTGTCCCAAAAATAAATAAACGTTGAAAAAAAAAAATTAAGAAAAAAAAAATGAATCGAAGTTAGTTGGGTCTGAGAATGATTTCAAATGTGGGTGTATTTAAAGGAAATACAAAAGGCCAGAGTCATCTTCATGGGCCATGGCTTTCCTTGCGTGTTTTCATGACACATGTTGTTATCTTCATTCCAGGAAAAAAAAAAAAAAAAAAAAAAAAGGAGAGAACATGGAGAGAAAGGAAAGGAGAACGATTTTCAAATGTATACTACCCATTATTGTTTCAAGTGCTTGTCACACACAATGCCTGGAGTGTCTTTGCTAGACATTAATTAGGCAAATTTGATTTTCTAAATGAGGTGAACCAGAATGGCAAAGGTAGTGTTTCTGTCCTGTGAGGGGAAGTCAGGGGGAGATGAAAGAGAGAATAACCTTTACCTCATAATTTCCCTTCCCCTCCTCTCTGCACAAGCCACATTAGTCTCTCAGTGAAGGTACTTGGAGAAACTTGCTAAAATTTTCCCTCATGCTTGAAATTTACTTACCCTGGGTAACAGGAAATGTGGAGTCTTGTGATGTAGATTGTTATACCAGATGGTAATCTTAGCACATGCTATTTATGTAGATCAGCCGTGTGTGTGAGTCATCCATTTGGGGCTGACCTCAGCCACTGGGAAATTGGGTTCCATACCACTCTTGTTAATAAATAATAATAATAATAATAATAATAATAATGGCACTGATTATGTGTCATTCGGATGCACATTTATGAGGCCATTACCTTTACATGACATTAAATATGGAATTTTTTTTTTTTTCCTAAATAGTACTTTGTCACCAACTGGTTCTATTGCCAGATTGTTGTTTCTTATCAGCTAGGGCAAACACAAAATTTAACTCCGTTAAATAGGTGATTAAAATATCTGCCACTTGAATTGTACTGATAATTGACTGCCTTGACTACGCCGCTCTTCTATCCAGCAAGTTTCTCTTCTTATTCAGAGTGCTCTCTTCTAGGCTCTGTGATTTGAGTTATCCTTTTAAGGCTGAGTTTGGGTGGAGGGATCCACATTATTTCACCTTCCCTCCCCTTTAACCTTAACTGACTATGTGAGCTGTGGAAAACATTTTCGTCTTTATTATAATTTTGAGGATCTGGTGGTTACAAGTAAGCCAGGCAGTAAAGGTTATGTGGAGATAAACTCTTCAAGGTCAGGAAGTATGTCTTCTTTGCTTCCAACCGTCTGTCCGTTCAGGCCTTCTGCCTCCTTTTCCCCTACCTTGCTTCCCTCCTGACTCCTTTACTGGCACTTTTCCCTTAACAGGGCCTAGAGCTGTGTTTTGCCCATAAAGGCCAACGTCGCTTTGGCTGGGGAGCCATCTGCCGGCATTTTCTCATGTGGCACTTGGCTGTCCCTGGCTTTCAGGGCTCCCCACTGACGCTCTGTTCTCTCATTGACATCGGATGCCACTTTCCTGCATATCCGACTCCCCCTCACATTTCACAGCACCTGGACAAATGTGCCTCTTCTTGCCTTTCTTCCTCTTCCTTCCCAGCTGTTGTTTACTTCTAAATTTGGTCAGATACTGGACCTAGGGGAAGTGCAAAACCGAGATTCACCCCCTCTGACATTTCTTTCACCCAGCTCTTGTTTTTCTTGGGCTTCTTCAGTTATGCCATGTTCCTGCTCCAGCTTCCTTCTGGCAGGAGGTGGTCATTGCCCTCCTTCTTCTTTCTCCGCCTCCTTTTCTCAGGATGCCTTCAGAACTTGATCTGGTACCGGCACTGTTTACACAGGCAATGATGTGGGGTCATCCAACATTTCTGATCATTTCCTGCTTGTCTCTTGGAGAGGGATGCCATCATCTCTCTTTTGCTTGGTTTCTTTTACTCCTAGATAACATTTCTGACTCAACATTGTTAGGATAACAACTCTGAGGTTTAATGGTAATGAGTTTATATGCATTTTTTTTCTTGGCCTCTGATTATGACCAGAGTCCTTCACTTTTTAGGCTAAATTTGGATCAGAAGACAGAGATAGCAAGTTCATAAGGGGTTTTAATTTGCACAGAACTCCTCTGAAGCACCATAATGATGAAGGGTACAAAAGAGGCACCTTTCTTTCTTTCTTTCTTTCTTTCTTCTTTCTTTCTTTCTTTCTTTCTTTCTTTCTTTCTTTCTTTCTTTCTTTCTTTCTTCTTTCTCTCTCTTTCTCTCTCTTTCTCTCTTTCTCTCTTCTCAAGTTAGTTAACATAGAGTGTAGTCTTGGCTTCAGGAGTAGAACCCAGTGATTCATCTCTTATATATGACACCCAGTGCTCATCCTGAAGAGTGTCCTCCTTACTAAGAGGCAAGTTTCAGGCACCTGGGTGGCTCAGTCGGTTAAGCCTCTGACTTTGGCTCAGGTCATGATCTCACAGTTTGTGAGTTCAAGCCCCGCATTGGGCTCTGTGCTGACAGCTTAGAGCCTGGAGCCTGCTCCAGATTCTGTGTCTCCCTCTCTCTCTGATCCTCCCCCACTCATCCTCTCTTTCTCTCTCCCTCAAAAAATAAATAAACATTAAAAATAATTAAAAAGAAATAAGAGGCAAGTTTCAATGGGAAATAGGAGGCATTGTTTTACCTCTTTCTGGTGGCAGTTAAAGAGTTAACTGTCAGTGACATTCGGCTGCCAATATTACTGAGCGCTAATTTTAGGTAATTTTTGATTTTGTTTTTGATTGTTTGTTTTGTTTGTTTGTTTTAGGTACCTTCCCGAGTGAGGCACGGAGCTACAAGGTCTCTAGGATCTTTGGAGTGAGGTCCTTTATTATCAAGGACTTTCTGGGCACAGCCTCCCCCAGGGTACAAGTTGTGTCTTGGCAATTCACCTGCCCTTTCTCCTGCTCTCAGGAGCACCCCTCATACCTCAGAGGAAACAACTCTTCACGGCCATGAAGGTCTCGGGGAGACTCATCTGAGACCGTCTTGGCTCCCACCTGGGAAGGGC
The DNA here is from genome assembly GCF_014898765.1 of Herpailurus yagouaroundi. NCBI lineage: Eukaryota > Metazoa > Chordata > Mammalia > Carnivora > Felidae > Herpailurus > Herpailurus yagouaroundi. The sequence continues at coordinate 2,798,398 of NW_024412470.1, forward strand.
AGTCTGGCCTCAGTACGACAGCAGGCTTCAGATACCAGATCAATGGAATCAGATCAATGTAAGGTGGAGCTCCAATCCCAGTGACTGTAACGTCCAACAAGCAGCAAAAGCTCTCTTTGTTTTAAATTCCTCATGTATGAAATGGGAATATTATAGCACCCACCTCATAAAGTGGCTATGAGGATAAACAGAATCGTGTAAAGTACCTGGCACCAGTAGAGGCAGCTATTTTTATCTATGAGCCAGTAGGTAGAACATTTCTGTGCTCTCCCCATCCTGAAATGGAGATGCCTTTACATCATCCTTCATGGCTATTTTAACGACTTTTGTCATTTGACTTCTAAGTGCCCATCATAAGCTTTCAATCGAGCCAAATGCCTGTAAAACAATATGAATAACCATTATATAAACAGTCTCTGCAGAGCTCTTGGGATCCTGAAATTTGGTCAGAGTTTTTAGATCAGCATTTTATGAAGGCCACTGAAAAGCAGAGTATTTTGAGTCCAGGATTATCATGAAACTCACCATGACGTCCCCCCTGCCATAAAATGTTAACACCTTACAATCATACAAGATACTAAGTAGTAACATACAGGTAGAATGTAAGAGGTCGAGACTAGAGTTGGGAGATATAGATTTCAGGATTGGCTCTTCCAGCCCTAAAATCCTATGATCCATGATGGTGATCTCCTAGATTATAAACTTTTTGAAGGCTTTATTGATTTCTGGAAGGAGGTAGATGGGTGTTAGAATTTACAGTGATCTGAAACAGAATTAATTCCTATATTGCCTTCTGGGCTTATCTGAAAATTCTACTTCTCTCTGAAAATTAACTAGTCTTTCCAAATAATGAGCCTTACTGTAATCTGTCCATGCAGTGAGCATCTGTCTGCATTTCACAGATTTCTTATGCAAAGCTCACCCTTCATATAAGGGACTTGCATGCTGATTTCAAAGTGATATAATAATCTAGTTAAGGAGATAAACAGTTTAACCTTGAAACATGAAGAGCATCATATGATTATAAAGCAATTTATCAACATAGACTGTACTTGTTCTCTTTGGTTTTCCTTAACACACAGGGTACATGCTCAAAGCTGAGTATTTTGTTCTTTTCTGAAGCTTTTTTCCCCATTCACTTGTTAAACTGCTAAACATCGTATCTGTAAGATGCTGTAGGAAATAAGAATTAGAAAATTCTTGAATATGATCAATAAAAGTGCCTTTTATAAAGGATAATGAACACTAGTTTAAGATTCTGACTACAGATATCAACAGGATGGCTGATCAACATGATGGTTCTATTAGAAAATGCCAAGAATCCAAAGACACTTGTGTGATGAGTCACTGCCATTTCGCTTCTTCCACAAATGGTCTTAACCTAAGCAGGACTCTTAAATCAACAAATGGTAGTTGCTAGAAAGGCATTTTTCAAATTAGCAATGAAGCATTATTTGCTTTTCAGTTTTTATTGGTAGTCTTTTTAGCCTATGGCATGAAATTTGGAGTCTGAAAGATGTAGAGATTGGGCCCAATCCTCATCCAATGTGTAAATTCATCCCACATTTTCTGTGAATGTCCAGTCCCTTACGACACCAGTACCATCCACTAAAGACAGAATCTGAACCAAAAATAAAGCCACATATGTAACTAAAAAATTTCTTTTTTTTTAATTTTTTTTTTTTCAACGTTTATTTATTTTTGGGACAGAGAGAGACAGAGCATGAACGGGGGAGGGGCAGAGAGAGAGGGAGACACAGAATCGGAAGCAGGCTCCAGGCTCTGAGCCATCAGCCCAGAGCCTGACGCGGGGCTCGAACTCACGGACCGTGAGATCGTGACCTGGCTGAAGTCGGACGCTTAACCGACTGCGCCACCCAGGCGCCCCAAAAAATTTCTAATGATCACATTTAAAAGTAAAAAAGAAACAGGGGCGCCTGGGTGGCTCAGTCGGTTGAGCGTCCTCAGGTCATGATCTCACAGTTAGTGGGTTCGGGCCCCATGTCGGGCTCTGTGTTGACAGCTCAGAGCCTGGAGCCTGCTTCAGATTCTGTGTCTCCCTCTGTCTATGCCCCTCCCCTCTTTACGCTCTGTTTCTGTCTGTCTCTCAAAAATAAATAAAAATGTTAAAAAAAATTTTTATAAAAAAAAAGTAAAAAGAAACAGGTGAAATTAACTTTAATACTACATTTTATTTAGCTTGATATTCCCCAAATATTATCAGTTCAGCATGTAATCATACAAACATTGCTGAGGTATTTCACATTCAAGTTTTTTACACCAAGTCTTCAAAATCCAGTGTATTTGACATTTAAAGCACATCTTAACTTGGACAAGGTACACTTTAAGTGCTCAATACTCACATGCACTTAGTGGCTTACTGTATCAGACAGCATAGACCTATACAGTCACAAAGGAAAAAAATCACTCCAATAAGCTCTGACCCTCCTCCAGAAAGCCATCATATTTTCAACAGTGTAGGTATAAGAAATTTCTTCTTTGTTTTGCACTGAAATCTGCATGCTTTCAATTTCTACACTTAGTCTGTGTTCTACCTTCACAATAATACTTAAAAAAATTTTTTTTTAACATTTATTCATTTTTTGATAGAGAGAGACAGAGCATGAGTGGGGGAGGGGCAGAGAGAGAGAAGGAGACACAGAATCCAAAGCAAGCTCCAGGCTCTGAACTGACAGCACAGAGCCCAATGCGGGGCTCAAACTCACGGACTGTGAGATCGTGACCTGAGCTGAAGTCAGACGCTTAACCGACTGAGCCACCCAGGTGCCCCACAATCATACTTTTAATACTACTGAAATGTCACATTGGCTTTCAGTAGCATATCATGATGTATTCTGGTTCTTTTCAAGTCTTCTTCTCTTAAACCATGTGTCTCTATTTTTTACTTTTGAAATTGGATTTTTTAGATCAGCTACAGAATTTTCTATTTAAATTTATTACGTTTCTCCTTGCTAGTTGGCTGATTGTTCATGACTGACAAAATCTCTTTTGGAGCAGAATCCTCTCAACTAATTAATCAGGTATCTCTTTCTGGTTCATGTTGTCTATATAGGTCATCAGCACATCAGCAGTGTCCTCATTGAATTCAGGGAGAAATACGTTTAGGGCATCCATGGCTTGTTGTGAGAATATTCTTTCCAGGTTAGGTGCCCTCTATGGCTACCTCGCTAAGGTTACAGTCATTTAGACAGTTATAAAGTCACCAACCAACTAATCATTTTGGTACACATTTCTTCATTTTCCCCACTGGGACATCATGACTCACCTTGTCAAATGTCCTCCCCAGACGGTCAAAGTTCTCAGCTGTCAGAACAGGAAATAAGTTAATACTTCTTGCTTAATTCAGTGAACCCAGAGTGAGCTTGGTCCAGAACCACATTTTTCTCTCCCCAGGCTTCTGTCACTCTTCCTGTTCTTCAGAGTTCTTCAAAATAATTGACCATGGCTCATGGTTCTCATCCTTTGGTTTTCTTATTGCAGGAATCTTATATAAAAATAAGTGGTTGTCTTTCTTCATTCTTTTTTCGTCATTCATTCTTCCCTAAATTTTCAAACATTCTGGCGTAAGTTACATGACTATAAGTTTTTAACATTAACTTATTGAATGAAATAAGCTGGAGAGAGAGATAGACAGAGACAGAGAGACAGAAAGAGAGACAGAGAGGGAATTGCCCATCAGGGCAATTTCTGAAATCACAAGGGTCTTATAACTAGGGTAATTAGAAGACATTTGCTTCTTGGATCACAGAAGAGGGAGAACAAGTTTTTGCCATAGAAAGCATGATTCCAAGGGTCTACTGATATCATTTTACTCTCCCTTTATCTTTCTCCCCAACTGATTCACTTTTTTTGGTGGTAGTGCTTGTTCTGCTATTCTCTTTGTATTATTCCAACTTGCTGCTTCTCCTTAAATTAAAGGAGTAGGCTTATTGTCTTTTCCAGGAATATAAATGATAGATCTGAAGGTTTTGTTTTGTTTTGTTTTGTGTTGTTTGTTTTGTTTTGTTTTGTTTTGTAAGCACAGAAAAGCCACCAATCACAAGTCTGGCAGAAGAATATTTATTTCCTTCAGCTCCTTATACAGTAATGTTCTATGTATGGCCCCAAATTGGGTCATGTTGTCAGCTCATCATTGACTACATTGTATTTTACTTTTCTTTTTGCAAGTGTGGCTTATTCAGTATTCCATGAGTTGCTGGATGTTAGGGGCTCTATGTTACTAGTCTCTGCATTATCAGCCCTTACGTTCCATAGTCACTCCATAAATGCCATGCCATAAATGAATAAATGAATGAACGAATCCCTTATATGCCACTTAAATAAAACTTTTACCTGAGTGCTTCCTGTTCTGAAATACTAATTTACTAGTTAACCTATTACTATGTTGGATAGCTTCCATGATAAAAAGCTTTTCTTTTGTATGAAGCTAAAGCCTACCCTCAAAACTACCATTTTCCCATAGAAAACATCTGTCCCGTGTACTTACTCTACATATTAAACTGAAGGCTTCAGGCCTGGTGAAGACAGCAATTTTGTTTTCAACAGGAAGTACTGTGCTTATTCCTTTGCTTGTTCAACCATCTTCATTCCAGCGGCAAGCTTCTGGCATGCCAACCACACAGGTCATTTAGGGAGAAATCCAAATTCCATTTAGACACATTTTGAACTCCTCTAAATATTGTACTTTCTCAGGCTTCCAGGGAGCCAGTGTTTATCACTGGATGAGTACAGTTACAGAGAGATCAAGGACTTAGTTTATTCTGGGTCACATCCATTATAATGGCCTAGTTTAGGCCAAAGAGTCCTCTTGTTCCCAACCCCTTTCCTTTCGTCTTAGACTGAAATTTTCAGCAATGTTGTCCTCCTTCCCAGGATGAACCCACCCTGGAGCCCAGGCTGTGACTGTTCTTTCTTTACTCCAGATCAGCAGTGCTTACTTACTCTCATAGTTCTTACTCTCTCCTAGACCCATTGCCAGACAATACAGTACGAAGAACCCAGTACTGGACACTCATATTTGGCTCAGGGCTGGTTTGTGAATCACGTGTCAGAACAGAACTTCAAATCTCATGTCCAACACAAAGAGAGATGACGCCAGGGCTTTGAAATGTCTTTAAACACGAAATATGTCAATTCGGTGACCACCCTCCCCTACTTCCCCCGCGAGCTCTGCTCCCTTCTTTCTTCTGTGTTGTTTTGAGATGTTTAGAGGTTGTGTCATCTTTGTTTGTGAAACACAATTTTAGGATAAAGGTATGTCAATGTTGTGAACCTGCACTAAATACTGCAAGAAGCATGAGACCATGATCATAATGGCTTTGATCACATCGATTACACTAATTAAGAATTCCACTGAGGAGAGTGCTGTGGAATCATGTAAACCCTGTGAATTACCTAATAATGATAGAAATATTCAAAGCATTAGTGATTAATGAACAGATGTGAAGAGGCAATGCAAACTTATGGGAAACCATTTCTAATGGTGATGTCAGCAAGGAACGATTTGCAGACATAATTACTAAAAAATTATCAGAGATTTCCTTGTCAAGTATTTTGTATGTTTATAAAGCTGTGGGTGACTCATTTTAGAAGTCTGGGAGACTTATTTGATTTGGAATCAGGATTTTATTATAGCTTAGCTGTTATGTAATAGTTTACTCAGACTGATGGGGAGATATTCTTCCATGTCAACATAACTTGTATGTGTGCAGTGCGATTTCCTTGTAGTTATTTCAGCAATTCATATCTGAATGCTTTCCCATATTTTCATGCCTAAGTATATTCTCAGTTGGTAAAACAGAGTTCTTGAGTGGTTATGAGATTAATTAGTCAATAGATTACCGCTGACTCTGATGGGTTAGGGCATTGGAACAAAGTTGCTTTGGATTTTAAAGCTGGTATTGTCATGTGAAGTGACTGTTTCGGGAATACCATTGAGTCAGTGTATGAGATTTTTGTCATATATATGTCATGTTACTTAGCACCGTAAGCCAAAGTCTTCTATGGCTTTACTAAGGGCGGTACGACACTAATCAAGCTTTATCCACACGCCCTCAAAATCCCAATGTTTGAGTGCAAAGTCATCTGGGTACATCCAGTTTTTAGGTTGGCTGGGAAACTATTGTTTGATCAACACCTCTAGTTGCTAACTAGAAAGAAGCATTTCATTTGGAGTTTCCAAAATACTAATAGCAACCAGATAGACATTATGTCTGTCCTTTGCCTCAAATTTTAATGATGTTGTTGTCTCCAAAACAACTCCAAAAGAAACATAGCCTGAAAAATGTGGTGCTTTCCAAGAAAGGTTGGGTGTTATCTTTGCTCTAAAGGGGACAGTGTGGAGAAATAATGAAATAGAATGAGCAGAGAGGGCTCCTGTATTCTGTTCCTGGTTCTTCAACTGCCTAGCCACTGCTGTACCACTGCTAATTTTTCTGGTTTCTTTTTGTATAAGTTTCTTTATCTGTTGACTCAGGGAAGCAGAATTTGACCATGCAGCTATATAATTCTTCTGAATACTTGCCTACATGGGCTTATATGTAGATATGGGATCTTATTTAAACACTTGTAAATGGGATTATTTTATTACTTGATATCCTACGTGATAGTCCTTTCTGCCTTTGTAATATATATTAGCATGGAGAGGAACAAGGAGGGAAGGAGAGCATAATGAAAAAGGAGGATTTGAAACAATAGGTGAAAAGTAATAGACTTGTTCCTTTGGGCAAACGAAGGTCAATAATGTATTTTGGATGATAGCTATGTAAGTCTTCAATGCAAACAACAGAAATGCCTCTGTTTTGTGGTAATGAATAATGAAGAACATTTTATGATCCAGAAAAGTCAGAAAGTCACTGTATAAAGGCATCACTTCCTCTTGGCCAGTTTTTCATTTACAATAAACAAAGCTTCTATTTTAATTCCTGAAGCACACATTGTCACGCAAGATGGTCCCAAGAGGAAGGGATTGTGCTTCCTTTTGGCATGTTGTGGAAGTTTTCCAAAGCAGCAATGTGCTCTACCCTTTCATGGTGAATGTCCACGCATCCGTGTAATACCTCGTGGGATAAGGCTGAATAAGAACAGGGACATGCGAGTACTTCCTTCTCTGGTCCAGTCTATTTTCAAGTCTCATCTTCAGCTTCTTCCATATTCTCATGTCCAGTCAGCCTGTGGCACTGGAAAAGCCATGCCCCCTGCAGTCTACCTAGTTGTTGATGCTCTTCTCTCTACCTCTGTCTGTCAGACTCCTGCCCGTTGTCTAATCTTCACTTCACATTTCATCCTCTTGAATCATACTCACCTGCCAACTTCCTTAATCCCAATGACGTGCCACGTTTCCTCCCTCCGCCCAATTCCAACTGCTTCATGCTCGACTTTATCTCTCTACTCTATTCCCAAGGGACCCAGAGCAGAAAGTGTCTGGCATTGTTACTGTCGGGCTTGGACAATTGTAAAGGAATGAATGACTGGTATGTACCTTGCATGTCCTTCTTGTGATTCCTGGGACAAAGTCTATGATAGATTCCTCTATGTCTCCTATAGTGTCCAGCCAGGTCCATGTATATGTAGGTGCTTGGTTATCAGCTGAACTGAACTGTGCCTCCTGGATTTCCTTGAGTACAAGAAACTATGAGCTTGTTGCCATTTAAAATAAAACTGTAATGCCCGAAGTTCCGAAACCTCCCACAAAAGTCCACCAGAGTCGTAAGTCAAAGCCAAGCGGCAAGGGTCGTTTATTGCAGGTTCGAACCTGGTCCCCTGCGCACTCGTCGCCGGTGATGCAAGAGGCCTCGATCAGGGTTGGTACAGCGTTTTTATAGACAGAGACAAATAGCACAGGGGAGGTTTCAAATTATGAGGGGCCTGATTGGTTGATTTTAAAGTAAGGACATTTGTTGTCCTCTGATTGGGCGTCCTTTGTCTGTCCTTTGGCGGGAAGGCTTTGTCCGTTACTTGTGGCGGGAGGAAAAAGGGGGAAGGGGGAAGAGGGTAGGGTAGGTGGGGAATGTGCTTAAGCAAGCAGGTTTACAGAAGCGAGAAATGCCGGTTAGTTTATGTACAATTACTCATTCCAGTACCTATCAGACTACATTTAGGAAGGTTTACAACCCATTCTACTACACAGCGGGTTACATTCAGGAAAGGCTTCACAATGCTCGTAGCAAACAGCAAGCAAAACAGACTTCTCAGCAATTGTATTTCTTATCAAAGATCCATAATAAGCAGAAAAGAGAACCTAGCTTTAAACTAAGGCAGGGCTGTCATTTGGATTGTTCCTTTCAAAACTACCATGACAGGTTTTTGGATCACTGAGTATCTAATGTTGCTACATTGATGCTGTATAGGGCTTCTGAAATATTAGGATATAACCATACTAATGTTATAGACTACCTAAAACCATGTTACAACAGAACTGCATAAGTTGTTTGTAGTCTCTGGATATGACCATTTGATTTGTTGGACAAGAAAACAGGGAGGTGTCTACTATCCTCAGTTATTGCTGTTAGATCAGACGCTGGGTGGCAAGTCCTCGTGCTCTGAGTCCAGGGCTCATTTCCTACAACTTGCTGCCTTGGCTTTCCCAGAACATGAAGATCAGATTAAAAATAATAAGTCTCTGAGCAGATTTAAGTACTTGTTTGCCACTGGCTTGAGAAAATTGGGTGCAGTGTTCAACAAAAGTAGTTTCCTTTTTATTTAGTTGCAACTCTTTAAGAGCTCTTAATTTTAAGTCACTTGCATTAAAGTGGGTATTTGCATCTGAAAGCATGTCTCTGATTCTTCAAGGTACTTCAGAGGTCAAATTTCACTACGAAACTACACTTCCTTCAAAATATACTTTTAGGTGCCAGAGATTCCTTCTAGCTGAGTAATGAACATTTCTTTAGTATTAAACAATCACAGTCATTGGAGGTTAGAAAGATCTTAAGACTATCAACTCCCCGGATCTTATTTTATATTCAAGGAGACTGAAGGTTAGAGGGGTTCTGACTCTATAAACCCTCCTGCTCTTCCAGCAGCCAAGACCAGGAATAGAAATCTTTCCAAGATAACATATAGCTATCGTCATCCGTGTTTAAAGGCTGAAGAATATTAAGGAATCCTGGGTCTTGCCCTCAGGAGGGTTATATGATAATGCTACAGCTATTAGGAAATTCATTTGCTAATGATCATTGAAGAGATATTTCCAAGGGTAAACAAGCAGGATTCAGACCCTGACTTGACCTGGATGATTCAAGGATGAATGTTAGAGATATCAAGGAGGGTGGTGATGGAGGAAGGAGTTGTTGTTAACATAACCCCAGGCTTTGTCATGGCCACAGCCTCTAGCCAGTGAGTTCACAGAAGTCTGGCACCTTCTTTCACTGAGTGTCTCCAGCTTTGAGGACACTGGTCTACCTCATATTAGTGAATGTGTGTTAAATGAATAAATGACCTGATAAGAGAGTGGTGGTTAGATCTTTATTTAAAAAGACAGAAAGGTGGGTCGCCTGGGTGCCTCAGTCGGTTGAGAGTTTGACTCGATTTGGGCTCAGGTTCATGATCCCAGTGTCCTGGGATCTAGTCCTGCATTGGGCTCCATGCTGAGTGTGGAACCAGATTAAGATTGTTTCTTTCACCCCCTCTGCCTCTATCCCCAACTTACATGCAATCAATCTCTCTCTCTCTAAGAAATAAAAAAAGAAAGGAAAAAAAGAAAGAAGAGGAACCAAATAAAAAATGAATAGCACACTAAACAATACCCCAAATATATCTCTAGTACTGGGTTATAAATATTTAAGGTATCATTAAAGGCTTTGTTAACTAAATCTGGATTGAGGAATTGGACTTGAGTTACTTAGGTATGAAAAACAAAGCAGACATAAATAAATCACGCAATAGAAATCACAAAAACAGTGTGCAAGAGATCAGATAATGATGCAAAGTTGGGCTCTCGGTGTTTGCTTATTCATTTATCCATTCATCCATCAAACACCTGCCCAAGTGCCATTTGGTGGGATACAAAAATGTCAAGGTGATTGCCTTTGCGGAGCTCAGGAATCTACTCCAACTGTCCCCCTTCTTACACCAAATTTATATGTTCTATAGTATAAAATAAAATGAGAAAATGAGAAAACGTTGAATGGAAAATATCTTAAAGGAAGTTTGGCATTATTCATCATGTATTCTTAATAGGAGTTTAATGGTGTTACTTAATTTTTAATTTTGTCTCCATACCTGGGAATTTGAAAATGATTCTGGCATTTCCTCCAAACAAGATACCTTTCCTTCAAAGGCATTTGTGCATCTCAGGAATGCAGCGAGTTGAGGCTGCCCTTCCAGCAGGTCTAATGTCATAAACCCTGCAGAAATCCTTGCTGTGGTTGGGCACATTCAGAGCTTTCAGTAAGTCCACACACACTTGCTCTGTGCCTGCATCACCCACAGTTTAGTTAAGAAAACCCACCAGCAAAATGTTTTGGGAATGAGATTATCATTCTACTTGGAGTACCCTAATATTTCTAAAAATGCCCATATCAAGCAACTCTGAATGACTACCCAAAATGTAGACAGAGTAAGAGAGGAGTGTGCTTTATCTAAAATCGACTAATTATTAGAAAATTACTAATCTATGCTTAGTGTTCTAAATCTGACATCCATATATTTTTTTTATTTCATTTTTGGTGACCTCTACAGAAAAGCAAAAATTCTTAGGAGATTTTGATTATGTATAAAATGACTATGTATAAAAATGATGATTATAATGAAAGCTCCTGAGCAGGGATGATTATCAAAATGTCTAACTACTAGACTTACATCAAACAATCAGAATCGTGACCACAAACAACTGGTATGTTTGCACTGGTGAAGGTTGGTTAGATATCAGCCCCACTTCTGTGTTGCATTCACTGAGCTGTTACATAGAAATGACACCTGAACTATACCTGTGTACCTTGGAGATGGACTGATGTCCATTACATGGACATTACATTACATTACATGAGATGGAGATCAGCATTACATGAAACAATTAAAGAATACTAATGTTTGTTAACTAGATGGATACCAATTTCAAATGCAAGTGTATTTATTGTTTGTCTCCTGTCGTCAATTTTTCCTTCTCCAATGGATTATTTCTATTAGTATGAAAACATATTGTATTTTATCTTCTTACTTAAAAATCCAAACACGCTTTCTTTATGTTATACCATCCTGTGTCTACCTTGTTGTATTTCTTTTCCTGAGAGCAAAATTCCTGGAAAGAGTTTTTCCACAATCAGGAAACGTCTTCCTTCTCTTCCTTCACTTGCTTTTACATCCCCTTCAATCAAGCATTCTTCTCTCCTCTGGAAATGCTACTGTCAAAGTCACCAAGAACATGCTCATTGCCGAAACTGATGGGCACCTCTCAGACCTCTTCCAGGTGAATGGAAGTAGCATTTGGTTCACTTGTCTTCACTCTCCTTATGGAAATGCTTCCTTCCTCAGCTTCTTTTTTCTTTTAAGTTTGTTTGTTTTGTTTGTTTGTTTGTTTGTTTAGAGAATGACAACAAGTGGGGGAGGGGAGAGAGAGAGAGAGAGACAGAGAGAGAGAGAGAATCCCAAGTAGGCTCTGTGCTGTCAGAGCCTGATGTAGGGCTTGTACTCACCAACAGTGAGATCATGACCTGAACTGAAATTACGATTCAGAAGCTTAACCGACTGAGCCACCCAGGCGGCCCTCCTTACCTGGATTCTTGATATCACTGTCTCAAGTTCCTCCTACTCCACTGGCTGTCCCTTCTCAGTATTTGCTGGATCCCTCACTTCTTAGCTTTCAAATGTTGGAGGACTGTAGTGCTTGGTCCTCAGACCTATTCTCTTTTCAAGCTGTACGTATTCTCTATGTGATCTCAGCCAGACTTTACACAAATCTCCCCACCCGGGAGACTTTCCCTGAACACAATCTCAGCAGCAGCTGCCAAAGTCAGTCTTAGATCCTTGTCCTACTTTGTTTCTCTTCATTACACTTATTGTCACATGATATTCTATAAATATCCAGCATATCCTTATTGATTATTGTCTTGTCTCTTCCACTAAGAACACAGCTCCAGGAAAGTAGAGACTATCTGTCTCACTAATGTCTCTTTAAGGCTAAAAAGTGCCTAGCCCAGAGTATTCACTCAATATATTTTGGTTGGATAAACAAATGAATATGTACAAATTGAAACTAAAAAGACCAATAAGTGAAATCTGTTTCATACTGTGTAATTTATGAAATGTGATCCTTTTTTTTTTATTTGCAGTGACAGCTTATGTCAAGGGTTGGTCAGGCCTGCCATGGGTCAAATCCGGCCATGCTCATTTGTTTACATATTGTCTGTGGCTGCCTTCACATTGCAACAGTGAAACGATAGAGTCATGGTGTATAACCGGCAAAGTTGAAAACATTTGCTATCTGGGCCTTTCTAGAACATATTTGCTGACCCTGGTTTATGTATGTCAGGCGGACAGTTTAATGTAAAGGGTAAGAGTGTAGATCTGGGTCTAGATGTCTTGGGTTCAAATCTTAATTCCCCTCCTGACCATCTATGGCCTTGGTTAAGTCAGCTATCCTCTCTGTGCCTTGGTTTTATCAAATGTGAAATGGGAATTAATACCAGTACTAACCACATTCGGGTAGTTGTGAAGATAAAATGAGTTCATATATGTCAAGTCCTTAAAATCTTCCGGAAACACACTTATTAACATTATTGTGTGGTAAGAAAGCAATTGAAACTGGTTCGAAGACAAACATCTGAGTATAGGGATGTGTGCTTAATTTATCCCTGGAGACAGTACAAATGTCTAAATACATCTGCCTTCTCTGCTGGTTCATTCTCTTGAGTCCTGGGTTAAGTTGGTAGGAACAGATCCATTTTCCTTCTGATGCAGATGGAAAAATTTACATGCAGACTGTGCTTTTGCTAAACGAATCTTTGTGGAATACATACACAAAACAAATAAATTGGTGTGTGTCATCTCCTCTCTGTTTTGATGGAATTCAGGGGAAAAACTCAGTTGAAATCAGTCACACAGGCATTCACGTGGGTGTTTATGTGGAGATTTGTCTGACGCTCCTTTTTTCATTTGCTTTCACGCTGTCAGATAGGTCATGTCCGAGGCATCTTAGGATGTCTCCTCAAGCATGCTTACAAATTTCCTCCCCTCCTCTTCGTACTTGAAAATTCTATATAATTTGTCCTGATTTTCAGTGCTTTCAAGTTCTTCCTCTTCCGGGATGGCTTCCTGGTTCTCCCAACTTCCCAAGTGCAGAGAGATCTCTATCTTTCGAATGTCTGTCACCCATTCTCTTGGTCCCTAGAAGAAGATACTTGTTAACTTTTTTTTTTTCATCATGTACAAAAAATATTCTATTTTCACAAACTAGAGTTCTATTTGGAGCAGGGGATTGAGTCTTACCTTCTTGGTGGGCTCAGCCAGTAGAAGAGTGTCCTACACAAAGAGTCTGTTCAGCAATGGTAACTCTTACTGTGGTTACTAAGGGCCTGCAGGATGCCACAACACCTCTGGTGCCTTCTCGTTTTCTGTGCTCCAGCTACCACAGTCTTCTTTCAAATCCCTCCACCCTGCCATGCTCTGTTCTACATCATGCTATTTATCCCCTGTGTCCAGATTGCTCTTTTTCCATATTTGCATGGTTGGCTACTACCCAGCTTTCGGGTATTGGTTCAACAGTCACTGCTGCAAGGAAGCTTCTGGAACAGGTCTTCTCATCCTTGACCAGGACCAAGTCAGGCCTCTTTTTTCATTGTTCTACCTTTTCCTTCATGGTAAATATTGTCCTTTGTGCTTATACATGGCACTTTTATGTGGCTGTCTGGCTAACGTCAATCTTTTCTACTACAGCGAGGTCTCCATAAAGAGAAATGATGTCTGCTTGGATCACGTCTTATCCCCAGCAACTAGTGGAGTGACTGATTCATCATTTTTGAATAAATGAGTAGAGAATAACTGACAAAAATTAAAAAGACAAAGGGATGATTACACACCTGTTTAGTTTGCAAACGTATTCAATAAATTTTGCTGAATGTCCTGTGTGTGTCAGCACCGTGCTAAGCACTGGGAGATAGCAGAGAACAAAGCAGGTGTGGAAAGAGGTGAAATTCAAATGGGCAACTTTCAACCCACTATCTACACAGTCTGATGGATCACTAGGGGTTCTCTCTCAGGGAACCTGGCCTGGCTTTCCAGATGAAGGGCAAGTGACTGTGAATTTCCCAATATGGTATCCCAATATGGTTACTACTGAGAAGATAACGACTCCACAAAACTGAGGGGCCACACTCAGTACACCTCAAATTACTAATTATTAATTACGAATTAGTAATTACTGCAACCAATTAGTAACTTTTTAATCAAGATTTTCTGTTGAGTTTTCCGATTGGTTTATATCACTCTTCCCCCTACTTTGCCAGTAAGTCCAGTATGAAATGCTAGCCATCTTGCCACCATTTTCCCATTGTCCACATTTTGCTAATCCTTTGCCTTCATACACTATTAGTTATAAGTTTGATTTGTTTAATGCGCTCTGTTTAATTTTGTGTATGCAGTCTTAATTTTGTCCTCTCAGACTACCATTTTGTAAAAGCATGAACAATTCAGACTAACAGCTATTAATTACTGACAGTTAATTTGATTTCCTTTTTTTCTGTTTTTGTTTTATTGCATTGACTCTTGTTACAGATGAAGGAGAGAAACCTCAGAGAATCTGGACCCATGATCTGTTCATCCAAGTGTGATGTCCACTACAGCTCTATTGCAGAAGGGTGCCAGTATCTGACAAGAAAGTCTCATAAGGCACAGAATCTCACAATGGCAGGAGTCTTGGGGTCAATCAGGTCTAATTGTCACATTTTGAAGTTGAGAAAATAGATCTGTTGAGATTACATGACATGTCTTCTGAGGCTGGGACAAAATTCCTGATTCCCATTTCATGTGCTCTTTCTGCTTTTTCCGTGCTATCACACTAATTTTCATAATCTTTATGAAGCAACAGATTTTCCCCTTTCTAGTAAGAGTAGACTTTTAACCAAAAAGAAAAAAAAAAGCCCTGTGAAACCTCCCTCTGTGCTTTCGGGCAAGGAGGCTCTTTTCATATCGTTTAGAGAAAGGAGGTCACATTCAGGTTGCTCTTTTGTGACAAGGATTTAGGAATCCTTCCTCGGTGAGAACCAGGCCCTCAGTGGAGTCATTGGTAGCCTGCTACACTGTGGCTGATGGATATCAGTTTCCATTTACATATCTCTGCTCTCTGGTATCATCCATTTGGAGATATGCCTCCATGAAGTTGGCTGAGGGAGGGAAAGACATTCCTCAGCCCAGCTCACTGACTAAATAGCCATTATATTCTCCAGACCAAGATGTTCTTGTTTCTCTGAGCTTTTTCTCAGGTTGCTACCCTCACCCGGTCTGGAGGCATTGACTGCCCATTGGCTTTGCCCCTTGAGCATGACCCGTAGCAAGTTTAGACTTTTGTTAGCGGCCTACCGACTTCCTGGCACAGAGAAAATGAAATCTTCCTGAATGGTGAGTAGGGAAAGCTCGGCACCTGCTCTGCCTTGCTATTCTCCTCTCCAGCACCCTGGGGATAACTGCCCTGCAGAACAGGAGCCCGTTTGTGCTTGATGCCAACTGGAGAACCCTGATTAGAATAACGCCCAGTGGGTTTCTGCTTTCTCTTCTCCTTTCCCTAGCCTTTCCCACCCTTACACAAACCAGGGGATGGCTGTTGCTAAGGGCCTAAATAACTAGACATGAGTGCTTTTAATTGTTATTTTTACAATTAAATTAACGGCTTTTAATTGTTATTTCAAAGACCGGGAGCCAGCATCCATGGGAAAGGAAATTCAAGACACTGAGAAGGCTATTATAGCCTACTGAACTTAATGGGCAAGAAGGATTTTATTCAAAGGATGAATGAACAAAGGATGAATGAAAAGTATGGACAAATTTATATTCAAGATGGAACATTCTCTATTTAGTTAATATTAGCCAATCAGGTGATGGGTGAATGTGCTCAGGAACCCAGGCAAAGTGGAAGGGGTTAGAAGGCAGGTGGAGACCGTTTTAGATAGGGTTTAAAGTTGGGACTAGGCAGGGCTTCATTTCTTTTGCTACCTTTAATTTTGCTTCTTAACACAGACAGAAGAACTGCTTTGCCTCTTGTCTACCTCTCCCTTTTCTTTCCCTTCCATTCCTCTTCCATTCTCTTCTTTCTTCTGAAGCTTAAGTGGACCCTGAATTGAAGGATGAAAAACAACCATTTCAGTTCTCATGTTTAGCTCAATGATGGTAGTTCCTGAACAAAACCTCTACTCACTGATAGAAAGGATCCACATCAATTTGGATACACAGTACATGTCGGCTGGAATTGGTTTTTACCCCCAAATTCCAATGACAAAGACTTTATGAATCCTAACCAAAGAGGTAAAAGCATATTAGATGGAATGTTATGTTGTTCTGTCTATAGTTTCTGTTTCTCCACTTTTGTTGTTGTGTTGTTGTTGTTGAAAAGGAAAAACTCTATCCCTTAGAACACAATTTGATGGGGTCTGGTTAGAATAGAATGGAATGGAGAAATGCAAGATTTATGATGTTTGGAGATATTGCAGGACCCAGGGGCTTTAAAAACACTCTAAGTTTCCCCAACCATTATGAGGGAGAGAGGGAAAGGGAGAGAGGGAGAGAAGGAGAGAGGGAGAGAGGGAGAGAGGGAGAGAGGGAAAGAGAATCTCATTGATCCTTTGAAGGACTACTACTCAATAAGGGAGAAGTCCTGCTCAGTGTGGACCCGTTCAAGTCAACATAAGTGATGATTTATGCTGTGAACATGTAGGAGAGGCTGGAATCCCACACAGTCCTGCTGGTTAGACTTGGGAGGTTTGTGCCCACAGTGACTGTGGAGGTAGTTACAAGCTGAGGCTGTGGGAGGAGTAATGGTGATGACACGTATAAGTCACTAAACTTCATCTTCTGAAATGAGCCTGGAGTGTTGCAGTACAGGAAGCTGTGAATTAGTAAGTGGATTTTCCCTCCTGGGATCTTTGGAGAAGAGGAAAACATTGGTATGTGTCCTCAATAGATCCTCCAACTTGTGGAGCACTGATATTTGATTCAAGAGAGAGAAAAAAATGTGTATATATATGCACATACATACAATACTGATGTGTGTGTAGTACATATATATACGTGTGTGTATGTATATATACATATGTATATACACATACATCCATATGTCTTCTTGTGTGTATAAATATATTTGGTAAAATTTATTAATAAAATTGATGCAATCATCCTTTGTCCCACTCCCCCCATCCATATGTACAATTAATAAGGGCACAATTTTCTGGTTTGTAAAACAATTGCTTTCCTTTACAAAATGATTCTTTATAAGGTTGTAAATGAATAAACTAGTGAGTTGCCTTCGTTTCCTTAAAATAAGATTTGCTATAGTATTAATAATAATAATAATTTATAAGCTTTGTCTCTTGGATAGGGTGCTGAGCTAAGAGTGCTATATGAAATATCTCATTTAGATCTTCCAATCACCCTAAAAGGTAAGGTACTGTCACCACCTCCTGCTTTTCAGATACTGAGGTTTAGAAAATGAACAGCTTGCCCAGTGATAAGAGGGGCCACTGGGATTGGATCCTAGATAGTCTAACCATAGAGTCCGTAGTCACCTCCTCCTAGTGGCATACTTTGGAGTACCATAGCTCTTATGTAAAGCAACACATCTACACAAATAGTTTGGGAACAAGCAATACACACAACTAAGGTGTGACCAGAGATAAAATATTGACTCTTGGTTTGGATCCAGATGTCGTTCATTTTGGCCAATGTTTTCCTTTCCATCATTAAGGATTTTTCCTTTTAATCTGGAAAATCTGATATCAAATAAATTCGCTGAATTTTTGCTCTGCAACCATGTGGCAAATGCTACTTCTGGGCATGGAAAGGCAGACAAAGTATTAAAAGATAGAATGTAGAGAAACTGCCAATCTAGATTGTTCTCTGTATCAGAAAGTACGGTTCCTTTGATACAGAATGGACTACACAGGGGCCAAAGCATTTGACTATTGGGCAAGAAGCTGTGTTGATTTTGAGGCAACGAATCACTCTTCATGCACAGATTTTATGCAAATAAAGGCAATTCTGGCATTTCATGATGTTGCGCAGAGGTAATCCAATTACACCCAAGTGCTTGGAAAATCCATTGGATCCCTGTCCCCTCTCACATACTCTCCCTGTACACACATCTCATATAGAAACAGCCATACATGAGTGATGGAGTTGGAGAAATGACCTATAGTTATTCAGTTAATAAAATACAGAATTGCTTTCCTAGAAACACCAGTGAGACAAAGGAGGACGGAGAGAGAAATCCTGGTCTTACCAGAGGGATGAATGGGTGTGAGAAAATGCAAGGGAGATTTCTTGTATAAACATAACTTCGGTTAAAGATCACTGCAGCCTAGCCAGGCTAAAACGTGGACAAGATGAACGTGCCAGGCTGGACAAGCAGGGTGCTATCTATCAGGGGGAGTGAGGAGTGGGTAGGAGAGGGGTCGATGGCCTGTGTTTATCTACGAGCTGAAGTTTTGATCTCAAGGCTGGGAAAGCCATGGCCAGAAATAAATGTTTAGGGCATGACATTCTTTCCATGTTAGGACATTGCATTCTTGCTATTTGGTGGCAAATGACTGAACAGTGAGCTTGGTCCCATTTATGATCTAATTCCATAGAAATGAAACCCTGGGCATTTGATCCAGAGCATTCCAGGAAAGAGTTAAGGCTGAATATCGCTGCCTCACTTTTTTCTTCCTTTTTGGTGAATGACAGGCTGGGGCACTGGACTGGCTACCTCCCAGAGGCGCTTTCTCTCTCTTTCTGTGGGTTTTGTTTTCTGTCTTCTTTGGCAGAGAACAGCTCTCCTGCCCTTCCTCTTCCCCTTGGCATGAAAGCACTCCTATTGAACATATATGTGTGTATATATATATATATATATATATATATATATACCTTCTAT
Source organism: Herpailurus yagouaroundi (assembly GCF_014898765.1). Taxonomy (NCBI): domain Eukaryota; kingdom Metazoa; phylum Chordata; class Mammalia; order Carnivora; family Felidae; genus Herpailurus; species Herpailurus yagouaroundi. Next base: position 2,817,473 of record NW_024412470.1, read on the forward strand.
CTGAGGACCACATATAGAGGGTAAAAGAAATGGAAAATCATTCCTACCTTGAAAAAGCTGACAGTGAGTGAGTGTGGGGTGTGTGTGGGTGTGCATGTTCCGAGTAGGAGTGTCTGAGAGGGGTCCGCCCAGGAGAACTTGCTGCAATAACTCTCTAACCGACTGAACAAAGCTTCCAATAATACATGGTGACATTTACACAAATATTTGTGGTTATGCTTTCCATTTCTTCTTATAGGAAACAAGTAAGATTTTTAAATGCTTTGGTGATGTGATCAGTAGACAGTAGTGGGAAAGAATTTCCCTGAAATTTGACTTGCAATCAAAATAAGGAAGGAAGATCTGAAAGAACTGAGAAATATTTCAGCTAATCAGGATATGGCACTTTCCGACATCTGGATGTCCAAACAAGTGTTTTGAATTCAACACTATTAACATGTGTCACTTTAATGAATATTTTCCTTTGGAGTCGATTGGGTGGTTACATTTTTGGCAATGATCTCGTGGTCTGTTGCCCACATTACCTGACCCACAGTCCATTTTCCTTGTGTTGGCTGTGGGAAAGAAAAAAAAAGTGGAAAATATCTCAGAACCTGGAAAACAGTACTGAGAATGTGACTCATCTTTTAATTGAACCACTTCAAATAGAAGCTCTCTAAGGATTGTCTTCTCAATGTCTGTGACATCATGTGTAACAAAAGAAGTAAGTTCTCTTTGTATCAAAAAAAAAAAAATAGGAAACATTCCACAGAATGGGATGGGACTTTTTTTTTTTTTTTTTTAAGCCTGAAATAGAGGATTAGGTCTCTGTGCACTCATCCTTTTGACTTCTAACAAAACCGACTAGAGATAAGCAACTTCTTTGGATCAAAAAGTATTTTTAAGGGGTGCTTAGGTGGCTTAGCTGGGTGAGGGTCTGACTCTTGATTTCAGCTCAGGTCATGGTCTCATGGTTCATGGGACTGAGCCCCACACTGGGCTCTGTGCTGACAGTGTGGAGCCTGCCTGGGATTCTTTCTCCCCTTCTCTCTCTCTCTGCCCCTCCCTTGCTCTTTCCCTCTCTCTCAAATAAATAAACATTAAAAAAAGTGTTTTTTAGGGGCGCCTGGGTGGCGCAGTCGGTTAAGCGTCTGACTTCAGCCAGGTCACGATCTCGCGCTCCGTGAGTTCGAGCCCCGCGTCGGGCTCTGGGCTGATGGCTCAGAGCCTGGAGCCTGTTTCCGATTCTGTGTCTCCCTCTCTCTCTGCCCCTCCCCCGTTCATGCTCTGTCTCTCTCTGTCCCAAAAATAAATAAATGTTGAAAAAAAAATTTAAAAAAAAAAGTGTTTTTTAGAGGTCAATATGAGATATCCTAATTGATCATTTTAAAAGTCCCACGCAAGAATAGAATCTCATGCCCTGAAAAGTCTTTTTAAGACTCTGCTCTTTGCAGACTTTTTAAACACATGGCATTTTCTGTAAGGGAGAGTTCTTGACTAACTCAGAGGGCCTTTATGAGGAGTAGAAGGTGAAGGAGAAGGGCAGCCCTAGGTTGGATGCTGTGTGTGTGTGTGTGTGTGTGTGTGTGTGTGAGAGAGAGAGAGAGAGAGAGAGAGAGATGCATATGTGTGTGCATGTGTATGTGTGAGTGTGTTTCCCAGTAGGCACTAGGCAATTTGAGACGGTTATCAGAATGCTTAAAAGCATAGGTTTTGGAATCACAGACCGAGGGTTCTATCCAGATGCCATAATTCTCTAGCTATACAACCTCCAGCAGGTTGCTCGACCCTCGGGGCCTGAGCTCCTTCATCTGTGAATGGAGACACCAGTAGCACCCATCTCACAGGCTGCTGTGAGGTAGGTGTGGAAAGTGATTTGCACAGTGCCTGCTGCAAAAAGGTCTCAACAAAAAACTCAGACACCATTTACTGGATATCTCTCCCCTTCCTAGCTCCTGGAGGAATTTTGTTTTTTGTTTTTACATAAAGTGGGTGTTCCATCTGGGTTGTGGATGCTCTGACTCATAGCAGCGTGTGGGTTCTTGTTTCAGAGAAGCCGTCCACTCGGTCTGTCGGGAGAGGCAAGGCCACCCACCCCTGTCCTCTGTGCACCACTTCCCCTCTGAAGGTCCCACGTGTACATGGTGCACAGCTCTGCGACTCTGACGCTGGAGTTGTAGGCGGGGAGAGGGGGATTCCACCTCCCTGCACACTATCCAGTCCAGGGCGCACAGAGTCTTTCTCCACAGATGGGAAGGAAGGAAGCCGAGCCTACAGAAAGCAATGGACTGCACGTCCAGCGGATGGTTTTGTTTCAGACTGATTTTGAATTCCATTGAGTAGCCGTATAAGTTCCCACATGTTGCATTGCAAATAAGAGAGAGATGGAGAAGGCACATTGTCTTTCCATTTGAGAGGCCATTACCATAATGGTTTGGCGAACTACGTTCTGGTGGGATATTCCCCCTGGCGCTCATGACAGTCACTTTCCAACTTACCTCCCCTCTTTCCACATTCTGTATTTCCTAAACTCTCTGTGTAGGGAAATATCGTACTGGAAAGCTGATTCATTAGTTACGGTTTCAGAGTTGTTTACTTATGCATTCAACAAATACTCACTGAGTATCCTCTAGGTGGTAAGCACTGTGCTAGATATTGGGAAAAGGAAGTCATTTAAAACACACTGTCCCTAATTTCGAAATGTTCACAGTACAGTTGAAGAGAAAGACAAGTAAGACGTTGATCCCAGCGTGATGTGGTAAGTGCGGTGATGGATGTGGTGGCACAGGACTTGTGGGATGGCAGGCAGCAAGAGGAGAGATTAAATAATGTCCAGGGTCACAAAGTTTGTAAAGGGGAGAGAAAGGATCCAAGCCCGATTTCTATGACCATGACACCTTTGTGCTTACTTACCTACTAAGATGTGTCTCTTCATTTGGTTGCCCATGTTACAGATGTTACTAGATAACTAAAAAATGATATTATACTTTAAGAGATGGCAACAAGTCCACAGTCCTATTAATGAAGGCTATGTCAGTGAAAAAATTTTAAATTGTACATTATTTTTAAGAACCAAAATTTTATGGGTAACAATAGAGATATGAACCAGGCTGATAGACTGGTAAAGGCTAAATTGCAGATAGAAAACGTAACATGGACAAGAAGAATCATTTATGGGGTGTCTGAGTGTCTATATCAAATTGCATGTTCATGGGGCCGGCAGAAGCTTCTTCAGTCAGTTAGGGGTGCATTAGGCTGCACAGAACCAGACTACAGTGGCTTCCACAAGGTCCGACATGGTAGTTCAAGGTTGGTGTAGCCACCCACAGAAACCATTGGGAGCAATGGCTTTTTCTAGCTTCCTATCCCACCATTTTCCCCATGTACTTTTCATCCTCAGGGGTGCAAGACAACTCTTTCCACCTCTAGGCGTTGCATCTACCCTCAAAAGAGAAAAAGCAAGAAGGGGTGAGGGCAAAAGATGCCTGCCAACAGAGTTAGACCCTTTTCATTAGAGCAATCACCCTATGACCTTACACTTCACCCTTATTATCCTGTGCTGGGTAGTATAACCACGTTGAGCTGCAAAGATTCTGGAAAGGTGCATGCTTCTATTAGGGTAAGCTGCTGCCCTACACAAAGTCTGGGCTCTGTCAGTAATGAGGGATGAAAGAACGCATACCAAGGAGGCAGCCAGCACCGTCGGCCTCATTCTCTGGAGTAGGTTAACTATTTGCTTAAACTTGTTTAAGCTGTTCATTGTCTCACAAAACTCATGAAAATATATACAGGGCAAGACTATGATTCAATTTAGGCTTGTGTGGATCATCACACAGTCTAATCTGAGTCCGAGTTACAGAATTTGTTCAAGGGTAACAGGTACCTTTTTCACCTTCCTTGTGTTGCTGTAGCCCCCAGAGCTTCTTTTGGAGAGAAAGAGCCAGTTTCCCAGCTCTGTTATGCTTTCAAATGAAATATTGCTAGGCTTGTTATATTATCTGGTTTTCTTTTATTCCTCGTTTGTGCCATTAGTTATTTTCATTGGGTTGTAATAAAAGTTTTCATAAAATAGGCCTTGGATTTAGAATAAAAATTAACAGAAGAAGAACTGAATAAGAGTGTGAATACAGATTCAATAATGAATCACTCAACACATATTTATTGAGTGTTTTCCACGGCCAAGGTAATTACTTTATAACACAAACCTTTATTATTTCCCTCGGCACCTGTACCATGTGTGATGGTCAATAAACGTTGCTGACTGACAAAACTGTGTCTACCCGCAGGTTGAAACGGTCAGAGAAATAGTGTCATTTCGCTGATCCTCATCATCAACATCATCACCATTATAGTCCTGACTGGTGGAGAATGGCCGAATGTTAGTTTTAAAGTGCAGTGGTCACGAGCTGGGAGAGCAGGAGACAGAAGGAAGACTGGGACGGTCAGGAGTCCTGCAAAAGGGGAGTTGAAATGAGACTCTCACCACGAGGGCCCCGAGGAGAATCTTCCAGAACTTTCAAAGCTGCCACTTTTATTGCTGACTGCCTTGATGGGTTCCCTTGTACAGTGGCAGGGCCTAGCTTCTGACAAAATGATGCACAGACCAGTTAATGTTTTGCATGCAGACCCGCACAAAAGGGCAGCTCTCTTTGTGATAGCCCCTTGGGGAACCACCCCTTGGCAGACGGAGGCACCTCACTGCAGACTCTGTGAATCCAGCCCAAATGGAGAGGCGTGCTTGGACTCAGTCAAGGAGAACGGAAATGTCAACACATTTTGAAAGAAGACATTGTAAGACAAATGTCAATTGATCCATTCATTCGTTTATTCATCCAACAAATATTTATTGAAGACCTGCCACTTGCCTGGTGTTGTGTTATATGCTGTGAATACAGCAGTGAACAAAAACCAAGTCCTTGCTCTCATAGAACTTCAACTCTGGTGAGAGGAGCCAGACCATTAGCAATAGATAAGTAGGCGCGCGCACACACACACACACACACACACACACACACACTCTCACACACGTTAGATAGTGCTAAGTGCTCAAAAATAAGATCAATCAGGTAGCAGGACAGAGTGTTGAGGTAGTAGTGGGGGGGGGTACTGTCTCAGGAGAGTCAGCGATGGTCTGTCTCTGATAAGGGAGCATTTGAGCAGAGACCTGAAGAACTTGGAAAGAAGGGGAATGTGTGTCTCTCTGGGGAAAGCCAGTTCTGTAGAGGAAGATAAAATGACAGGAGGTGCTTGGCTTTTTGCAAAGCAGTGAGCGGAGAAGTTCCTGCAGGACGATGAGGTGAAGTGGCCCCAAAAGGCTGCTGCCATAATCCAGCTGACGATGCGTAGGAAAACTTGGGAGAACCAAGAGAGATGTCACGCATAAGCTGAGCAAAGTTCTTATGGAACCATTTTATAAATGCCGGAACACAAAGAACAAGATTCAGCGTGTTACGAGGCAGAAGGTGGCAATGCACCGTAAGGCCTTGTGCCCCTCCATCCAATTTGTTGCAAATAGAAGGATTTCATTCCTTTTTTATGGCTGAGTAATTTTCCATTATATATATCTATATCTATATATCTATATGTATATCTATATCTATATCTATATCTCACAACTTCTTTATCCATTCATCTATTGATTGGTACTTAGGTTGTTTCCAGGAGGCCCTATTAGGGATTTTGGTCTTTAACCTAAGAGCAATGGGAAACCACTGAAGTGTTTTAACCCAGAAGGTGACTCCATCAGATCTGTGTTTCAAAGATTCACTTTTAAAACAAAGGTCATAACAGAAAGATATGCCTGATGAAAAATCACCTAGGGAACTAAGAAATACACACTCATAAACACAAATAGTCCCCCATGTAGGGCAATATAAGTATATTTTTATCAGAAAAATGAGTTGTGTGGGTCTCTCAAGATAATCGTTGAGAGCAAGAGTGATCAAAACATAAAAATGTTCACTAAGGAACTGACCACAGACCAAGTTAATCCATTCTCAGTTCTTTCAAAATAACCCTGGGCTTCCGCCTGTCATTTCTATTCCATGCCCGACCATCACCTGTTGTCTGTCTCCCTCGGCCTGTCCGTCGTTTACAATGCCACGTAATACAGAGTGACTTTGCAAATTTTGTGAAACCATGAGGGGTTTCAGACATTCAACGACTGTGATGCTCTGACGAGGAGGAGAGGAGCAGAGGAGAACTGCTCTGACAAGCATGATGGACACTGATGGTGAACATCTGCCAGAGTTTGACCAGCCCAGTGATCACTGTGGCTGACTAACCAACTTTTTCCACTACAAATGATTAGTCTAAACCTATCACAGTAATCTATTCCTCTTACTACTTATTAACTTAAGAATGACTTGAGTTAGGGGCGCCTGGGTGGCCCAGTCGGTTAAGCGTCCGACTTCAGCCAGGTCACGATCTCGCGGTCCGTGAGTTCGAGCCCCGCGTCGGGCTCCGGGCTGATGGCTCGGAGCCTGGAGCCTGTTTCCGATTCTGTGTCTCCCTCTCTCTCTGCCCCTCCCCCGTTCATGCTCTGTCTCTCTCTGTCCCAAAAATAAATAAACCTTGGGAAAAAAAATTAAAAAAAAAAAAAAAAGAATGACTTGAGTTAAGTAAGATTTCAAGGATGGATACATGAGGGAGTATCTTTCTGAGATTTTTAAGTTTTGAAAATTTTGCTTCAATGCTTAGAGGCAAAAAAAAAATAGTGATATTAATTTAGACCCAGGACAGGTCAACTTATTCTTAGTTCAGTTAAAAATTGTAACATTAGTGGGTATCAATTACCCTAGATGTTTGCAATACTTTGATAACTATAGGTAGCTATAGGTAACCATAAGTAAGTCATTCCTGATGTATCCATACAGTTAGGCACTTGCTAATTTTTAGGCAGTACACAGCATGAAAGAGCACAGAAACTAAGGAAAATACTATTGAAGTGTCAATTACAAGTTAAAGGTCAGAGATGAGAAGGCAAGGAAACATCACTTGAAAGACAGGGAAAAGTCTACAGATACACTGGGATATCACTTGCTAATCCTAAATCCAATGGAAATGGAAGGAAGGAAGAGAATAATGCAGAAAATCAGATTTCAGTATTAATAAGACACTTAGTTGAACATCATCATTGAGGATCTACCTCTGCCTTTGACTCTCACTCACTGATCTCCCATTTCTTTGAGCCATAATCTGTTCCATGATTCTTTTCTTTTAAATTTTTTTGATGTTTATTTTTGAGAGAGTGAGAGAGAGACAGAGCACGAGCGGGGGAGGGGCCGAGAGAGAGGGAGACACAGAATTCAAAGCACGTTCCAGGCTCCGTGCTGTCAGTATATGTGCTGCCAAAGCGAGCACGTCCAGGCTCCGTGCTGTCAGAACAGAGCCTGACGTGGGGCTCAAACCCACAGACTGTGAGATCAAGACCTGAGCCAAAGTTGGATGCTTAACCGACCGAGCCACCCAGGTGCCCCCCAACCCGGTACCCCTCCCTCCTTGATTCTTACAAGCCACGAAGCAGTTGTCCACAATGTCCACGTTGGCTTGTCTGTTCTGTCCATAGACTCTTAGAAGTGTACCTGCTAATGCAGCTTGAAGGATCCCTGTAAGTGTAACTCCCACTTTTTATCTTTTGCCCTAAACTCCCATCTTTCCTTCTCACCACACTTAAGCTATTTTGAAAATTCTTGTAACCAGCTAACTAAATATGTCGAATCAGAGACTCCTAATCTTAGCCAAGGTACTGCTCCTTTATCCTTGTCCCTAGAACTGATATTTTAGGCTGGTGGATTTTAACTCTGGCTGCACAGTGGCAATATTGGAAGAGCTTTTAAGAAGGTCCCAATGTCTTGTCAGCTTGGAGAGATTAGAATTTAATTGGCTGGAGTTGGACATTTGATGGTTCTCTTAACGCAGCCAGGGTTGAGGAAATGTAACCATGCCCTGGGTGTTGGCAACTTTTCCACTGAGTCTTTTCCCTTCATTTCTGTGCCTTTTCTTCCATTTTCTTGACCTTGCATCTAACTCACAACCGCATAACAAGAAGGGAGCCCTCTCACTCTCAGCACTATTAGGAAGTGGGGAGTAGTCTTGAGCCATAATTTCTGACATGGCATTATTCTTCCCAGAAGTCTGTATTGATTTCTGAATGTAGACTTTAAAGAAACAGAGTTAGGTTTCTAGACAACGGATCTCAACGTCCCCCTGCTCACTGGTCTTCCCAGGGCCTTTCCCAGCCTCCCTGACAAAGGGATCTATGTTTTTATTCTCAAAAAAATCAGTGCTTTTTATCTTGTTTATTTCTTTTCCCCCTCTTGCCTCCAACCCATCGATTCTATTTTCTTTTCCTTAAAGTTAAGTCTGCACCCTCTGTTCATTTTCCATACTTGAGTTGCATTTTCCTTTGCTAACAGTATCTGGTTCGAGTCACTCTTTGGATAACTCTTCTCAGTAAAGACAGTTCAGTCTGTATTTACATGATTCTGCCTTTGTGCTTTTCAATTCTTTGTTTGTTTTTGGGGGGTTTTCTTGGCATTTCTATGACATTTTTTAACTTCTCAAAAGTTTTAACCACCTCTTATATCCAATGCGTTCTATATACAGAAGGCACTCTATGAATGCCTAATTGACAGTCACTTCTCTGCTGACCTCGTGTGACACCTCAATCCTTTCTGGCTGGGCCAAATCCAAAATGCAACTCTCTGATCTACCACACTGATTGGTGTGCCTAGTCCTCTGCCCAGACCCTGCGATTGGAATCCTTTAATGTGGAGATCACTATCTGTGGGCACAAGTATGGCTTGATGCATGAGCAAAAGTACTTCCCACGCTGAGCACGCAAGCCTTTGGTTTCCAGCCAGAGGCAATTATGTGTAGAATCTGGAACTGTTTGTGATTCTGTTTCGTGTCCTTTATGCTTTTCTCCAAGAGCCACCCCATTTCCAAGGGATTAGCATCAGGCCAGCCGTTGGCTGCTACAGTTGTTTAGCAATCCACAGATCTTTTGCATTGTTTGAAGTGGTGTTTGAGTATGCATTTTCCTTGCTCACCTGAATTATAATTGGCTGATCTCTGCTAACCATATGTAACAGCCACATGGTTCTCTCTAGGACTATGAACTACACACTGGAGCGTGATATTGCGCACTAACTCAAATTGTTCAGTATTTGCTCCATGTCTGTATGTAACGCTGAGGGTGGAGAAAATTCTTTTATAGTTCTATCAAGTCTGGGACAGCTGGGGATCACTCAATCTTTGTGGCTTAGCTGATCGACTGGACCAATGAGAGATGGAATTATCAAGGTACGAGAAGGAGGCTCAGAGGTCCTCAAACTTAAATGTGCCTTAGAATCACCTTTATTTTGTTAAAGCACAGATTGCCCTTCTCCACCCTTAGCTTTTGACTCAGTAATTCTGGTACTGGCTGGAGAATTTGCATTTCTAACAAGTTCCCAGGGGCTGTTGCTACTTCTGCTCTGAGGCTCACACTTTAGAAATCGCTGCCCAAGACTACCAGGAATCCTGCTTTTTCTTTGGGAGGTTGGCAGGCAGAGTGGGATCTTGTCTAGCTTCAAGCCTCTAAGCATAAATTCATACCTAGAGAGTGGTGGTCCAAGCTTCCATCCATGAGTCTGTGGGAATGAACAGGCTGTTTGGTCTGTTTCGTGAGCACTTTTATTAGTTCACCTCTGAGTCATGCTTAATATACTTGATTACAGTGTTAGGATAGAAACACCCAGCTCGGAGCTCCGGGAATGTTTCCAAATATGTCACTGCTGAAAAAGCACCAACCCAGGCAACTAGGCTGGGACTGTCCATGTAGCTGGAACTTTTACCTGTGAGTCTTGAATGTTTTTGCAGGATATGAAGGAGGGAAGAATATGATGTTGTAGGAAGACCAAAGGCTTTTGGAGTCAGTAGTTGTGGAATCAAATGAAATACTCTGTTTCCATTTTTTCTTCTTAAAACCAGTATACTAACACCTTACGGAGAAGATACAAGAATTAAACGTGTATGTGATCCCTCCTTTAGTGGGACACTCAGTACTCCTTGATGAATGGCGACTAGGTTCCTGTCTTCATAACCTCATATATACCCACTCTTCATATTCTGCCTGGTGCTTCCATGGGGTCTCTACGCTCTGGAAAGATATCTGGACCTGCACGTCTGTGAAAGCAGGGTGGCTGCACACTTCAGGTTTTGTTGGACCCACTTAAGAGTAGAAGACCAGTGATTTGAACAGTCAGGATAAAAATACTGAGAGTCTCCATGGTTTATCAACTGCACCAACAGGACACTATCACTGCACAGAAGAGTTTTCTTTCCTTTGGCTGTCGACAAGGCCAATCTTGGGCAGGATTATAAAGTCCTCCAAATTTATCTTTGTTGCTCTTGACCTCCTCATTCTATGACTTCTTTCCCCTGGTGTCTATCCCTCTATAAAAACTTATTTTTTTAATGTTTACTTACTTATTGTTGAGAGAGAGAGAGAGAGAGAGAGAGAGAGAGAGAGAAAACAAGCAGGGGAGGGGCAGAGAGAGAGGGAGACATAGAATCTGAAGCAGGCTCCAGGCTCCAAGCTGTCAGCACAGAGCCCAAGGGGGTGTTCAAACCCATGAACTGTGAGATCATGACCCGAGCCAAAGTTGGATGCTCATCTGACTGAGCCACTCAGGCACCTCTTTTTAAATCTTATTCTTTGAAAAAGAATTGGTGTCATCGATTCTTAAAGCATTCTGCTCCCCTCACCCCAACCTGGTGTGAGTGACTGGTCGTATTGGCATGTGGCATAGCCTGGACGTCTGCTGTGCTGCACATAGGCCAGGTAGGGAGCCACTGTCTTAGTCAAGGTGTGGCTGCACTCAGTTGCATTTTCACGTTAATCCTGACCCCTCAATCAGTGGTAGAAAGTCTCTCTCCTTTACAGATGGGCCATCAGGCTTCAACAAGTTGGTTTGGAAGTGTCTTGGGTAGCTATCCGGTCCATATGTGGATAAGTTTGGTCTTAGACTCAAATTAATACTAAAACTGCTATTACTTTCTGTTGATATGTAGCAGCAGAAGAAGCAAAATGCACACACACACACACACACACGACTTCTATTTGAAACCATTTTTTCTCATTATAGAAAGCTACAAGGTAATCCCTAGTCAGCCTCCTTTAATATGACATAGTGATATGTCATAAAAATGCTCTTAGAGCCCCGATTAGGTGAAATAATTCCTTTGTTTTTTACCATTTGAACCTCAGAGAAGAAATAGCAAACACCTCAGGAAAGAAAAAGGACCTCTCTAGCCCTCCTGGGATTCAGCAGTGTGGCTCCAGAATGTCTAGGGATCGCAAACCTGATGCTAAGACCATTGAGCAAGGAAGGAACAAATATCAGTCCCATGATAAGGAGGAAGCTTAAAATAGTAGGAACAAAGGAAAGCTTATACAGTCCATAGAATATGAAGTGATGACAAGTACAGCAAAATGAAGTTGAGAGTGAAAAGGAAATTGCACAAGAGGGTAGGATAAAGAAATCCTAAATACCCCTAGTTTCAGTTTCTAGGAGAGGAAGAAATTCAAAGACTATCCCTACCTTTCAAAGGTGCCTGTTCAAACACAATGGCCCCACTTAGCCAGTGTGAGCTCCATATCTCAGCTATCTAAACCACTTGGATTTGCTCATGAGAGCTGAAAATCTCAGAGACGTTTCTGGTGAGGTCTGCAAAAGACTCTGTTGCAGGCTTGAGGGGAAGTTCATAGCTCTCTCTGTTCGGTCACCACTGCAGTGGGTGGCTGGGGGCTGTTTCTTTTAGTTTTATGGCAAATAGGAGTTTCTTAGCACGTTTTTCTCAGCAGTCTTATGGGGAGATAGCCCCGGGAGGAAAGACAGGGACAGCTGAACCATATTTGGTGAATCTGAACCACCTAAGGTATTTACTTTAGATAATACACTCTCTCCTCAGATAAATATTGGATGCTTGATGCAGACAACATCCTCTATTCTCTGCTTAGTTTTATCTTTATGGGTACTCTGGGGGAAACATCTTTACGTTTGAAAGTGACAGAGCTGGGATTCAAATCGAGACCTATCTATGCCAGACACCAAGCTAGAAGCTGTATACAATTAACTCATTACATTCTCATAAAAGCAGAATGATTTGGGGTCCTGTTTTGCAATGAGAGAAGTGAGGCCAAAAGAAGTTGATTTGTTTAGGCCAAGGACGCACACGCTGTAAGCAAGCAGGATCCATACTAGGGTATGTCAGTTTCCAAATGCTAGCATTTTTCCTAGTGGCAGAGAAGTGTGAGCAACATAGTCAGCCAAGGGCTCTGAGAGGAAACAAAATTAGACACTTGTTAAGATTTGGTAATTCATCAGAGCTCTGAGTTCCTCTGTAATTTTAACCCAAATAGATAGTGAGGTAAGATAACTGCAGAGACGCATGGGGATTGGAAATAGAAGATTGGAAAACGTGACTTAAAGGAGAGGCTGTAGTCAGGTTTCTTCACTGTTTCCCCATAAATTGAACCAATTTATAAGTTTTGGAGGCACAGTTGGAGTACTGCAGGCTGTTCCTTGCAGGGCGAATCCCGCCCAAGTGTGTTTGCCACATGAAAGAGTAGACACGGGGAGAGCTTACATCTTCAGTAAATCTGCAGGAAGGGGCTAGGGGACACATGTCTCCTTCCTGCTTCCATTCCTGCCCATCTGATAATCGTGCTTGCGCTTTTAGGGAGTGAATGAGAGAGAGAGAAAAGACAAAAGTGTTTCTCTCATTTTTTCCTTCCAGGAGTGAAATGGAATTTTCCTCCTTTCTAAGGAAATATGAAGAGCTAGGGCTTAAGGGTCCCCCTAAAAGTAATGAAACTATCTTTTTAGAAGTTTCTGGTTTGCATTTGGAGGAAAGACTCAAGATGGTTTCTGGTCGAGCACATTTGATCTGCAAGCCTATGCTTGCAAGATCATAAGCAATGTTCTACCTTCTGAATTGTGAAACTAACATCAGCTCATCTGCTCAAAGCGAGATTAACTCTACACTCAGGGTAACTGCGTGAAATGACCGGCATTTCATTTTGGTGGAGGAAAGCAGTGAGGCCAATTAGTTAACTGGGTTGGCCAAAAAAAGAGAGAGAGAGAGAGAGAGAGAGAGAGAGAGAGGAATAGCTTTCAAATGTAAGTCATTTGCTTCCTTTCCAAGGTGGAAAGAAATCATTCAGGAACATTTGGTTGAGAATGAGGGTTTGAATGCTAATTTAGGTGAATACAAAAGGATAGTAAATGAGAGATAAATATGCAAAAAAGATGATATAATGGCTGCAGACAGATACACAAGTTGAAGATGGGTTTGATATTGGTGAAGAATGGGGACTAATTTGGTTGAGTCCTTGATGAAGGGATGAGCTCATATGTTCAGATTGCATAGAACGTTGTGTATGAGCCAGCCTTATCATCTGTGCATTTAACCCAAAGCTTGCCTAACCAGGAGAAGACATTATGGTGGAGATCCAGGTTGTTGCTTTTTAAAGCATGTTATGGCTAATATTTCAATGGCATGATGTGTTTTTCACGAGGGAGCTGTGGTGTCCACCAGGATAACATCAAGATTGTGACTTTAGCACATTCTGAATGGTTTGGTGATCCATCCCAGATTAGTCTACTGAATTTTAACATTTTGTTGATTAATATTTACTGTGAATTCTTCATGTGATCCCAGTGATTCAGAACATCCTCTTACCTGGCTGCTATTCTCTTTCATCTTGAAAACACATCCATCCATCCAACCATGTGAACCGCCAGTCTTTTACTGGGAAACAGAGACCCAGATTCTGGTTCCAGGTCTGACCCCTCTGTGATGCTGGGAAGTCACTTCATTCATTCTTTTCAACAAATATTTTTTAGCCACCTACAGCAGGCCCTGTTTTCAACACTGGGCATGATTTCTGCCTTCGTGGAATTCAAAGCTTGAATGGGGAAGACAGACCATTAAGCAAGTCATTATAGTTAATAGCAATACGTCAGTTATTTTAGAGGACATGCAGGAGCCTGTGGCAATGCTGAGAAGGATGTGCCTCTGCCCTAAAGGGTCAGATAAAGCTTCCTCATGCTTTCATCAGAGACTTCAAAAGTTAAGTGGATATTTGGGGAAAGAGTGTGTTGCAAAGAAGGAACTGGACCTTATTAGTCAGTGAGACAAAAGAACTGCTGGCAAAACACTTTATTTGAGAGAATTGCAGTTTGTTGGGAACATGGAACATGAGTGAGACAGTGGGAGTCTGGGGAGATTGGGGCCGAGGGGAGACGACTATGGTGGGAGATGAGTCTGGTAAGATCTTTGTGTTCTTCAAACACAAAACAAGAACCATAGGCTCTACCTCACATACATATTCTGTGAATCAAAGGAGAAAATGGATACAAAAGCATTCTGTCATCTATACAGTGTTGTACAAAGAAAAGAAATTTGTCAGTAGGGTGTCGGTGGGGGACTTGGTTTACTTTTCCGGGAGCAGAACTCTACACAGAGCTATGTACTGGGGATCCTTCTGACCAAAGTTTCCATATGACATGAATTTTGAGGGGTGCCTGAGTGGCTCAGTCTGTTAATCATCTGACTTTGTCTGAGGCCATGCTCTCACGGTTCCTGGGTTTGAGTCCCTCGTTGGGCCCTGTGCTGGCAGCTCAGAGCCTAGATCTTGCTTTAGATTGTCTCCGTCTCTCTCTGCTCCTCCCCCACTCATGCTCTGTGTCTCTCTGTCTTTCAAAAATAAATAAAATTTTAAAAAATAAAAAAAGAATTTTGAAAGAAAATGTAAATTGCCCATAATATAGTATATTTGATTTTTTTTTTTTTTTTACCTTTTGTGCATTTTCATAGAGGTCTTCATAGAGATCTTCATTAATTAATAGTCCAGACTTGGGCATACAAGAGATATTTCCCAGAACCCTCTAATCATATCATACAGGTAATTATGGCACATCAACAGGGTTTTCAAACCTCTCAGGGTAATCTGCTCTGTCACCAGAAATTTTGGTCCTCTTGGGGGAGAGCTGAATCAAGCCTACATTTTTTTGAAGTCTTAATTCAATGCACTCTTTCTGATTTTGTGAATAAGAAGAATAAAGTTTAGTAATATATTTCAAGCAGTTTTCTTCAGAATAGGCAGTCAGTACTTCTGTTCCCTTTGACAAATCCAAAGCCTTGGTTTTTGCACTCGGCTTGTGACTCATGTCACCGACTAATCCCATAATTCTTTATTTTGATGTTTTCTTCCACTGATAAGGGAAAACCAGGACAGGTAAATGCTCAGAGCTTATAAAAACATTGCAATCTATCTAACTTCAAATGGATTTTGTGTTTTCAAAGGGAAGGCTATGTATAGTGGGTGGATGACTTCTCAGACTTTCAGTACCTGGTTTCCCAGCTGTCAAGCTTCTTGAATGGAGAATGTAAGTGAAGTTCAAAGCCAGAGGAGGGATGTGAAATTACTGGCTTTTCAATTCTCTTCCAATTCCCATACTTCTCTCAAGGATACAGATTGAGAAGTGCCTCAAAAATACAATGTTATGCTCAGGACTGAGAGTCTGTTATTTAGTAAGATTTATCTGTACTATATATTTTTGGCATTCATTAGTTTTATTATTTTTGGAGCCAATAATTCCTTTTTACTTTAAGTGTTTCCTTTTATACCTGAAGGACTAGGGAGCTCACTGAGATGTCAGAGTTTATGGAGGCATCTGTATTTGAAGGCAAGTTGAAAAGAGAAATACAGAACATGGGTCAACTACTTTGGGGAGTGATGGTTAGGGCTGCAAATGAGATATTTTCTGCTTTTGAAAATTCTTTGGCTTTGGCTTTTGAGAACGTCATTCTGGGAATGAGCGTATGTGGGGCGCGTGCATGCATGCGTGTGCGCGTGTGTGTGTGTGTGTGTGTGTGTGTGCAGCAAAAATGGGGCCATGGCAATGGAATTAAAAAGAGGTTTTGAAATGAGCCCCCACCGCCAGGATTGTTAACGCTGCAGTTCCCAAATATCTACCTCCCCTTCTTTGGCAGAATACCTGGGAGGCTCAAATGTCCTCTTTGGAAGCTGGTAAAATTCTTCCATTGTGGCCGCTGAGGCCAGTGTCTGATAAGCTGCTTTATAGCTATAGCTGTCGCTTCTGTCACTCTGGCTGGTGGCCTTGGGGTCTCCCTGGTCACTAGTGGCCTGCCCTGTTTGGGTTGTGTCTTTACTGGGATTGGCTTATGTGGATCTGATGGTTTTATGGCCCCTTCGCCTGTCCATGGTCCTCATTGCCTTACTGCTCTTTGCTGTGTGGCAGGCAGGAGAGGACCTCTTGCGTGTGTGTGTGTGTGTGTGTGTGTGTGTGTGTGTGTTTTAACCAAGAATTACAGACCTTTATTTAGCTCCAGAATGGCCTCCTGCACAATGGCCATCTGCTCAATTTCTTTGAATGGCCTCTAGTGTTACTACACTTTGGGTTGATTGTCTCATACCTGTTTTTTGAGGTTCAAATACTTTAAAATAATTTTTAATGTTTATTTATTTTTGAGAGAGAGAGAGACAGAGACAGAGACAGAGACAGAGCATGAACAGGACAGGGGCAGAGAGGAAGGCACAGAATCTAAAGCAGGCTCCAGGCTCTGAGTTGTCAGCACAGACCCTGATGCAAGGCTCAAACCCGGACCACGAAATCATGACCTGAGCGGAAGTTGGACTCTTAACTGACTGAGCCACCCAGGCACCCTGAGGTTCAAATTCTTACAGATCGGGGAGAGAATCACCTACAATTGTTAGATTTGGCAAATAAATATAAAGGATGCCCAGTTAAACATGAATTTCAGGGACACCTGGCTCAGTTGGTTAAGTGTCAGACTCTTGATTTTAGGTCAGGTCACGATCTCATAGTTTGTGAGATTGAGCCTCCTTGGGATTCTCTCTTTCCCTCTCTCTGCTCCTCCCCTGCTTGTGCTCTCTCTCTGTCTCCAGAGCAAACAAATAAATAAACTTTAAAAAGAAATAAATATGAATTTCAGATAGCCAGTGGAGAATGTTTTAGCATAAGTATAGCCTAAATGTTGCATGGGCTTTACTTATGTTCAAACATTCTTTTTTTTTCTTTTTTTAAGTAATTACATACAATTTTAACATCACACCATTTTTTAAATTAATTGAAAGAAAGAAAGAAAGAAAGAAAGAGTGCTTACATGAATAGGGGAGAGGCAGAGGGACAGGGACAGAGACAATCCCAAGCAGGCTGCATGCTGTCAGTATAGAACCCAACGTGATGCAGTGCTTGATCTCACCACTGTGATATGATGACCTGAGCTGAAATCAAGAGTCAGATACTTAACCGACTGAGCCACCCAGGTACTCCAATATACTGGAACATTCTTTGTTGGCTATCTAAAATTCAGATTTGACTGGATGTCCTGTATTTCATCTAGCAACCTGTAAGTATTAAATCCAAATTAGAGATCTTCTCACCTCTAGGTCCCTTATCACACTTAAATTTAACTGGGTTATTAGGTAGCACAGGGAGAAGAAATTTTTCCTTTTCTTAGGCATATTAGCTGCCACAATGGGTGCATTACCAACAGAATGTAGGCAGGGCAATGCAGAGATGGTCCAGGGCTGAGTTAATATATTTATAAAAAGTATGTTTTCCTTCAAATTTAACATCCCAAAACTAGTTTCTAGAAGCATAGACTTGAGTTGGCTTACAAACAAGTCTTTATGGCTAATCACTTTTTATTTAAATCTAACAGGTGATAAAATACAGTGACGTAGACACCTCAATTTTGAAACGTCAAAATACTTATATATCGGTTGGGTCTGGCAAGATCATTTTGTGGGAAATCCCAAGTAAGCAATTATTTCCCCTTTTTCCTTTTTGATATGAGTATCATTTATTTCAGGGGAAGGAGATAGTATGTCCACATGGTGACAATAGGTTAGCAAACATCTGCCAATATAAACAAACAGCTTCACAAATGGATGAATGGATAGGCAGAATGTGATACATCCATACAATGGAAAACTATTCAACTTTACAAAGGAAGAAGATTCTGACATATGCTTTAACGTGAATACATCTTGAGTTATTCTAAGTGAACTGAGCAAGTCACAATAGAAAATACTGTATGATTCCATTTATAGGAGGTATGTAGAGTAGCCAAATTCATAGAAACAGGGAATAGAATGGTGGTTGCCAGGCTAGGGTGAGGAGAGATGTTTAACAGGTATGAAAATGTTCTGGAGACCTGTTGCACAACAATATGAATCTAATTATATAGCACAATTGATCTATACACTTAAAAAGGATTAAGATATGTTCTATGTATTTAAAATTAAATTTAAATGAAAAAGAACATACCTTAATTTCTTGATTTTGGTTTTCTAACCCTATCTAAAATCATTACTAAGTCATTCGCTTAACAATTATTTGGTTGGGTAAATTCCTCAGCTTATACAATTAAGTACGAAAATCAGTCTACTGGGAACTTTTCAATTCCTTCTTACTGGACTTTTACCTCATGTTTTCCTAGGTCATTGGATTTATTGTCTCAGTGTCAAAAATTGCAAACATGTTGCTTTGATAATTTGGATGCAGAGAGGAGAAAAAATGTTTTCCCCTTACTTACAATAATTTTGAAGTTCAAGTTTGACAAATTATGGTAATAAGAAGTGGTGTGGATGAGAATTCCTGAAAGCATGAGGAAGAGCAAATTTGAGCATCTTAGAAGGAGCTACACAAAATCAAGCTAGCCCACATTCCTGTGTGTTCACTGACATTGCTCATATGCATTGTTCTTGCGATGCAAAGTCACAAAAATATTTGACTTCTAAATGGGGAAGGGAATAGGGTAAGAAAAATCAGACTCCAGATATGACCACCACTCAGAGCAACGATAAAATGTTATTTAAAATTAATGAATACATCATTATTGTAATTTTAATAGATTCATATGCCATTTCTCCAGACATTGTCTTTCACATGATGACAATGGTCTTCTTCCAGTAAACTGTTCTCTAGATAATGTCCATCTATTATTTTTCTCCAACAGATAATATTAGTTTTCAGAAAAAATTCAATTTTCATCCTTTTTGCAACCAAAGACTGATTGATTTTTTGGTTAGTATCATAATTTTAAGAAGAGGTTTTCCTCTTGCAAAAATGCAATGGTCTAACAGTAGGCCATGAGCGTCTAAATGGCTGGCAATTTTCAGAACTTTGATAAAATGCCAAGGGAATATATGTGAAATGTTTAATATAAAATGTGTCAATTCAGCTGCTGCTGTACTGTTGCTTTAGGCAAAGTAGAGAATGACATAGAAGCCTGCAATTTGTTCAGTTTACTCATTCACTCATTCAGTTATTCACTGGGCAGATATAAACCAAGCATTTAATTTGTCAGGTAGTATTATCCATTTGATTTTGATTGGTAAGCAATCAAAACATACTTTGAATGTAATGAAGTTTTTGTTTCCCTAGTAGTTTTTCTTTTATAGGAATTATCTAGATAATTGTGTAAATTTTTGTGTTAACTTTGCTAGTGAAGTGAAACAGAGAGCCCATATCCTAACACCAGAATTATACTCCAGAACATTCCAGATCACCGAGAGGGAAGAACACAATATTGTGGGCCCTTCATGCCACAGCATCCTCTTCGCAAGAAGTGTCTTGGGCATTGCTTGTGTCTCTTATCTATCTAGCTCACCAAGACCCCTCCATGTTCTCTCTGGCCGTGGAGGCAACTTGCTCCAAATCACTGGTGTGACCACATAACCAGCAGCCTGTCCATCCCTTCTTCATTTGGGCAGAGGAGATGCTTCAGCTTTTAGAATTCAGTGTTTATTCTCAGCTTGCCTACTTAAAAATTCTGGTAAACATGTTTATTATCATTCTCATATTTTTCTACCAACAATTTTTCCTGGGATGCTATTAAAATTCTGGAAGTCATGGCAAAACCCCTGGAATAGGGCCACTAGAAATAGGAGGGAAGACAAGGATATGTGCAGGGGTGGGGGAAGCTAAACCATCATTTGGCCAATAAACAAAGATGAACAGGGGCACCTGGGTGGCTCAGTCGGTTAAGCGTCCGA
Source organism: Herpailurus yagouaroundi (assembly GCF_014898765.1). Classification (NCBI taxonomy): domain Eukaryota; kingdom Metazoa; phylum Chordata; class Mammalia; order Carnivora; family Felidae; genus Herpailurus; species Herpailurus yagouaroundi. The sequence goes on from NW_024412470.1 coordinate 2,837,553, forward strand.
CTTTAGCTCAGGTCATGATCTCACAGTTCGTAGGTTCAAGCCCCACAGGGGTCTGTGCTGGCAGCTCAGAGCCTGGAGCCTGTTTCCGATTCTGTGTCTCCCTCTCTCTCTGCCCCTCCCCTGATCACGCTCTGTCTCTGTCTCAAGAATAAATAAACATGGGGCGCCTGGGTGGCGCAGTCGGTTAAGCGTCCGACTTCAGCCAGGTCACGATCTTGCGGTCCGTGAGTTCGAGCCCCGCGTCGGGCTCTGGGCTGATGGCTCGGAGCCTGGAGCCTGTTTCCGATTCTGTGTCTCCCTCTCTCTCTGTCCCTCCCCCGTTCATGCTCTGTCTCTCTCTGTCCCAAAAATAAATAAAAAACGTTGAAAAAGAAAATTAAAAAAAAAAAAGAATAAATAAACATTAAAAAATTTTTAAAAAACACCAAAGATGAACAAGGGGATGCCAACTGATCTGCCATGTTGGACAAAGGAAAGAAACACCTGACCGTATTCCAGAAACAGGAAATAATGTGTGTAAAAAAAATGTTTCCCGTTTTGTTCTATCACTAATAAAATCTCATCACATGAGTTTTAATCAGTCTGTAACTTTATCCACGTAACGCTACAACCTTTGTTCCGTCTCTTTCTTCTGCATGGTCGTTTGCCTGGAAAGACTTTACAGTTCCACTGGGAGAGAAGGGGAGAAAAAGATCTGCTGGGTACTCTTTAAGCTCTTAAAGAGCATTTACTTTATTTTTCCTTTCCTACAGACCTCAGCCAATTGCTGTTCCTCCCTTTTGAAAGAAACCTCGGCTGTACCTGCTCTTTAATCTCCTGTGTGGAAAAATGTCTATCGGCTCGAAGCCCTAGGAGTCTTAATTTGCAAGGATTTTAGTTGTAAGCCATTCAAGGCATGAGCTAAGGTTTCAGGCAAAGGTAACTTTAGTAGTTGAACCTGATTTCTAGTCCTGCCTCCACCCTCCAGGGCTATGCGGGTAGCTTTCTGTGAGTGGGTAAGCTCCTTAGCTAGATGTAAACTTATGTTCCCTGGTATCTGATAAAGGTTGCTGGAGACTGACACATAAAAAAAAAAAAAAAAAGAAAGAAAAAGAAAAAAGAAAAAAAAAAAAGAAAAGGAAAGGGAGAAAGAAAAGAAGAAACTGAATCCAAAGGCTTACAAAGGGATTAGAAAAGTACACTCCAGATGGAAAATTTTATGGGAGCTGGAGAAAATGTATAAGTGAAATATCAGTATCATAAAATAACAGGAAATAGTGTAATCTACCTGATGGAGAAAATTGTCACTTTAAAAAAACTATCCTAATTTCCTTCAAAATTGTTCTTGTTTTTGAGCCAATAAACTTCAGCTAAGCTGACCACGGGCCTTTCTTCTGCCAAATTCATATTTGCCAACAGAACCCCTGTGTGTTTACAATTGAAACTTTTCCATTCTATTTTTTTTTCTAATTAAAATAAAGCCACCCAGGGGCAGACAGAAATCATGCAATAAGGGAAGAAAATTGCTAATGATCTGGGTGAATTAGGATCCAGAAGTTTAGAGAAAAATCAGAGTGAGTGTTAGAGCAATGGACTCAAAGCAAATTTGGGGTCAACCAGAAGAAATATATGAGGGGGAAATCCTGTGTTTTCCTTTTATAAGTGAAAATAATAATATAATTTGTCATAAGTATGTGCATGGTGGAAGATAAATCAGCAGATGAATGACTAAGGTAATTATTCTGGGGAAACATGATATTGATGTAATTTTTGCCTTGGTTCTCCCCAACCCCAAACCTCTAAGATGGATCACATGACTTAGTACGCTCTTGCTGAGCATATGAAGAAAACTTTGTTCTGTTGTTTAGACAGAGCATTATCGGGATTCATTTCCCGTTATCTATACCTATTATTTTGATTGAGATAATTATGGCATTTCCAAAGGTAATAGTTTGAAATGGTTTCATAACATGCATGCGCGCGCACACACACACACACACACACACACACACTACTTATTCAACAACATGGAGGTTGGCCAGGTATTGAGAACTCAAAGATCTAAGTGCAAGTGTAAGTATGCTTCTGGGGAGAAAGGGATCAAGGTCACAAGAGATGGGCAGATAAAACATTATGGCAATTCAAAGGATAGAAGATACTTTAGCGATGGAGTGGGGTTCAGGACAGTCTTCTTAGAACGGTAGCATTTGCAATGAACTTTTAGGGTTTGTTTGGATTTAGACACGATCCTGATTGGGGTTGCATGAATCTTAAATAGGACTTTGCACATTTATTTGTTAATTGACTCACTTGACAAATGTTTATTGCGCTGCACAGGCTCTAGGTTCTGAGGATAAAACAGTGAACCAAACAATCAAATATCCCTCATGGAGCTGCTCTTCTAGCAGGGTGGTGGCTGTATGTGAATATTTTATTTTCTTTGGAAGTTTGTTGCCTTTGAACTATGGGTATTCGCTGCAAGTTTAGAACACTGGCTTGTCTAACTAATCAGTTTGTGCTTCTTAGAAGATTTCAGACAGGTGTCAGGAAAGATACTGAGATAAAGGTTAAGTGTGCAAACACAAGTTTGTAACTTGCAACACAAGGGAATGATTTGAAAAGTCATACAAATTATGCACAGTTTGGCAAGAAGTGGGGAAGAAAGGCAGAGAAGTGGTTCAGAGAACTTTGCTACTACCAGAAGTAAAGGGTGAGAAGAAAACCAATAGGAAAGAAGTGGCCCACATCATTTATAGGGAAGGATGGAGAACTGAAGGAATATGAAACGTATGGCATTAGTTCAGGAAGCAGAAAGTTAGATTTGGAAGAGAAGTGCTCCTCGTGGCCACTTGATGATGAATGTGCAAGAATTTGTCTCTTCCTACTTTGAAACTAACGTTCAGGTTGTTTGTTGTACAGAACCCTGGAATCTACCCAGGAAGAGGATCAGCTGTGGAAGACAAGACAGCCAACGACGGCTTCTTTGCAATACACGGAGCTACGTTTGTCCATGAAGACACCATCAAGAGGACAGTTCCACTGACCATAAAGTGGGTAAACGTATCCTCATCTGAGGTCCTACAACTACTAGAAAATAGTTTGTCAGTACTGAAATAATTTTGTTTTCAGTCTAGAGAATAACATCTTACTGTTAGTCTATGTCTTTTTTTAACAGAAACATGTGACGTAGCCTTGAGTAAACTTACAGCATACGACATGTTATTTGGATGCATTTATATATTGTAAAATGATTGTCATTGTAGTAATAATTAGTAAGTCTGTCAGGTTTCACAATTATCCTTTCTTTTCAGCAGTCGGAATAATTAAGTTTTAGTCTCAACAAATTTCATGATTATGACACCATTTTGTTGTCCACATTTACTGTATTTTGCATTATGAATCTCTGTTTACTACTGGTCAGTTTGTACCCTTAACCATCTGTCTCATTTTCCCATTCCCTTTTCCCTGGTAACCACCCTTTTATTGTCTGTTTTTATGTGTGGTTTATTATAATTCCACATACAAGTGATACCATAAAGTGCTTGTCTTTCTCTATCTGACATCTCAATAGGCATAATGTGCTCAAAAGGTCCATCCACGTCGTTCCAAGTAGCAAGACGTACTGCTTTCTCAGGGCAGAATACTATTCTGCTGCATATACAAACCACTTTTTTTTACTCCAATCATGTGTCAACAGACACGTAGTACAATAGCCAAGATGCGCAAACAAGATTTCAAAGAGGACTTAATCCAGTTTTTTTTTTTTTTCTTTAAAAAATTCTTCTAGGGGCACCTGGGTGGCTCAGTCAGTTAAGCTTCTGACTTCAGCTCAGGTCATGGGTTTAAGCCCCGTGTCGGGCTCTCTGCTGACAGCTTGGATCTTGAAGCCTGCTTCAGATTCTATGTCTCCCTCTCTGTCTGCCCCTCCTCTGTTCATGCTGTATCTCTCTCTCTCTCCCTCTCTCTCAAAATTAAATTAGCATTAAAAAATTTTAAATATATAAATACATTATAAAGACATTATTTTATCATGTTTTTCTGTTAATACTTGCATAAATCACATTCTGTATTCATACAAAAACAACGCTTTTTCTCTGACAAACTGCACATATAGAAACAAATTTCCAGTTGGACATGAGACTTAAATTTGTGGAAGCGTTCCATGTCTCTTAACACTAAAAAAAAAAAGTTTTTATCTTCACAAGACAGTGGGAGTTAGGGCAGTGAGGGTGGACAGGACAGAACAAGGCCAGCTACTCTGGGTCACCAGCAATAGTCTCTTCATCGTGAAGACCCCATTAGGGCTTCCTGGGATTCAGCTGCCCCAGAAAATGTTCAGGGCTATGTGGTATCAGATAGTCACAAATCCAGCTCTCATATTCTAGATCTTTTAGGAAGCAGAGCCTGAGGCAAGGATTAAAATGTCAACAATTTGTTTCAGAGGTGCAAGCCTAAGATAGTAGGATTGAAGGAAAAGGCACCTCGAGACAAGGAAAGATGGGAAATAGTGTGATGTGATGGGTTACTTCATTGGCCATTGCTTCACAATGAGTTGAAAAGACACGTAATAGGTAAGTCGATAGTGTGTTCCTTCACTTCACGGGGAAGAAATTTCTGGTAGGTGTGCAAGGAGAATCACGCCTCAGAGTCATCCCTGCAGAAGGCAACAGGGAGACAAATTATGTGCTGAGTTCCCTCTGGTCTCTTATTTCGCATCAGTCAAGATTCCACCTCTGGGTGTTAATTGTCCTCAAGTTCTAAGTTGCAGCATCTGTCTCTTTGCAGCCTCTCAGGAAGCCAGACCCCGTGCTCCATAACATGGCATTTCAATCAGGTTAAGAAGGGAGGAGGGAGCTTGGCACACATGGAACATGGACTAAGAAAGAACGAAGGAAGTGGCAGAGGGACTCTGAGAAATTACACAAGTTTTGTGTTCAAAATACCAACCAAAGGATATTAACAAATGCCCATCTCTTTGCATTTCTCCCTCCTATTTGGATCTCCACGCCAATGAAATGTCTTGCCTATATTTTTGCCCACTAAGTGAATTATTTATATTGTTCTTGTTTCCCTAACTAGATCTTCATGAGCTTCACAGTAATGAAGTCTCATTCATTTCTCCATTTCCAGCACTCAGCAGAGGTCCTGACATATAGCTTTCTTTCAAAAATATCACAAGAGAAGAGTAGATGGGAAAAAAAAAAGAAGTGAAGGGTTAGATTGAGTGACTGAAAATATTATTTCACTCATCTTTCTTTCTATTAAATGTGCAAAAACAGAGGCACCTGGGTAGCTCAGGCGGGTGAGTGTCCAACTCTTGATTTTGGCTCAGGTCATGATTTCATAGCTCATGAGTTCGAGCCCTACATCGGGCTCTGCGTTGATAGCACGGAACTGCTTGGAATTCTCTCTTTCCCTCTCTCTCTCTCTCTCTCTGCCCCTCCCCCGCTCATTTTCTCTCTCTCTCTCTCTCTCTCTCTCTCAAAATAAATAAATAAACTTTAAAACATGTGCCAAAACATCAAATCAGTCAGTAGTTACTTAGTATTTTATAAACCAGGGTTCCCAGTGGGGGCAGGAAGTATAGAGGAAAGAGGCTCGAGTATTTGGAAAATTCTCCCTGTGATTATGAGATGACCTCCCTTCTCTTTACATAGATATGAACCAATGCGACACCCCAACCTACCTCCAAGAGATTTTGACTGACATTCCTGGCAAATAGAATAGCATATCCAAAGGCATGGAAAAGAGAAAGTATAGCATTTTGGGAAAACTTCCAGCAGCCAGGTTTGCCTGGCTCTTTCTCAGTTTTTACTCCTGAACTCTTCATTATGTTCATTAGATTGACCCTACAGAACCAAGAAAGGTTCTTCTGGATGGCATATAGATTTTTCTAGCACCTGGAATTTCTTAATACTGCTTGGGTGCATTTCCATTATAAGCCAAGTGAAGAAGGCCAGATATAGTCTCTTCCCCCGCACATAATTTTAGAAAGTAAGCATTCCAAAAAGAAGCTATTAGTACCCTAAATTGGAAATGGGAGTATGAAAACCATAAATGACGAAAATAGAGACTGCTCTGATGCTACATCACAGCCAATCTATGGGGATTTTCTTCCTGACCTAGCCAGCGTTTTCAGCTTTCTTGGGGTTAAACATAGCCCAGAAACACGTTGCTACAAAACAGAATGGAAAACACCGGACCCAGTTTAACGCGATTTCTCCGGACCGGGGTGGGTCACTGTTACCCTGAAATAGCATGTGAGCAGTACAATTTTCTAAGCCCTTCTACCATATTAAATTACCAAAATAAATAGCAGCTATGTTTTATCTGCAGTATCAGCAAGATCATATAACACAATGTAGGCTGGTATCACTTAACAAGCTGGGCTTAAAAAAAAAAAAAAATCCATAGTGGAATATTGGAAAGAGTCGGGCGCTAATGCATACCACAGCATGCCTAGCTCATTACCGTATTACGATGAATTAAAGCTTTAGATCTGACTAATTGATTCAGAATCCCTGTGCTCTGCAATGTGATGCCAGCTTTTATAAACCAAATGTAAAGGCTGATTTCTACAGCTTAATGCAGCTAAGAGGCCTGTTCTTGTGGAATGATTATACTCCTCTGGGTTTGACAGAGATGTGTCCAACAGTCTTCTTTCCTTAGAACTTGAAAGGGAGGGAAAGAAGTACAGGTGTTACTTTACCAGGTGACCCAAGAGAAAAAAGGAGAGGGAATGTACTATATAAAAGATGAAAATGTTTAATGATTTGATCTTACCACCTGTAGCTTTCAAGTGGAACCAACCCTCAAAACTAGAAATTGTGAACTCACTATTGGGGACACATCTAATTGAGTGAAAAGGTATAGATTAGTTTAATGCAAAATAGTTTTATTACTTTTTTAATGTTTATTTATATATCTTGCGAAAGAGAGAGAAAGAGAGAATGAGTGGGGGAAGGGCAGAGAGAGGGAGAGAGAGAGAATCCCAAGCAGGCTCCATGCTGTCTGTGTAGAGCCCGACACGGGGCTCAAACTCATGACCCTGTGAGATTATGCCCTGAGCTGAAATTAAGAGTTGGATGCTTAATTGACTGAGCCACCTAGGAGTTTCTAGTTTTATCACTTTTAAGGGCATATGTTGCTTCAACTAAATGCCAGCAAAGTGCTCCCAAATTCTAGCAGACTCGCTAACTAGACAATGCCTTTAATTTCTGTTAGTCTATTATTAAACTGTTCACGTTTTTAAAAATTTACTTTAAAGTTTAACAACCCCAGGAATCTTGTTTATAATATAATATAAACATATTCGAAGTTGAACAGATAAAAACCTAAAGAAGAGCGTAAGTTTTTGTGCTAGATAAGAGTAAAAAGCACAAATCTCAAAACCCAACTGCCACAATATTTTAATTAGATGATATAAAAATGGTACTTTTTTTTTCAAATTTTTTTAATGTTTTTTATTTATTTTTGAGACAGAGAGAGACAGAGCATGAATGGGGGAGGGGCAGAGAGAGAGGGAGACACAGAATCGGAAGCAGGCTCCAGGCTCTGAGCCATCAGCCCAGAGCCCGACGCGGGGCTCGAACTCACGGACCGTGAGATCGTGACCTGAGCCGAAGTCGGACGCTTAACCGACTGAGCCACCCAGGCGCCCCAAAAATGGTACTTTTAAAGATATTTCCATTCTCTTGTACACAGTAGTTAATATAAAAAGTAGTCGATAGGGGCATCTGGGTGGCTCAGTCGGTTAAGTGTCTGACTTTGGCTCAGGTTTGTTAGTTCAAGCCCCATATAGGGCTCTGCCCTGGTGATGTGGACCCTGGCGGGGATTCTGTCTCTCTCTCTCTCTCTCTCTCTCTCTCTCTCTCTCCTCTTTCCCCACTTGCATGCTCTCTCTCTCTAATGATAAATTAATAAACTTAAAAAATTACAAAAATAAAAGTAGTAGATAGTAATACATTTATTAAAGAAATTTCTGTGAGCCCAGGTTCACAGGAGCAAGGAATCATGCAGTTTGAAGACACATTCAAAGTCTCTTGTTAACCCAATACAGGAGGACTTTCCTTCTCCAACTTCCCAACAGTGGATTATTTATACCCTTGAACTCCATTAGTGGCAGGAATCTCACTATGTGAGACAATCCATTCCATCTTTGGATAGCGGAGACAGTGAAAAAGTTCTTTCTTCAGATGAGCTAAAATCTGCCAACCTGTAACTTTCCATCTGCTTGCCCTACTTTTTCCTCTCGGAAAAAATATAAACTAAACATTATTCCTTTTCTATATGCTAACTGTTCAAATATTTAAAGGCAGCTATCATATTCCCTTTGCATTTTTAAAAAAAATTTTCCTTTTCATGCAATCTGCTATCAAGCCAAATTTCTCCATTCTCTGGTTACATTATTGAGTTTTGGAGAAACAAATGTAGAAGTGTATGTTTTTAAGTTTCATTTTGTCGGAGGAAATACAAAAAGCTGATAAAAATCTGAGAAAGAATTCTGCCTCACAAATAATGAAAAAAAAGTAAGTCAAAACCGTTGAGATACCACGTGTAACCTATACAGAGACAAAGATTTTCAAAGATGGAACTGAGAATTTTGGCAAAGGAACTGGGAAACAGGGATCCTCACACTGGTGGGAAAGCACTGGTGGGAAAGTAAGTTGCTAGAGCCTTTTTGGAAAACGAGTTTGCAGTGTAGGTGATGACAATCACATTTTAGAAGTTATTGCGAAGAACGAATGGTTTGGGCAAACATTTATTTTTAAGAATGTTCATGGCGAGGCGCCTGGGTGGCTCAGTTGGTTAAGTGTCCGACTTTGGCTCAGGTCACGATCTCACGGTTCATGGGTTCGAGCCCCGCTTTGTGCTCCGTGCTGACAACCTGGAGCCTGGAGCCTGCTTCGGATTCTGTGTCTCCCTCTCTCTCTCTGCCCCTCCCTGGCTCATGCTCTCTTAAAAATAAATAAATGTTAAAAAAATAAAAAAGAAAGTTCATGGCAACAATGTCCAAAACAACAGAACTGACAACAGTCTTATGATAGTTCAATAAATTATGGAATATCTCCTGGGATATTGGAGAATTATACTTCAGAATAATATTTAATGATGTGGTGTTAACCCGAAAAAAAGTAGATTGCCCAACACTATGTGCCAAGTGATTCTTATTCTCTGAAAATTAAAAGTGTATACAAGTTTGTGCCTCTCTGTACACACATATATTTACATAAAATCATAGAGATGGTTATGGGTAACAAATAGAGCAACAAAACTAAGTATTTACACCGAAGTGAAGCCTTCACTTTCATTTAAACGAAGCCCTTTTTGGTTTTATATAATCACTCTATGTCATCGTTGCAGATCATTGTGAATCATTTTTCTGGTACATATTCCATTAGTTTCTTCCACATTCCTTCAGTTTTATGTCATCTTTAAACTTGACAAACAGGCTGCCTTTGCTTCTAGGTAAATCATTCTGTAAAACGTACAATAGGGCAGGCGTCAGGACTGAGTGTGTTTTGTTTTTTACCAGCAGGATTGCATTGTGAAGGCAACGGGTCAAAGCGTGCCAGTTTGTGCGCTGCTGTTAAAGATGAAAGTTCATTAATCTAATCATGTGTTTTTTAAATCAAATCCTTATGAAACACCTAGTATATAATCAGGCCTGTGTTAGATATTGGGCTTCTCAAGCTTGTATAAGTCAACATCTTGTTCTGCTTTCAGGACACTTAAACCTGGACCGGGGGCTCTTCAGCCACTCATTCAGCCCAAATGGCCCAAGTGGCCCTGTGTCCACCTCCGGGGTCTGTGCTGACCTTTTTCTAGCGTGTCTCCCCAAGTGTGCTCTGAACATGTAGAGTGAATGGTCCTGGGCCCCAGGGTGGCCTAGGAGGAGCTCTGTGCAGAGCTTGTGAAGAGAGCTCACAGGGCTCAGACATAAAGTCTGGATGCCCATGTGTCTCCACAGTGTCCCTTGCAGGCGGGAGGGGATGACAGGGTACCCAGACCAGCTCTTCTTTAGTCACGAAATAAGGGCCCCAGAGAGATGGACGACTCTTCATTTGAACCCTGTTCTCTGAGTCATCGTGAAGATATGCGTATCAAGGCAGGAGAAGAGAACCACGTTACCTGATACCTTGCTTACTTTACTCATAGCTTTTAAATATTTAGACATAGAGTATGTGGAGCTCTTGCCCTGCACCCTGCAAATGTTAAGGGAAAGCCAATATGTGAGAATTGTATAGATGTGAAACAGGGCCTGGGGATTGGGAACGGGTGCTGAGGTAGAGGGGAGTCTACAGAGTTGCTGGGTTTTGCTCTCGAAGAGGGGGGATGGTGGCCGCGTTCCCTGGGAGGAAAAACATAGGGAAGCCTAAAAATTGAGGAAGTATCAAGGGTTTATGCTTAATATGTTAATTTTTGGTATCTTTGAAAAGTCTAAGAGATGTCAAGTAGAATTCATCAACCTGAAACTCAATCTGGTTATAGCCACCAGCAGCTAAAGAGACAGAGGACCAGAATAGCTTTTTGCTTGGTCAACATGAATAGATAAGGGTATGATATGGGAGAAAGACAAAACGGTGCAAAGGGTCAGATCCATATATACTCTGCTGAGTGATATAGGGCTGAATGATAATACGACTAGTCCACGGCAGTGGCCCTGGTAGTTGTGTACGAGCAGTGGGGCTCCTGCGACGCATTCTCAGCCATTGGGAGCTTGGTGCTGTTGCTTGTGTATCAGAGTCATGCTACTGGAAGCTGAAGTGTTAGCCTCTCCTTGAGCTGGGATGTCACACAGCCTTAGTGAGTTGCCTTTGCCTCCCTCGCTGTCCTCCCCCTCTTCCTCCTCCTCCTTCTCTCTCTTCTTCTTGTTATGATGACAATGTACTAGAAGCTGTACAAGGGGTATGGGAATTCATTTGAATGGTGCCTTTTTAGAGAACATTTTCTCCCCTCAATTTATATTTTAAAAAGATCAAGGTGGAAGAGGCTACATCATTCTTGTATCACTGAACAAACTGTTCCAGAGTTTGAGATGGATAAATCTCAGAGCAGATTCCTTCTTCGAAGTCAAAAATGATGACTTAGTTGCAGGGTCAGGCAACTGAACTTTGGGGCCAAATATATGATTTCTGTCTTTGAATTAGGGTGCAGAAGATTTGGTCCCTTGGTTGTCAGTGGGACAAAAGGGCATGAGACCAGGAGGTTTGAACTCTGTCCTAAATTAGCATGTGGTTCAATTGAACCCAGAAGGATTTGCTATAGTGACTCAAGTTCAAGAGGAGGACACCATCCCAGTGCCTGAGATTACGTATAGAATGAGTAGCCAAGCCAGGGAGAGAACCCACAGCTTCTTTTTTCCCTCTTAGACATCAAAATGAGAACTCCTCATTTTAAAGATAAAAGTAGTCTCTTCCACATCTACAAATGTTCAAGCATATGTACATGTAATATTTATTTATGTCTCCCATGTGGCGATTTAAGTACAAATGATTCTGGAACATATGGAGTACATTTTCTTTTAAAGTAAACAGAGATTGTTAATAATCAGGAAGACCCAATGGCAAAATGTGTGTTGGTTCCTCTAAATCTCAAAGAGTTTGAGGAAGTTACTAACTTCAGGTTACAAAAAAAAAAATCCACCTTTCCTGTGATAATAGCAGTTTCTGAGCTAACGGGAGTGTGGCCTCTGTTACAAGTAATGTGAAGTTTGTTTTCAAGTTCCCTGAGTGTCACAGCAAGTGATGTGGTGATGTAATCTGTGTTCAAGGTGGTACAGTACTGGGTTTTAGACCAGAAGACGATCCCATTACATGCATAATTAGTAGTCCTTGCTTGGCCCACTTAAATGAATTAGCTCAGGCCATAGACTAGGTTCACACTCAGGTTTGAGCTTATTAGATTTGTTCTCATCTTTGATCGTAGGCTGTGTGCTTAACCTTAATTTTACATATCATAAACTACAACTGGGCCTTATTTATATAATTCACTGCAGTTTAATTAATATTGAAAGGGAGGAAAAAGTTTTCTGTATCCTCTTAATTTAAGTGACTGCGGCTTGTGAATTAAACTGAGAAAAAGAAGATTAACAGGAGAAGAGGCATACACGTTTTATTTGATGTTGATATTTTAATGTGCACAGAACCCTTAAAAGAAAAGAGCTAAATACCCAAAGAGGTGGGTTAGACCTGGGGGCTTAGATGCCATTTTAACAAAGGGGTTTGGGCTTCTAGAGGTGGTTTATTGTGGGAAGGTAAATATACAGGAGGAACGAATGGAAGATAAGGGTTATTTCACTAAAGTTTGCTTGCAGACCTATCCCAGTGCTGACTTTGTCTCCAGTGGAGAGAGTTGTTCTCTTCCTGATTCTGGAGAGGGAAGGGGGAATATCTTCACAAAGGGAAATTCGGTCCGGCTTTTAGGCAAATAGAGGGAGGGAAGAGAGATCTTTCTACATTTCCTGCTTCTTAATTGCCCTCAGTTCAAAACAATCCTTATGCCAATGTATAATATTTGGGGGTGACATATACTGTTTCCTGACAATATCAACCGAGCTTTGGGTAAAGATGCATAAAACATATTTCGTGACTTTGAAGACCCCATTGTCTACTGAGAAAGAAAGACATGCACTCAAATAATCACAATAGTGTATGCAATACTAAAAGCTTTGGATTCTAAGTCCAAAGTTAGTTCACAGGAGGGGGTGATGACCTTCTTTTGGAGACATCTGAGAAGGATCAGGGGAATGATGCTTGAGCAGACTTTGGCGAGCTGTGTAGGTGAGGTGGCCGAGGTTGAGAGAACTTTCAGACAGTAGGGAAAGAATGCTCCAGGCATGGTGGCAAGAAAGGAAAGTGTGCTGGGTATAGTTCAACATTACAGCAGCCTAAGAAGCAACTGGCTGCGGTCCCCGTGTGGCAATGGGGAGTGGTGGAAGGTGAGGCTGGAGGGCAAGAAGGACAGTTGAGTAGGTTACTGACCAGCAGGAGTAGGTCGAGGGAAAGAGGACTGTTGAGTTACACAGACTCCTTTCTAGTGAATCAGAAACATGAGTCCAGATTTTGTGGGGTCTGACAGTTATAAAATATTAAGGATTCTCCTAAAGAAATACAAAATTACAAAGATGAAATTTGATGTGAAAGTTAACATTTATTTAGAATGGGAAAAGAAATCACCACAAATTAAAATATTTTTTAAAACTGTGAAAAATATTGCAATAAAAAATAAAAAAGAACATGATTAAAATTAATTAATAATTACTCATTTCAATTAATTTTTGGTTACATAATTATTTAGTGCCTCTTTACTTATTGATTTTGTAATACCTTTTTTTTCTACACCAGACAGAGAAAGATGATTCAATCCTACCTCTTTTACGGTTGATCCAAAATTATTTTTAATATCGACGATTTTTTTTTGCTGAAGTATAATTAACATACAGTGTTATGTTAGTTTCAGGTGCACACTTTAATGCTAACAATATAATGATTTTTTTTCAAACAACTCATTCATAATGTTGCAACTTTTCAGAAGGTTGCCAAATTTGGGAAAACATTTATCAAGTTTCTTTCAATTTGATCTGTAAGATTTAGAAGACTTTTCCAGAGATAATTTTGGATGCCATCCATTTTAGACCTTATTTCTTCTCTACTACTCCACGTACTTGTGTGGGGGCTATAGCATGTGTTTATATTGTGGCCCTACATCTTTCCATCACAACTTGGGATGGGTCATTAATGTGGCCAGTAGGAGTATCCTTGGAAGCCATTCCTACACTAGCATCACAAGCAAGAATTTAACCATGCTTGGAAATGTCTCTGATCCACACAAATATATTCCACCGAGCAAACTAAATAGATCTCAAACTTAATTTCTTGTCTTGATATTTCAGAAATGCCAATGGCTACCTTGCAGTCTCCTGAAATAAGGAAAAGATGGAGTAGATAGAATATCTAAGTTTTGAAAGTTTTAAAAAATATTGTATTTATTTATTTGTGAGAGAGAGAGCACATGAGTAAGGGAGGGGCAGAGAGAGAGAAAGAATCCCAAACAGGCTTTGCACTGCCCAGCGTGGGGCTCAATCCCACGAACAGTGAGACCATGACCTGATCCGAGATCAAGAGTCGGATGCTTAACCGACTGAACCACCCAGGCACCCCTTTAGTTTTGTACATTAAGAAAAAAATTGACTATATAAAACACTTTGTTGGAGACCTTCACAAGCCCTAAAACTCTCACCCAAATGAGAGTTTAAGCTTGAAGTTTACAAGCTTCATGGAAAACCCTTTCTGTAGTAAGGCATCAGGGACCAATGAGAAGCATAATACTCTCTCTATAGAAATAGACACTACACTCAGGGGTGTTCCTCTTAGCTGTCTTTTTCTACTTACTCTTGGGATTCCGGAAGGGTCTATTAAATAGATTCTACTTGTATTGCTTGAAGGATAAGAACAGAGACCTCTGACCTGGTGAAAGAATTTGCATTTATTTAGAAGCTGCTGGACAAAAACAATATTGCTTTCCAGCAATAGAGTATTGTGGAGAAAATGGCTAGCACGTAGGCTTTGGTGAGAATAATGCCTTCAAAATTACTGTTTTCCAACACCAGGCATGGATATCTTTCTATGTATAAGAAGGATATTAAACATGGGCTTTAAACCAGCATATCAGGGCATGTTCATTACCTTACTCAAGAATGAGGAAACAGAAAAACAAACATGAGACTTTGAATCTTTTGTGGCATAAGAGAACCAAAGCATTAGCTACTCAGAAAAAATGAAAAGATTTATTTCATGAGGTATAAGAAATATTTACAGAACATCTTGGTCTCAGTGAGAACATTATTTCTATTTGAAGCAGGCTGAGATGAGAATTTTCAAAACCAAAACAATAATCCAATTAAATTCTGTTTTAAAATACTAAAATGAAAATTCAATGTTACAGAAAATGTAAAGAAGGAAATAGACAATAAACTGGGAAACTATCTCAGAATTCAGAAGCAATTAGTATAAAGATACAAATACTGAGAGAACTGTTATCAACTATGAAAGTCAATTCAGGGAGACTCAGGTCTCGAAGAATAAGTATTCTCACTTAGAAATAACGAAACAGGGATGCCTTGGTGGCTCAGTTGGTTGAGCATCTGACTCTTGGTTTCGGCTCAGGTCATGATCTCCTAGTTTCGTGGGTTCGAGCCCTGCCTCGGGCTCTGCGCTGGCAGCAGAGATTCTCTCTTTCTCTCTCTCTCTGCCACTCCTCTGCTTGTGTTGTCTCTGTCTCTCTCAAGATAAATAAATAAACGTGAAAGAAAAAAAAAAAGCCTTTTCAGTTTCTCCTCTTCCCTCCCCCAGAGGGACATGATTAAGGAGGAAGCTACCTACTTTCAGACTGAAACCAGGCGAGCCTCCGGCGGTCGTAGCATTCTTTTAACGTTGTTGGTATCCAATAGTCATTCAAGGTCTCCGCCAGGCTTCCAAAACTGTCCTCGTTAAAACTAAACCTGATGATGGCCACGTTTATTAGTTTGATTGTGGCAATCGTTTCTCAAAGTATATATATATATATCACAGCATCACCCTGAACACCTTAAACATATACAATTATTTTTATTGGTCAAAAAATAAAATCAGACTTGAGTATGCCCACAAACGTTAAAGCAAGACTGACATGAACCTTTGCCGAAAATGCAAATCCAGCCTAAATTGCCACCCTGTTTTTTAGGTTAAAAAATTCTGGCTGGTTATTTTTTTTTCCAAATTAATTTTGGATCATGAGATTCTATTAGCTGGTTTTTGCTGGCACCACATTGTTGAAGGGATGACAAGAAATAGGGAGCCTTGGAAATTTTGCATGTCTGCCCTAAGAATTCCAGTCCCTTTTTATAACCCCAAAGTCTTAGATCATTTGGATCTGGTTTAGATAAGCCAACTAAAATGAAACCAAATCAGTGAATCTTCTAAGCCTCCCCCAGCCATCCTTCATTAAGGGAAGAGTCATTTTTGCCTTTTATGAAAAGGCAGAGCCAAAAGACCAATCTTCACTGATTTTCCTTTCATCTGAAACTTTTCCCACAATTCTGTGGCCAATTCAAGAGCAGAAGTTTCAATTTTTGTATTGCCGTTTTCAAATACAGGAAAGTTATGTGGGGACATTCCCTATAGCCCTGTTCAACTATGTGCTTCCTTTCGGTTCGAAAGATCCCAGAGAGTTGTAAACATGGGCGTTTGTGAGCCCTTAGGCACCAGCACGTCTGCTACGGAAGATATGCCTAGCCATGTGTGTCTTCGCTGCTGAGGTCTCAGAGAAGACACCTTATCGGGACACTACCAGCGTTAAAAGCCCTTTGTGGTCCTCATCAAAATACTAGCCAGAAGGGTACCTTGGGACCACTGCAAGAGGTTGCAGAAAGGAGAAGGTGCGGGCATATTCTTACCTCTGGCTGTTCAAGCTCTCTCTGCAAAGTCAAAAGAGTGAAGCACATTATAGAAGAGAAAGAATAGTGTTCTGCCCTTGGTGCATACATTCTGCCTTGACTTCTTGGGAAATCTCATCTTTAAGGAGGACCTTTGGCTCCCCACTCATTTCCAATAGGTGGGATCCGAGGCGGAGCAGCCTTGTATTAAATTCCAACCCACAGCAATTACGGAATCATAGAACGTTAGAAGTAGAAGTGGTCTTTGAGATCATTTAGTCCAGTACCCACATTTTATAGAGACAGAAATGTGGCTCAGAGAGATTGGGTGCCGTTCCCATCGTCCCATAGCCAGTTTGAGTCTGAACCGGGATTAGAGCCTAGGTTTTTCCTTGCCTGGCAGCTTCAGATCTGTCCTTGGAGATTGATGGTTTCTTTTGTAAAAATTAGAGAATTTCTGAATTGCAATGAAGTCATTACTTTTTATTCCTTATGTTATTACATTGCGACTTTTAGTCTAAACCGTCAAGAAAAACTGGCTTAAAAGTCTCTAATGTTCTCAGTGATGATTGCGAAGGATTGAATACAGTTTGGCTAAACTCAAAAAAAGTGTCCTGGATTGCGAGAGCCCACGACACTCTAGAACATATATCGTCACGGGTTCCTTGAGACGATGACCTCAAGAGCCTAACACAGTACCTATATATAGAAGGTAATTGACAAATATCTTTTCAACAAATTCTTCCCCCACCTATCCCGCATGTCCAATTTGGTAGCTTAAGTGATATTGTCCTCCTAGCAGTGACTCATGTTCACGAAGTTTCTTTAGTCAACTCTTCTGTTTCACACCAGTCTTCAACTGGATGCTCCCTACCCATGTTCTATGACTTTATATCTGTCCCATTGGCTTGGTCAGTGTGTCCATTGTGTGTATTGCTCTGTTTTGTTAAATCATTTGTTGAATCACGATATATACACAGAATGATGCTCATAAGTGCAAAAGTGTCCTGAATTTTCTCAAAATGAACAATGTCTGCTTTTTAATGAAAAATAAAAAATAATAATAGATCATGCCAGTGAAAAATTTATAACGTCTTAAAAAGGAAACACGTACATTAAAAAATTTGTTTGGGGCACCGTGGCGGTCCAGTTAGTTAAGCGACGGACTCTTGATTTTGTCTCAGGTGGTAATCACATAGTTCATCAGTTCAAGCCCCACACTGGGCACCGTGCTAACAGTGTGGAGCCTGCTTAGGATTCTCTCTCTCCTTTTCTCCTTTACCCCTCCCCTGCTCTCTCTCTCTTTCTCAAAATAAAATAAATAAACTTAAAAAAATTTATTCTTCAAAGAACATGTGCTAAGTGAATGGGCCAGATTGTATTTGTTGAAAGAGTTCAGAGGGGAGAGAAGACTGAACTGGAGTCTTCTGGGAAGATTTTGTGGAAAACCAAATGAATGTAGGCTAGGACTTAGGGAATGGCCATGACTTGGACAAGGAGAAGGAGAAAGACAATTTTGGTTGGAGGGAAAGAACGATCAAGTGTCTCCATGTTCAGGGTGCCTCGGTGGCTCAGTCGGTTAAGCATCTGACTTGGGCTCAGGTCATGATCTCACAGTTCATGAGTTTGAGCCCCACATCAGGCTTTGTGCTGACAGATCAGAGCCTGGAGCCTGCTTCAGATTCTCTGTCCCTCTCTCTGCCCCTCTTCCACTTGCACTCTGTCTCTCTCTCTCTCTCTCTCTCTCTCTCTCTCTCTCTCAAAAATAAATAAACATTAAAAAAAAAAGTGTTACCACGTTCAATGTAAGGCCAGTAGGTGAACAGGAACAGTGAATGGAACTATGTGAGATGAGGGGACCGATGTTATATATTACAAAAATTCTGTTTGAAAAGGCAGGGCCTTATACTTTATACTCTTCTGTATACAGATTACACCAGAGGGGTGAATTCTTTTTCTAACTGGATGGGAGTGAGGTAAGAGGAAAGGCTGCTGGGGATGTGCAGACTGCTGTATGGTCTATGGCAATGGTACATCCCGAAGATGTTCAGTGCTCAAACCTGCATGTCAGCCCTGATGGGGCCTGACCTAGACTGACAGCATCAGGAATGATGTGTGAGATACTGTAAAATAATTGAAGTGTTGTTGAACATAATTTAATTGGTAGTAAAGAATGAAAGGCCAATCATGATTTACTATGTCATTCCTCTAATAACATTTTAGGCTGAACACTTGATGTTGTAATTCCAAAAACTAACTTGTGACTTTTTACTATGAGACTGGCCCAATAAGGTGGGATATTTTTGGTCAAAGGCTTTTTTGATGAGCCTTGAGAAACAACAACTCCATACTTCTTTCATTTGTGAGCCTGACCCCATGTGGAGGTATGGGCTAGGCAAATAAATAACAAGAATAAGAACGTCTTTATTCCTCTCATGTTCCCTTGACTTTGTCCTTTGTACCATGGCAAACTGGAAGGGGACATTGAAGCATTAATACGGTTGTGTGGGGCACTCACAGTGGCCCCGGAGGAACAATTTTCAATCTGCTGCACTGTTATGCTAAGAAAGTTTGCAACCCAGGTCATTTGACTCACTCCCCCTCTAGGAAGAATCACCAGTGTCAAGTTGCTCAATGAATATTCACTAAATCTAAATAAATATGAGAATTTTACAAATTCTCCACAAAGATTTACTGGGTACGTCTCATGGGGTTACCACTCTGGAGTGTCTTCCTGGTATATAGGTTGGCACTCAATAAACGTTTCTTGGATGAAGAATTAATGAATTGGTGAAAGCCAGTCTTTTAGGAGGCTAATGTGCTGCATTTGAGAGGAAGGAGGTCATGGGCAGTGAGAACACATGAACTTTTGTTGTGATCCAGACCTTTGATTGTGAAGACTTAAATGCCAATGCAACGGAAAGGTTAGGGTGTGATATTTTATGGGGAAAGTCAGGGGTGCATCGTGGCTGGTGGGCTACAGGGAAAGTATTAAGATGAAGAGAGGAAATGAATCAAAGGCGGTTGGGTATTTGAATCTGAGTAGAAGTAGTCAAGTTGTGGGGAGTGAGCAGGGGTAACATCATTTGATTGGGGTTGTCGTAGATGCCTTTGCACAGAGGCATCATCTGAGTAGAATCCTCTAGCTGGTGCCTGAGCCGCAGACCTGAGCTAAGAGTGTCCTCAGTGGAAGTACACATGTTAGCCATTAAGTTAGACTGACATGTTACAATGCAAAATCGACCATGTTAGGCTTTAAAAAAAATCTTTTCATCATAACCCAATGGTCAAAATTGTTTTGCAAAACTGACACATTTTATATAAATTCAGAAGGCATCCAATATGACAGCTACAACAACAAATGCAATTTGAACTGCATTTATGGTGTCCAAATCAACACGACGCTGTATCAAAGCGTTTCTCCATCTTCTTTCATTACCATCCCCTCGGGAGCCTTGTTGGACAACTTGAGAGTGATGGTAATTAAAGACAGCAAAAAAAGAGGAGTTCACTGGCAGAAGAGTGTCAAGAACGGAACCCTAAGGACCACACTGAGAAGGAGGGTAGGGAGGGGTGGAAACCGACACAGGCTGAATGCGTGTAAAGGATTTTGAGTCCACAGATTTGCAAGTCACTGAGTCAGGGAAAGCGACAGTTTTAATAACGAGGTAATAAGAGTTGTCAGGTACTAAAGAAAGGTAGGAGAGGAAAAAAAAAATCAAGAGAAGACTATTGGATTAAAACTTTTCAAACTGGACTTACAATTTATGCCTGTGGCCATGCATGTGTGACCTGTTGATGACTAGTTAAGTCAGTTTTACGAATTAAGTGGAAATAATTGCCTGCCCCGAGCTATTTGGAGCTATGCATACATTTAAAAATAAAGCTGTTTGGTTTGTAGCTTTCAATAAACCATTTGCACTGGGTATCACAAGAAGAATTCAGATATACAGTGCCTTTCTTAGTAGTGAAGGCTGTTCATTGTTGGCATCGGGGAAAACACAGTCCATCTAAGGTCGAGACATATTTTCAGCAGGAACTGGCAGCCATTGGGTGGCTAACAAAGAATTTTCAGTGTAAGGACCAAGGGGGTGGTCAGTGGGCTCCAATGTTCAGGTAGCCAATGTGCTCAGCGTTGCGGTTGAACAGGCACGAAGACACATCACTAACCACATAGGGAAGATTTTCAGACCACTGCTGTGTGGGATTTTGTTTATGGGTCAATTTTGCAAACGGCTTCCCTCAGACCAAATATCCAAGGAGCTTAAGGTTGGAGGTAATTAGGTAGATGGTGGGTCTGCATACACATTGAGTTTCAGACTTGACAGAGTCTGAGAGATCACCTAGCCCAGCCCCCCAGCCTATGGTCTGTTCTGCTTTGCAGTATCACGGACAGATACTCAACCAGTTTCTTGATTGCTTCCAGCAAAGGGGCATTCACCATGCTGTGCAGAAGCAGTTTTTGAAATTAGTGATCTGTACCTTTGAACTGTTAATTTCCCAAAACTGATACTGGGGTAGTGCATATTAACCACTATTCTTAGCACTTCATATCTATATATTAACTCACTTAACCGTCTCTTTAACCTCATGGATAATATGGTCATTTGACAAAATAAATGCTATTAATCTCCATCTTTTTTTAGTTGAGGGAATTAAGGCATGGATCGGTTATGTAATCTTCCTGAGGTCAAAGGGTTCTAATCAGTGTCTGAGCTCATAGTTTGCTTTAATGTTTAATCCTTCTCACTAGTTACTCATATATTTGAAGATAGTTACTGGGGTTCCCCTAAGCTAAGTTCCCCTAAGGCTAACTGCTTCTGGTTAATGTAACCATCTTTCTCATGCCATAGTTGTGATCTTCTAGTAAAGCATAATTTAGTCTGTTATTGTCTGTCTTAAAACTAGTGCCCAGGGAGTGCCTGGATGGTTCAGTCAGTTAAGTGTCTGATTCTTGATTAAGATTCTCCATCTCTCTCTCTCTCTCTCTCTTGCTCTCTCTCACTCTCCCCCTCTGCACCTCTCCCCTGCTCACACTGTCTCTTTCTCAAAAAATAAAATAAAATAAAATAAAATAAAATAAAATAAAAACAAGTGCCCAGAACTGAGTACAGATTCAGCTAGGGTCTGAATAATGCACGGAATTGTGTGGAATCATTCAATGGTTAGGCTCTAAAATCAGCATGCAAGAGGAAAATTGAGTATGGTCAAAATTATCCTGGAGAAAGCCCTTAACTAACTCATAATAGAGAGTACATAGGATATTGTGTGTATAATCCTGTACAGAAATTCTTCTGTTCATTAAAGTTTTAGAACCAGTGTGGTCAACGAAAGAAGGAACAAAAGGAAAGCTGATATGCAGATGGCTGGTCATTAAAAACTTTCTGCTTTTAAGGTAATGATCAAATTGCTAGTGTTGAATGAAGGATGGGTGAAAAATAGTTCATTGATCCTGTTTACTTGCAGTATTCATTTTGAGTAAATATTAAGCTCTATAACTTCACATATGTTAATATATTTATGTTTCACTGAGGATTAAACAAGAAAAGAAAGAAGGATTGGGTCTAAAATCACTTTGTAAGTTTAATGTAATATAACAGCAGGCTTGACATCCAGAAGGCATCCTCAGCAGTGGGATATCACCCCCAAGGGGCACAAATTGGTTCTTGGAGAGGAAATGATACTCTTTTTATGTATAAAGCCCAGGCACGCACACAATACATAGAGAGATAAACACCACATCTCTCAAGTTAAAGTTTCATGGGACAGATGACAATTATGAAAAGATATCTAAAAGGCTCCTTAGGGGGTGATAATGGAAAGATCAAGAAACACTTTTGCTAGAGCATTGCTCTTGATTGGACACTATGAATGCAGTTCAACATTACATTTGTTGTTTTAGCTCCCATAGTCCATGCATTTATTTAAATAAAACTCACCAGTTTTACAAATGAAATTTGATTATTGAGTTATACTGAAGACAAAAATCTTGTCTACTGGAGTGGCTAAGTTTGCACTGTGACATGTTGACTGATCTTAGCGACTGACATTTGTACTTCAGTTGATTGATGAATCGAAGACACTTTTTGAAGACAAAGTAGGTGAGTTTTCTCAGCAAATGTGGGCCTTTCAGCTCATACACTCTTCTCTGTACTCTGTACAGGCAGATGAATTCAGTTGCTTTTGGTTTCTGATTTCTGACTCTGTGTTATGCTGCCTTGAGAAAAAAACCTAAATCCCGTGACATGACTCACTCCAGCAGAAGTTCTCTCAAATATATCTCAAACCCATCATCATCATCATTATCACCAGAAAATAAGCTCAAAACTCACACCCTATTGAGAGAAAAGCAGTTGCATCAGTATGCTTGTTTGCAAACGATGGAACATATGGCTTTTGCAGGTATTTTTTGTGATAATATATTGATTCCCTTCTCCTTGTTACTTAACAACGAGCATTGAATTCCTTTTTGGGGAAGAAACTATGTAGGTAATGCAAAATACCATTTAGCTGTGAAATAATATACCCCAGGAAGGGTCTAGAAGGAGAGGCAGATGTGAAAGCTAAATTGTTCTGCACAAGAAAATATGATGCATTTACCCTGGAGAAAGGGGACAGGGGGAAGGAAAAGGTAGGTTGAGATAGCTCTTGTGGCTACACCCTAAAGAAAGAAGGGGTAACTGGATAAAATGGCCAGGTCCTGATTTTTAAAGAACCTCAGTGCCTGTCTCCCAAGGCTCTGTAGTGAGTTACAATCTCTCTTCCATTATCTATCATTTCAGTGTATTATTTTAAAATGAAAAGCATTTCAAGTAATTATACAGAAACTCATGTGTGCAGTAAGACAGAACAGGTGTTGATATTTTATATATTTGCTTCAGATCTATTTTTTTTTTATTATTTTATTTTTATTTTTTTTTTATTGTCTTTGAGAGAGAGAGAGCAGGGGAGGGGCAGAGAGAGACGGAAACACAGAATCTGAAGCAGGCTCCAGGCTCTGAGCTGTCAGCACAGAGCCCCACACGGGGCTCAAACTTGTGAACCGCGAGATCATGACCTGAGCCTAAGTCCGACACTTAACCGACTGAGCCACCCAGGCGCCCTTATTTTTATTCTTTAATAAGCCTTACAAATATAACTAAAATTCTATCTCTATCCTTTCTCTTTGTTTCTCCTCCAGAGGTAACCAGTTTCCTAAAATTGGTGGGTCATCATCAGGATTTCTTGTTAAGCATATATTTATTATATCCTTGCATATATACATATATATTCATTAGCAGTATTCACTATTTCTTCTGTCTTTACACTTTTTACATAAATGTTATCAAGCTGAATGTTTGCTATCAGAACTTTTACGAAACATATTTCACTGAACATTATGTTGGGTTTAAGCCATGTTAAAACACATAGTCCCAGTTAATTTAATTCACGTTACTGTAGTGTTTCATTGTATGCATTCATCTAACTGCATTTATTTATTCCTCTGTTGAAAAAAGTGGAACTGGTTCCTTTTGTTTGTTTGTTTTTGCCTCCCAGCCTCCATAATTGGAATTGAAGAGGGCCCCCCCTGAGCACCCACATTTCTCTACCCCACCACACTGACAGTTTTGGCTTCACTATCTGCCTGAATTCTGCCAGGAACAAGTCATTCCTCCTTCATGTCTGTTTATGTCAGTCAGTCACCAGGGTAAGACCCAGACTCCAGGTGTCCCTCCAATTCTATACAATAACTGCCATAAGGCCATCTCCTGCACCTCCTCAACCCTGAGCCTCCTTTCCCGTGTCCTCTGCAACCCACTGCCCGTAATTTGGCAACCCCTGTATTTTCCCGAGTTTTCAAGCATACTCAACATTTTCTTCCAATTTTTATCTTTCTGTTCCAATGAGACCTAGGCTCTCCCTGGGGACACTGCCTCCCTGGGCATCCTTTCAAATGGTGGCTATTCTTCCCACTCATCCCGGAAGTGGGGGGGTTGTCCTCTTTGTTTCTCATTGTGGTTTCCAGACCACTCACTCTTTCTCTTCCCTAAAATCTTACAACTCCGAGTCTGTCATCAGACCCCCCCCCCACCGCACTCTGTCCTCCTTGTTAACAGTTATTCAACACCTAGGTTTCTCCTCATTTCACCAAGATGTTTTGTTCCTGACTGAATGCTTCTCAAGCTTCCATGGACACATGCGTGTCTAGGAGGATATTGCTAAATTGTGGATTCTGATCCTGGGTTTCTGAGATGGAGCCTGAGCTTCTGAATGACCAACAAGAACCCAGTGATGTGGTTGCTTCCAGGCCACCGTTTGAGTAGTGAAGTCTTAGATGACTATCGCTCTCTCCAACGTACGGTACCATTATCTTCCTTCTGCAGGATTTCAGTCACCACACAGATGATCCTTCCAACACGCTTTTTATTTTTTTTTGAGATTATTAACCTCTCTTCTAACAATGTTGTCCCTATCTCAGCCACTCCCTCTGAAGCTGGCCACACTTCCCCCATCTCGATTTTCAGCACCAGGTTCTCAGACGGTCACCTCTTACGTCTGCTGCCTGCTTCCTCCGATCCCCAATTCTCAAACTTTACGGATGCGCTCAAACCCATTGTTTTCTACTCCTTTTTCATTGTCCCTCATTCTGCTCATGTTCATACATTCCTCCTTCCCCAGCTTAGATTCCACGGAAGTTGAGGCCAATCACTTTCTTGCATACATGACCAGCTTCCTCGCCCCACTCTCTCTTCATCACACTCAGTAAAAACCTCAAGTCTGGCTCATTACAATGCTCTGCCTCTTGCACACTTGCACTGACAACGCCGTTAGGTAGGCCTGAGTAAAATGGCGCAGCTCACGCTAAATCTGTTAATCTTCGGTCGAACTGGAACGCCATTTGGCAGTCGTACTATACTTCCCTGCTCTATTTTGCCTCTTGCACTCTTCTCGATAACAATTTTGTGCCTTCTCTGTCTTCAGATCGCCAGTGCCCCTTCCCTACTCCTCACTCTTGCGCCTCACTTACTGTTTCATGGGGGAAAACAAGAATAATCAGAAGAGACCTTTGGCAGGCTCCTATCCTCACATATACCCACTATCCCTCCCTAGGCCTCTATCCCCCTGACCTGCTTGAGGCCACTGACGTAGCATTTCTCCTCCTTTCCTGTAGCGTTTCCCCCTCTTTAGGGGGAGAAACCAGTGCAGCAGCAGAGAACATGCTTTTTCTTCCATCTTAAGAAATAAAAACCTCATCTCCTTTAGTCCCGGGCCTCTCCTCAGTTCAAGGCAAACTCCTCAAAACATGTCTCCATGCTATGGTTTCCAACTGCTCTTTCCCCACTCTCTCTTAAACCCACTGCAGTTGGACTGCGGTGCCCGTGACATCTCTAAATCTGCTTTTGTCTTGTTTTCGGTTTGCCTGCTTATTGTTATACAGCCAACAGTAAATCTCTTACTGCCTGCAAACGAAAATGCTTAAAAAAAAAGAAAAGCGTAGTCGCACAGAATGCACAAACTAATACCTAAATGTGAACGGGGCAGATAAAAGAAATACAATAATTAACGACAAGCCCTCTCCCCAAGTGCGGGTTTAGCCTTGACTGCCAGCGGCTGACCATACGGGAAGCAGGTGACGGCTCTGCACTTAGACCCGGCCAGGTCAGTGCCTCGCTGACTGACCACCTAACAGATCAGCCAATTCACTGATGCTTATATATGCCTTTTCAGTCAGGAAGTTATTCATTGTCTCCACAGTCTGCATTTGTTTCCTTGCCTTTTCCTTTTTCCCTCTTTGTCTCATCTACTCTACAGTTTGTGGGTGTTGTATGGGGCTTTCCGTTTCCTCAGGAAGCTTCAGTATCCATTGGAAAGCTCTTTTCATGGAGCTTTGCTGCCCTGACTACAACTCTGATCAACTACCTATTTCACTGTCCCATTTTCTTTATCTTCTGTTTACTACATCCTCCTTTTCAGTGAGTCATCTTGCCTATTTTTCCTCCCTGTGGTTGCTTTCTCTTAAAATAGGGAGATTTTTAAAAAGTATGTCATCACGGGGCGCCTGGGTGGCTTAGTGGGTTAAACATCCAACTCTTGATTTCGGCTCAGGTCATGATCCCAGGGTCGTGGGATCGAGCCCCACGTTGGACTCGGCACTGGCAGTGCGGAGCCTGCTTGGGATTCTCTCTCCCCGCCTCTCTCTGCCCCTCCCCTGCTCACTCTCTCTCCCAAAATAAATAAATAAACACTAAAAGAAAAAGTATGTCATCACTATTTGAGTAAACCAGAAACTACGTTTATTTTACATGTAGTCTAACCATTCAACAGCATTGTGATTTTCTGCTTTTGGTTTTCGCTTTTCTACTCCACTTGATTTTATTTTTGCTGCTTTCCTCCATCTTTGCGTCTGATTTATGTTTCTTCTTTCCCAGTGGACCATGCTGTATCTTCAGACATGGCTTTGAAAACCTTCACTGGAAACCACATGCTGGTACAAGGGGTAGTTACAGAGCACTCAGGTTAGGTGACTAACTTTAGAACGTGAGCAAATGTTTGTTTTTCCGTCAGGAATTCTATTGATTTGAAAAAAATAACTAGTTTTCAGGGATAGAGCCATCAAGGTGATCACCCTTCCATGAGAAAAATGGTCTTGTGTTGGTATGGCTTTCTGGGCCAGTTTTAATTGGTGCCAAGGAACTGATGCTTGGAGCTAAAGACACAGGAAGGATTTTTAAATGCATTATGGAACAATTCTCTTTTTATTTTTTTCAGAGAGAGAGAGAGAGAGAGAGAGAGAGAGAGAGACAGAGCATGGGCACGTCTGTGCACACATGTGAGCAGGAGAGGGGCAGAGGGAGCAGGAGAGGGAGAATCTTAAGCAGGCTCCACGGCCAGTGTCGTCTCATGACTGCGAGACCATGACCTGAGCGGAAAACAAGAGTCAGACACTCAATGGATCGAGCCACCCAGGCGCCCCGGAACCATTCTTTACATGCGTGTTTTCTGTTTATGTGGGACAAATACGTGTTTGCTAGAAAATCATCATCACCAAACATTTATTTACTTAGCACTTTCATTTATTGCGCACCATGGACATGGAAATAATTTTGAATAGCTTACATGCTATACCTGATCATTTTTTTTAAGGCAACATCTACTTCCATTGTATGTAATGATTTTTAATCGAAAGGGGTGTTACCGAAAGCAGAGCTAATTTAGTTTAGTGTGCTTCTGTGTCTTAGGCTTTTTGCCGTGCGGCTCATGCAAGTCTCTCTGGAGCTCTGTGATTTGGAAAACTCTGTTCAAGGCAGGCTGTGTCCTGTGCTTCTACAACAGTTGGATTTCCTTCTTTGCTTGCTGTGGAGTCTCTGCAAGTCTTCAGATGTCCAGCACTTGGCACCTGTAAGGCTACAAGGAGGCAACAGATAAAAATATTCTTTTGCGTTAGCTCCACGAAATGCAGCGTTAAGGTTTTGTCAGCACTGCTCGGCTGCCTATGGGACTGAAACCCGTGCCTTTGCTTGTGATCACTTACTATATATACAGAAGCATTTGTGGACAGCAGTCCCAGATGGTGAAGTAAGAACGTTCCTGTGGGCAGTGCTCCGCGAAAGAGGAGACGAACGGCACCAAGGACAGACCCGAGGGGCTGACCACTGCTGACAGGGCAGGACAGGGTCATAGTCAAGAGATCACAGGAGACTCATATGGATCTAAGTCTGGGTCATCTCTGAGTGTGCATGGGCTTCGGTCACACGTTGGCTCACAGCCAATTGACATCACTTTGGATTATTTCCTCTGGGCCTGAGCTGAAGGGAATAAGGGAGCTGGGTTTTTGACACTGAATCCATGAATACTCGGGGGCAACATTCTGGCAAAACATACATCTGTGAAATCTCTTTTTGGTCTTATAACAAACAATGGAATAAAATATACACTTCTATAGTCACTTTATCCTTAATGTTTTAAAGCTACTATCTGACCAGATCAATTCGTCGTTTAGAAATAAGTTTTATATGTATATGTATGTAAACAGAGGTGCAAAATTAACAAAGAACTGATTTCCTGGATAGAAACTGTTTCATCACTTGAAGATATCTGGAGAAAAAAGAGAAGTAACCAAAGCATTAGCTGTTAAATGTGAAGATTAGTTCTAGGGCCACTGAAATCTAAGCAGTGCAGGTCAACCAAAGAAAATTCCCCAAATGTCCTCATATGAATGACACAGATTTCTTTTTTCTTTCCAGTCATTTTGTTAAAGTTGCTTTATTTATTTTGAGAGAGAGAGAGAAAGCATGCAAGTGGGGAAGGGGCAGAGAGCGAGTAAAAGAGAAAAGATCCCAAGCAGGCTCCACACGGTCAGTGCAGAGCCCAACGCGGGGCTGGAACTCACCAACCACGAGATCATGACCTCAGCCGAAACCAAGAGTTGGATGCTTAACCGTCTGAGCCACCCAGGTGCCCCAAATGAGGCAGATTTCTATTCTATTACTCCTTAGGCAGAAAAGTCAAAGGGAAAATGCTGTGTTTCAGATGCTTCAAAGTATTCAACCAAATACTTTGAATATCTGCTATGTGCAAAACAATGTACTAACACTAGGTTCTCCTATAGTCTTTTCCCTGGAATCAAAAATCATGAAGAGATCATCAGCACCGGGAAGAACATATGCTGTTAACACCAGAGCAAAATACCAGCAAGTGAAAATCATTATGATAAGAGAACAGTATATTTAGTTGGTATAATGGAGAAAAAAATAAGTGATATATGGAAGTTAACGCAAGGTAGTGGCTAAGATCATCTAGAATCAACCAGATTTAAATCCCCATCCTGCCACCGACCTGCTGTTTGACATTAGACAATTCATCTATTCTTCTGTGCCTCGCTTTGCATATCTGTTAAATGGACATCATAACAAGGTTGATCGCATAGAGTTCTTCTGAGGATTAAATGAATACGTTAATGTACAAAAAGTACCTCTCTGAATATCCGGAATAGAATAGCGTTCAGTAAAAGGTAGCTACTGCGGCTACTACTATTATTATGATTGCATTTGACAACAAAATCTAGAGAAAATGCAAATCAAATTGCATCTCAAATGCAATTCGGCCAGAGGGAGGAAGAGAGATCTAGGTGGGTAAAAAGAACGAGACGGTAAAAACTAGGACGCAGTTTCCACCTGACAGAAGATGTGTAAACACATCCTCAGTCTTAGGATCATCAGGATGCAGGATCTTTTCTCTCGGTGGCTCCTTCCTCATGCTGCCCCTCCTGAACATCCCCGGGAACTTAGCCTATCTGGCTGCTCTGAGAGCCCTTGACCCTCCCTGCTGGAGGGGTCCCAGGGGTGAGTAGTTGCTATCAGATCAGAACTTGACACTCTCATTCAAACTGTGGCCCGCATGGCAAAGGAAGTTTGGTCCTCTTTCAGGAGAATTTAGCCTTGTGATTCTCCCCACAAGGGTTGCGTTTCTTACAGAACCTCAAATTCCAAGGCCTTACTCATATGCTTTCGGTTCAATAAAAATGGTTATATCTGAAAACCTTTTTCTCTCGGACAACAGAACATTTTTTCCCCTCCAGTACGATCGGCAAATGGATACGCACACATTTGACACTGGCTTTATTCTTATAGTCTGTATTAAAATAAGGTGGGGATTGAATATATAACCTAGAGAGATAGCAACAGAGTTTACAACTCAGACCTGTTCAAGTCAATTACTGCCTCTTCTTAGGTTTTAATGTAATGGTTGGAACTGTTTTAATCAACCACTTAAAGTTGCTTACTGTACGTGCACAATTGCTCTGTCCCCTTGTTGCACTTAGTGTTTCAATGGGGAAATTTTATACGTCACCGTGTTCCAGTTCTGTGGCCAGCAGTCAAGTGTCTGCCACAGTGAAAGGCAAGGGACCGGATCCATGACAAAGAGGTTTGGAATATGAGTTAGGAGGCTCGGAGTTCTGGATCCGGGTTGCCACTCACTTGTCAGATCTGTGTGACAAAGGCCAACGGCTCTACTTGCCTAGATTTTAACTTGCTTACTCGACGCAGTTTTGCATTTGGGCCACACAGGCCAAGACTCGTGGCTGTCAAGTTTTGATATTCACAGTGCTTCCTCAGATAACTTATACCTATTATAGGAAACATGGTATTTGTAGCAGAGACCAATAAAGAATGTACTACTGATGCGTTTTTTTTGCAATTATAGCCAAATTTATCAAATGCTGCCTATGTAGGATATTAGGTTAAGCATCTTACACTTATGACCTCTGTTACATGAATCCTTACAAAGTCTATGAGATTATTATTACTATGCTCGTTTTACAGGCAAGGAAATTAAAACAGCTAAGAGTGAAA
Source organism: Herpailurus yagouaroundi (assembly GCF_014898765.1). NCBI lineage: Eukaryota > Metazoa > Chordata > Mammalia > Carnivora > Felidae > Herpailurus > Herpailurus yagouaroundi. The sequence goes on from NW_024412470.1 coordinate 2,868,279, forward strand.
TATAATGGCAAACACAAATAGTTGTCTACAAATATCCACAGATTCCTTATTTCCAAGTGGAATCTGAGTTTTAGTTGGCCACCTGACATAGAGACAACTCTTCCCAATGTCCCTTGCAGGTGAGGGATGTCTTGTACTTACATTCCTGTCCATGGGCTATAAATGAAAAGTGTTGTGTGGCTGCTTCAGGGAATCTTTCTTAAAAGATAGTCATGTTCACCCTGTCTTTTTTCTTTGTTTTGTTGTTTTTTTTTTTTTTTTATTGTTTGTGCTGCCTATCCTCCTGATACAGGCAGGCCAGGTCTGAGGACCCAGGAGGGATCCCTCAGGACCAGCCAAGAGAGTCCCAGGCCAAGCGCAGGATGGAAATCAAACAGGAGCCAGCAGGAGGTGAAAGCAGAGTTTATTAAAGGTATAGAGTGAGTGCAGGTGCAGACAGAGTGCCTGAGAGACTCAGGAAGGAAAGGAGAGAAAGCGTCATCTTTGCTCAGGTTCCGGGTTTTTATTGAGGACCGTATGGTCCTCTCAGGCATTCAGAACCAGTCAGAACAAAGGTGAGGGTCCAGGTTTATTTCTTGGAGCTAGGCGATGTTGGCGTCTAGATGTCTAGTGCTGGGAGTCTGGAATACGTGTATGATGGCTTCATCTGGTCACTCTCACTTGGTCCTTCTGAGTGTTATCTATTCTAATGAAATCATTGACTCCTGTCCCTTACAATAGTTGCATTATGAGGCATGTGTGAAAGGGGGTTGTAGGTCCTAGTGAGAATAGACGCAGGAAAAGAAGCAAAAAGCAGACTTTTATGGAGTCCTCCAAGTTTCCCTATTTCCCTACTGGAAATGCAGATATGATGACTGAGACCCTAGGTGCCATCTTGAACCATGAAGAGGAGGGCCACGCCCACAGGTTGGGAACGTCAGTGCAATCTGTGAGGTCACTGCGAGGCTGAGCCTCTATATTATTCCCTTAATAACTAAGTCCAGACTTTTAGAGGAGAGAGAAATAAAGCTAAGTTTATGCCATAGATATTTTGGGCTAGAATCAAACCCAACCTTTACTAACGTGGGTATAGCGTCCGAGGTCACACAGCTAGTGAAAGAAAGCTGGAGTTCTGACCCTGGTTTCCCGGACTAGTCAGGCACAGACATTGTCATTGCACTATACTAACCCTGGAATTAGGCCCATCGCTCTATAATACTAGATATTTAAAATAGGTATACTTGATCCTGGAATACAGTCGATATTTTGTTTCCAGTTAGTCTGTCTTTCTAATTACATTTGACTCTGGCTGATATTAAATTGAGTTCTATACCCTGAGCACATGCACAGGGTTTTTGGCAGCAGGAAGGGTCTTGGGAAGGCCAGCTTGACCTTAAATTTTTGTGGCAAATGCTTGGACAATGTGGATAATGCACACCAAAGCTCTTGAAAAATTAGATTTTCATCACAATGATTTCCATCTGCCTTCTTCATTTGCATGAAGGGAGCCATGCCTGAAGCACTTGCTCTGTGACATTCTGGGGTCTATATCTGCACATGAAGGCAGTATTGCTGGGGGCCCTAGACGTCGCCTGCCTGTGTAGTTCGAACAATAAAACCACTCAATATTTCTTGGCTATTTTAAATAAATGGATACCATTTGTCTGCAAAGTACCTCAATTCTGCACTCAACATTGCAAATGAGATGGTAAGGAACTATACTTTGTCCTTGAAGATGGAGGCAGTGGGGAAGATAGAAAATAATCCTCATTTGTTGATAATCTGAATTCGCTGCTTAATGTCCCCAGATAATTAAATTGAAAGCTGTTAAATTCATTAGAGTTCATAAGGTGGACAGATGTGATACAGTCACAAATATTGGTAGTATCCTGTATAACAGACATAATTATGTAACATACTGGAAAAATCTTAGTCATGTGTGCTGTCAAAAACAAAACAAAACAAAGCAATGAAAAAAAAAAAGCCCTTAAGAGTAACCTGAACAATACATATACTGGACTTTTAGGAAGAAAATTTCAAATTTTCTGAGAGCTTTAAGGGATGGTAAAAATTAATGAAAAAGCATATTACACTCCTCTATGGATACCAGCAGGCCAGGTCTGAGGTCCCACAGAGGTCCTACAGGACTAGCCAAGAGGGTCCTTGGCTGTGTGCAGGATGGAAATCAAAGGTGAGCCATCAAGAAGTTAAAGAGGAGTTTATTGAAGGTATAGAGACAGTGCAGGGACAGACAGACACAGTGTCTGGGAGACTCCGAAAGGAAAGAATGGAGTCTTGTTTTTGCTTGGGGTCTCGGGTTTTTATTGATGTTTGTGGCCTGATACACGTGTCCTCTTGGGCATCCAGGAACTGGTCAGAATAAGGACAGGGTCCAGGTGTCCATCATAAGTCACTTATTCCCCGGACCCAGGGGATCTTGGCGTCAAGATGTCTAGCACCAGTGGTCTGGAATATGCACTTGATGGCTTTGCCTGGTCATTCCTCAGATGTTATCTGTTGTGCTGGAAGGCTCCAGACAAATCATTAACTCCTCGTCCCTTAAAGGAGGACATACATTAAAGCATGTGTAGGGCTGCGGTGCAGGTCCTAGAGACAATAGAAGCAGGAAAGGGAGCAAAAAGCAGGTTTTTGGTTTCCATGTCTCATATGGAATAACTTAATATAGCAAAAGTGTTGGCTTTTCCAAATTGATTAACAGATTATTCATTCTGATCGAACTTGTATTAGAGTTTTGTGAGTTAGCAAAATAAGTCTTAAGTTCACGTGGCAGAATAAATTCATGAAAACAGCTAAGGTAATGTTGAACATTCACGATAATGAAGGCTTTAGATTTTAAAATATAACAATAAAAGTATTCAGGCAATGAGATGTCTGTAAAAATATAGATGGACCAACATTTTATGTAACAATTCAATAAATGACAAAGGGTAATGAAAAAAAATTGAAAGACTAACAGAATAGTCAACAAGCGGTGTTAGGATATTTTCTATTTGGAGAAAAGTTAATTTTGATAGCAATCGTGCATCTTATATTCAGATAAATTCTGATGTACTAACAATTAGGTGTCAAATTAGGAAAACATAAAAATAGGTGACTATTAATGTCAAGTTTCGGGGTGAAGATGAATTTCCAAGCATAAAAGAAGTAAAACAAATAAGGCAAGAAAACATGAATAGATCTGACTCTATAAAAATGTATGGCTATTCTATGTCAAACAAACAGTATAAAATTAAAAGGAAAAGTGGGAGTTCTGATGCTGGGACAGCAGCCTGAGCCCTGCGGACCCACTCTCCAGTGAAATAAGTGTAACTGGAGAAAATGACACGTATTAAAAAAAAAAACCCAACCATTTAAAGTCTCTGGCAATTGGCCTAAAAACATAGGGCAAATGAGGAAATATTTATTCAAGAAAATCTAATCTCAGTAAGAACGTTGAGAGTCTGGTGGTTGAGCCCTGACCTTCTCTCTCTCCTTTCCCAGCTCACCTTGCTGGAGGCTTCACTCCGGGCAGAGGAGCCAAAAATACATGACTCCCACTCCACTCAGTGCTCAACCAAGAAGCATGGCACCTTACCAAGAAGAGTAGCAAGTTGCTAGCATTTCTCATTGGCTTCAACCCGAGGTGAAGGTGTGAAATTTGCGGTAAATATACCAGGAATTTAGGTCGGGAGCTGTCTTCCTCCACCCAGCCCCTCTCACTGGATTGAGTCTGTAACTCAGACGTGGCACATGGGGAACACTGGGGCCCCAACAACCCTCCGCCAAGCTCACTTGGAATTGCCAGGGTCCATGGCAGGGGAGAGGGTTATCAAGACCAGAGGCTAGCTTTCGACCCAGTGCCCAGAACAATGGCTCAGAAATTTCGCCAAAAGAGGCAGTGTACAGAGATCTCTGAAGCTTTTCCCCAAAGGAATTGGGGGCATTTTATTTATTTATTTATTTATTTATTTATTTTTTAACGTTTATTTATTTTTTTGGGACAGAGAGAGACAGAGCATGAACGGGGGAGGGGCAGAGAGAGAGGGAGACACAGAATCAGAAACATGCTCCAGGCTCTGAGCCATCAGCCCAGAGCCCGACGCGGGGCTCGAACTCCCGGACCGCGAGATCGTGACCTGGCTGAAGTCGGACGCTTAACCGACTGCGCCACCCAGGCGCCCCGGGGGCATTTTATTTAAAACAGTGTTGGAAAGTTCAAGACTCTAGGCACTCTTAATGAAGAGCCGTGTGCAAAACCATAGGTCAGTTAGTTCATCAGACAATCAGGGAGGGAGACAGCAGAGCAGAGCCTTCGTGGGCTCAGATGAAATCTCAAAGACTGGCAGCAAAGCTTCCCTTACTCAAACAGAGTGATTAGACAGCAATTAGCGAGGCCTAAGGGCTGGTCTCCTTTAGGCCTCCTTCAGGAGACAGCTAAACAAAGGGATCACGGGAAGAGACAGGCCCTGACTCCAACTAGTTGGGTGGCCCCCAAATACTCCCACCGTGAATTTGATCTGAAATCTTATTGATTGGTAATGTCTCTAGACCCTTCACAAAAACCAATGCAAATTCTCTCTGGAAGTGTGCATCTTTTCCCTAGACCCCAGTAGAGTCTCAAAAGTAATTTTTCTAAGAAATTGGTCATCTCGCAATCAACAATGACTAAGCACACCTAGTGCTCGGATCTGGGTTTGTAAATTTGTTTCTTTTTGAAAAGAAACAGGAATTAGTGGGGGAGGGGGGTCGGATAGCCGGTCCCAGGCCTGGAGCAAAGAAAGTAAACATTGGTCTGAAGCATCTTTTTGTGTGAGAAAGATGAAAAGGTCACTGAAGCCAGCCTAAAGGGGCTTCCACCAATTAAATCAGGAAAAATTCGGGCGTCCAAATTGCCCACAATAGTGAACTATAATACATTGAATAAGATAATCAGGCATCCATGGTGATACTGAAAAATACAAATAAAGAAAGTGAAGAGTAAGCTTTATTTACTTTTTTGTTCATTTATCTGTATTCTATTAACTGTAGGATAACTAATAAAGAGGAAAGGAGAGAATTCGAAAATCACCGTTTTGCAAGCCTGGCAAGAATAACTGATTTTGGCAACAATCATCAATGGCTACTAAAGCTGTTGAGTGAAAGTTTGTTGGGTAGTCAGGTACTTAGTCTCAGAGCATCTTCCCACAGGTTATTTATTAGTGAGAATGTTATAAAAGATACCTTCAGACCGGAGAGATTTGGCAAACACCGCCTTAACTAGGTGAGCAGAGTTAACATTGCTAAAAATGGGACCATTGAAATCATGTGCCTCCTGAAGAAGGAGAGAGATCTCTTATGTCATACTCCTGCCGAAAATGCATAACTTGAAACCAACCAAGGGGAAACAACCAGACAAAGGCAAATTGAGGGACATTCAACAACACAATTAGACTGTGGTCTCCCGTGAATTCTGCTTCCTTCTCATCTCCCCCGTTCAATAAATCATCTTGTTCTGCTGACTTTACCTCCTAAATATCACTAGAATTCATTCACTTCTCTCCCTTCTCTCAGTTACATCATGTCACCTAATTGCTAAAACAGTTGCTGGCCGTGTGCCTCTCAAATCCATGCTTCACAGGTTAGCCTGAGTGATGTGTCTACGGTATAAATCTGATCATGCCACTTTCCTGCTAAAAAGGTTTCTGTGGCTTTCAGTGGCTATTAGAATAAATGCAGACCCTTAAATCTGTTTAACAAAGCCCGCCTTGATTTGGCTCCTGCTTTGCCCTCTAGCTGTATCCCTTCGATACTCCACACTCTCTGTTCGCCACTTCCCTTAATTTTCAGGCTGAGATATGTTCTGTTTTGTGCAGGCTTTTACCCATGTCTAAAATGTTTTCTCTTTCTCTGCTTCCTACCCCAGTGCCCTCTCTCTGACACTAAGCCCTTTTCATACTTCTGGCCTCGGTAGGATTTATTCTGAGAAGCTTTCCTTTACCGCCCCATGCTCAACTCCGCCCCCCTCCCCCCCCACATCTTCCGTGTTTCTGTGTTTCTTCCGTGTGATCTGAAATACCTCACGCTGTTTCAATTTCAGTACTTAGCATATTGCTTTGTAATTTCTTCTATAAAGTCTAACTCCTCTACTTGTCTGTAAACCTCACAGGGCAGGGACTGAACCGATCTCTTTCACTGTTTTATTACCCAGGGCCCCAAACAGTATCCGGGGCATAGAGTTTTGATTGAATGAATGGACAATACGCAGTGGGAGAAGAAGGGGCATTTTACAAAATAGTAGTGAATGTTCTAGATGGCATCAGCTGTGTGGTACCAGCTTTAGGGGTTCATATCTCAAGATGATATTTAAAGGCTGAGGAGTAACTTTCCATTAAAAAGATAATACGCGTGTCCAGTTCTTAGTTCCTAAATGTCATCTCTCAACAGAAGAAACCAGGATTCCTTGGAGAAGTGGTTGGTTCCAGGTTTGGGACAGGAAAATGTGAGATGAGCTTGGATTATCCTATGAAGCCTGAATTGGAAGCAAGTGTTAAAAAAAAAAAAAAAAAAAAAAAAAAAAAAAAAGGAAGGAAGAAAGAAAGAAAGAAAGAAAGAAAAGAAAAAAAAAAGAGAGAGAGAGATCATGTCAAAAAGACACAGGGGCTAACTGAAGGCGATCCCATTGGCCAAAGCTAGACCAATATCTGAGCAACAAAATAAATAGTATTAAATTGTAGCCCCCCCCCCGAAGTAAAATAAATACCCACAAACCCATACTGATATAAACTACCTGAATCAATAAACGCATGGGGAAAAGATCCCTTACAGAAGACTTCCTACAGAAAACTTGCAATTAGTAAATGCAGAAGAAATGAGGGAAATAGAAATCACCGTTAGGTAAACACTGCAGTAATAATTGTTGCAGGCGACAGCCATCAGCCAATCCTAGAATCAATGGGCAGATGTTTCGGGAGGGACAGGTTCACAATATCTTCCCCAAGACATTTATTCATTACAAAGGAAAAAGTAGCGACTGTGTAGTTGAGAAACCTGGCCGACACCTTCTCAACCAAACGATCAAGCTTAACATGACCAGTAAGATAAGTGAACATCCCGTAGGGGAGCTTGGGTGGCTCGGTTGAGTGTCCAACTCTTGACTTTGGCTCAGGTCATGATCTCATGGTTTGTGAGTTCAAGACCTGTGTCGGGCTCTGTGCTGACAGTGTGGCATCTGTTTGAGATTCTCGCTCTCCCCTCTCTCTCTCTGCCCCTCCCCAACTCTCTCTTTCTCTCTCAAACATACACATTAAAAAAAAGATATGTGGACGTGATGTACCCCCAGATAGCATGCACTGAAGAGCACAAAACATTACCTGTGTGGTATTTTTGTCAAAAATGCATCACGTCACTCTGACCATGAGAAAATATCAAACTGAAACTGAGGGACGTTCTATACAACAAGTTTTCAGAAGTGTCAAGATCATAAAAGACAAGGAAAGCCTAGGGGAGAGACCCAGCCCCAAGGAGACTAAGGAGACAAGACAACTAAATATAATTCTGTATCTTGTGTTGGGATCTGGAACAGACAAAATGAATGGGACGCAGAGTTCAAATAAAGCCTGTAGGTAGGTTAATAGTAGAGGGGAAAAGGGTTGTCCTAGCAACCAGTTTATTGTGGGAGAGAGCAACTATTTGCAAACACATTAAAATTGTAAGAAGCATGAAATGAAACGTAATATTCAAGGTGTTGAAATGTCTACCCATTTTTTTCTAAGTTGAAACAAATCCTTCAAGGTGCCTGCCTCTTGCCAAAGTGCTGGGAAGTCTAACAATAATCTTCTTTATTTTTCTCTCCTTTGACCTCTGTTAGAACCCAGGGCTTATGCAGTTCAGGTTCTCCAGTTTGTATGGACCAACTACGGGTCCTTTTGCCCACCACACATTCCTCCCGGAGTATGTGGATTCCCCAGATTTGGTCAGGTCTGGGGGCTTGGAGTAGTGCTCACCTCTGAGGCTTGGTTAGAATATGCTTGCTGCCGTTCTGAGGGCAGAAATCCTTCCTCGCCAGCTCCACAGGACTCAGTGACATTGTCATCAGAGGGCCTGCTCGCGTCTGGGTCTGTGGGTACAAGTGAGGATATAAACTGTGCAGGAAGCAAAGGCCTCATCTTCCCCCCTGTTTTCTGGTAAGTCATCTCCTCTTAGGAAAGATCCCCATAGGGCAGGGCCACTTGCCTCCAGCATAGCCTCCAACTTGCCCTCTTAGTAGATCTCTAGCCAGGTTGTGTGTGTGTGTGTGTGTGTGTGTGTGTGTGTGTGCGTGCGCTGGTGGTTGGGGGGATGTGCTGGCTAATTTTATGTGTCAACTTGACTGGACTATCCGGTCCTCAGAAGTTTCATTAAACACTGTTCTGGAGTGTCTATGCGGGTGTTTCTGGATGAGATTACATTTGAATTGATAAACTGAAGAAATCAGGTTACTCTCCCTGAGGCCGATGAACCCTATCCAGTCCATGGGAGGCCTGACTAGAACAGAAGTTGGAGTACAAGAATATTCGCTCTCTCTGTCTGAGCCTCTTGGGAGTTGGGACAGCAGCTTTTTCCTGCACTTGGACTAAAACTTAAACCATGGCTTTCCTGAGTCTCCAGCTTATCAATTACAAAACTTGGGACTTGTCGGCCTCCATAACCACGTGAGCGAATTCCTTACGATACATTCCTTTCTCTACATATACACACATTCTATTGGTCCTGGAGAACCCACACTGATAGGAGATGTTTACAGGATGGGTTCTATCCCATTAAATTAAAAAAGTCTATCAAGTACCCGTTGAGGATAAATTCCCAGAGCTCTGGAATACTGAACTATTTTCCTCATGAAGAAAACAAATTTCAAATGTTAACTTAATTTTAAATTATGAAGTATAATCTAACAGACACAGAGGAAAGAGAATACAACACAACACAACAAACATCCGTTTAAAATGTTTATATTTGCTTTCGTAGAAATTTCCTATTCATCCTTCTGATAACCAGCAAACATTAACAGAACATGAAGTACTTAATTATAATATATTGCTTTGCCATAACAGCTTTCCTCTCCATGAGCATGTTTTCATCTTATTCTCACATAATAAAAAAAAAACACATTCACAAAAGAGCTGGATTAAAAAATACTTTGAAGTTATTATACTTGAAAGAACTTTAAAGTCATAAATGGTATTTCTTTTCAAAATAATATTAACTCAGATTTTTCAAATTTACCTTCTCACTAATTAAGGCTGTTTTGTTTTGTTTTGTTTCATTTTGGTTTTTTTTTTTTTTTTGCCAGAATTCAGAGACCGTAGGGGGTTCTTTCTATGACTCACTTCCTGTACCTTAAATGCTCTGAAGAGGTCATTTGAATTTATAATATTTTACTCACAGAAAAAGCAGTGCAGCAATTTATTCGGGGACTGGTGTCACTGTGCCCACTTGTCTCCTGCATTTTTGGAAAGAGGTTGTCCTCTGTGAGGAGTAGTTTGAAAGAAAAACACTTAAGCAGCCCATGACTAAGACTGAGCACATTTCAAACTTTTTTCCTAAATGAACAAGTCAAGTCAGTTTACTCACCCAAATAGGATCAACTCTACCCAACACCTCATTCTGATATTTTGAAGTTGATTGACCAATGATGTGACAAAGATGACTGGCTCCACTTAAGATGATTAATGTGTGTGGGTCCCAGCACAGCCATGGCACTGCTGTTCCTGTCCCTCCGATGCAGCAGGGGAAGCCTTGGGCAGAAGCAGTCAATGCTCCTCAGAGAATTCTCTCGGTGCCACCAAGTCCAGAAAGAGCCCCTTTCTTTGAGAATGATGAAAATAAGAGTGATTTCCTGAACCCACACTACTTGGTGGTGTGTTTGCTGGAGCGAAACCATAATTATAACTCAGATCCATTCCCTTTGATGTCCCAAACCAGGGTGTCTGGAAAGGTTACTGTAGAGGTGACTAACTTCTCTGGGTCTTGTCACCCTTTGGTGGTAAAAGAAGGGTGGTAAAAGAAGGGCAGGAGATTTCCCGTGTTCTGTTCACATTCTTTCCTCCTCACTGGGTTCCTGTATAAAGCCCACGCGAGACTTCTGTGATGGTCGGGCTAGGCGATGGTGCTCAGCTGTTTGGTCAAACGCCAGTCTAGATGTTGCTGTGGAGGTATTTTGTAGATATGATGAACATTTACAGTCAGTTGACCTTAAACAAAAGAGAGTGTGCTCTATAATGGAGTTGGCCTCATCCAATCAGATGGAGGCTGTAACAGCAAAGGCAGGTTTCCGTGAGGAAAAAAAAAATTCTGCCTCAACACTGTAAGACAAAATCTTGCCTACATTTCCAGCTTTCTGTCTGCCCTTGTGGATTTTGGATTTCCCAGCCCGCATAAACACGTAAGCCAATTCCTTAAAATAAATCCTTTTCCTTGACATAAGTATCTATTTATGGATAGATGGATAGATGGATAGATGGATAGATAGATGGATAGATAGATAGATAGATAATAGATAGATAGATGACAGATAGATAGATGACAGACATGTGTATATATACCATTTCTCCATCTCTCTCTCTCTCCTCCTCCCCCCCCCCCCGCCCCCCCCCCCGCCATCTCCTGTTGGTTCTGTTTCTCTGGAGAAGGCCATCTCATGTAATTCATTGAAAGCTTTTTCCCCCCATTGTCTTTCTCTTCCTCTTTCTCCTCCTCCTCTTCCTCCTGCTGCTTCTTCTGGAGGTTGTGGTCACCATTTACAGCTCAGAGCCCCACCAAGGAACATGACTGCTCACAACTATGCCCACAATACCCCAGGAGCCAGCACCAAGGAGATGGAAGACAGGAGACTTGTCTCCTGGAACACCAGCAGTTCCCCACTTGCAGGACCTCAAGGTGCTCCCTGGGCCCCTGTCCAACCTGAGGGCCCTGAGCACCAGCGGGGCCGTGAGGAGGCTACATCCAGGGTAGCACTGGGCTCCCTTTGCCCCTCCCAGAGGACTACCTCAGCTCCCTGACCCCACCCTGGTACTTTTCCTTGTGGAGTTTTACTTCTTTAGAATTTTAAAAAGAGTCACCACTTTTCAAAATGTCTAAGTAAATTGCTTTGGTCTCAAGAAAACTTTGTGGAGCCAAATAATGAATTCTTGAAAAGAAGAGATTATATGGAAATGTGTTCAGAATTCTGTTGTGTTAGCAAGAAAGAGATGTCAACACTATGCTTGATAGTCCATTTTTCTTGGTTGTTCTTCTGGTCTTAGTTACAATACAATGGAAATTATTCACACAAATGTGTAACCTCCTTGTTTGCAGTTTTTGAATGTGTTACTTTTCCCCAGCATTTTCCCCCCCAATTAGGCTAATTTTGAAGAGTACAGTTGAATGTGGGAACAGACATGTTAATCTGGAAGTGTTTATTATAAACACACGTTGGTACAGCAAATGGCCCCCATTCAAGGAGCAACTACTGTCTGTATCACTTTTGCCTCTCTTGATGTTCCATTTGAAATAGAATGGAGTGCTTATTGAAAGCACAAATTCAGTCAACTAGCATTTCCATGGTGCCTTTGAACCAGCTCTGTACAAGATACAGATAGGCTTACAAATGAGGAAGCCATTCATCTGGTATCAACTTAAATATCAGGCTGGTTCTTTCGTCCATTCATCACTAAACAATCAGTTTCAGGGATTTTCTTCTGAGACATTTGTTGGACTGAGCTGATTGCATCGGTGTCATATAGACCCCATTTAGTTTCCTAAAAATCATAATGTCAGGACAGCCAAGCATATTCGCTGATGATGAATTTTAGACATTTCTGTGTCTTAAAAAAACATAACCCAAACACCCCCCTCCCCATTCCCAACAGCCTAACAATAAGTAAGTTAGCGTGTGATGCCTATGACTTCAACTTTAAAAATTTACGGTGCCTCTATTTATTCTTGTCAATTTTAAGAGTTAATGCAACTTCTTGAAAAATCGTTTAAAGGCAATGCGGTAAAACATGGGTATGTCTCATGGCCGAAATGTGAGATTTGCTCATATACAAAATCAAAACGGATCATAAAACAGCCACTGAAGTCTTTTGCCAATTGTCTGTAAAAGGAGACCCCCAATGACCTACAGCAGGAATATAGATGCAAAGTTGTACTTTGCTTCATGCCCTAGGGAGGTTTTTGGCTTTAAGATTTTGTCTCTTTGCTGCCAAATGCTAAAGCCAAGTGCATTGCTAAAGCTTTAGACACATTTTCATCAATAAAATTTCTTATAAAACAGATCCTGCAAATGCTGAACTTATCTGCCAAAGAGCCAATTAATTATTTTACATCCTTGTTGAACAATGAAATAATTTATGATGGGTAAAGGTTTTACCATCACAAATTAGTGTTCTGGAAACCACAAGGCCCAGCTCTCAATTAGCAGGAGGCATCACAATTAGGGATGAAAAGAAGTAATGCTGTGTGTTGGAAATTCTCCCTGTAGAGAAATAAAACTCCCGAGGAACAATGACCCAACTAATTTGAGAGAGTTGGGTTTTTAGAAAAGCAGAGATCTGTGTTAAAGGAAAAAGTTCAAACGCTGCTCAGATGCCTAGACCTCTGCCTTTCCCCTCCCCGATGGCTCTTTCTTTTCACAAATTGCAGCTATTAAATTTGGACCTATCTTGCCCACCACACATTAATGTTTTAATCCCAAGTCAGACAGTCAGTAAGTTCACTCCATCACTGACAGTCACAATTTTCTGCATTGGGTCAATAAGGGGTGGTGCCTCCAATTCTCTGAATTTTCCAGAGAAGAGGAAAATCTGAGCAGAAATAGCACTCACAGTTACCTTTTTTTGTCATTTTTGGCTGGATCTGGCATACAAGAAAAGGCTCTATAGGAGAGCATGTTTCAGATTTCAGATGGCTGATTTGGATCTTAATGCAAGCCATTTGTAGATGATAGCGTCAAACTGAATAGGTAACCGCCATATTTGCTTAACTAATCAGAGTGAAATCAACATCCTGCAGGCATATGTAAGATGTAGGCAGTTGGGGCATGGGACAAGGAATTGTCTTTCAGGTTACAGTCCAGAGAAGACGGAGGCTGGAATAATCTTCATTCATGGCCGAAATTCTTGAACCTTCTGGAATCTTTAGATGTTTTAGCAGAAAGTGGTGAGGAGAAAATGCACCTTTTGGATCCATTTCAAATGATATAATTGACTGAAAATTGACATTGGGAAGCTTGACTTGTCTTCTTGAGAGTCTCAGTATCCCCAATATTGTCTGTAGGTGTATTTACTTCCAAAACTTAACAGCTTCCAGGAAGTGGACTTGGCCCCCTAGAAAACACCCTCTCTCAGCTGGCTTTGCGTGAACAGAAATCCCCTGAGTTGTGGATTTTGACCTTGGAGTCATAGGGGCGGCTCCTGTTGGAATTCCTGGAAGCCACATATTTACATCAGAGAAAAAAATTTGGCTTAGCCTTTTCCTCTTTAGCCAGTCCAGGATGAAATCCCATCCTTTCAGAAACTTGTAAGTGAAAAATGTTGGCAGGTCTTAGTATATGTGTTCAACACTTGTACCTTCTCCTATCCCATGTGAATGAATGTTCAGCTCCGGTCTCGGGCATGTTTTCTGTCTCTGTGTTGTTAGCCAAAGCAGAGTCAGCCATGCTATTTCTTCACAACGGGCCGTGACCAAGGCCCCCCAAAGGAATTTTAGTATAGGTTTCGCTTTGGTACCAACTCATCATCTGTGACATCCTCACGTTAAGGTGGTTTAGGATCTAAAAGAAATTTGTATGAGCAAATGAGATGAATTAGGTGTGATACAACTTTCTTCCTTGAAGAAAAGTTTTTGTTTGATTAGTACAGTAACTGATGGTTCCCTTCATAGTATACCCCTTTAATGTTTAAGCGTTATGATTCTGATTCCTCCGAATCTGATTTCCAGAAAAGTCTTCAGGAATACATCTATGATGGATCAATTACTACTAAGCATTCTTTATGGAGACAGCCATAAAGGGCTTGAAACAAGTCGTTCCTAAAAAATATGATTGAAATTCAAATGTCTGACGGACAAAACCAAACAAAACAATAACTGACATATTATTAGTAGGTTGTGTTCCCAGAGAAATAAAAACATTATGAAATCACTGGTGTGCTTTAAGCACTACCTCCCTAGGCACAGGCCGTCTCTAGGTTGATGAGAAACTTTTCTGGTGGGAAGGGGCTTCTCTACACAGGTCCTGGTGTTCCTCTGGGTCTGGGAAGTCAATCCAAGCACCCATGAGTCCCCACCCTCACTGAAGAAGTCACGACTGAAAGTTGAACCGTGTTTCGCCTGTATACCCCCGTCTCCCACGTTCCGACCACCAGTGAGAAGTTTCAATGAAGATTTAGCCCTTTGGGGCACAGATGACCTACTCAAGGAAGGTTTCTAACTACTATTTGTCAGAGGGTGGGGCTTGAGCCAAGTAACTGAAGCAGAGGGGAGGTGGAGGGCATACTCACAAGGGATTGATAACTCCACTTGTGATAAATGATACCCCTACCTTGAGAGCCCTACCTCCTCAGCGTGCTAGATTTGGTGTTTCCTCTTCAACAAACGCACACGCTGGGTTTTGGTATTCTGTAAGCAGAGGCTAAAAACTAATGTGCTATTAAATATAAAATGCTTTTGTTCCCTAAAAGACCATAACCATCTTTTCTCTCTAAGAGTCAGAGAGAAGGGCAGACTCTCGGGTCTGGTTGCATCCTTTACTGAATTAGGTGACTCTGGGCAAGTCTTTTACTCTCTGTGAGTCTCAGTTTCCTCATCTTTATGACGAGGAAGGTCATGCCTACCTCAATGGATTGTTACAAGATGATGTGTGGGAAAGCACCTAGTCTAATTCCTGGAACATAACACTGCCTAAAAATAAACACTGACTCTGACGAACTTGTGTTACCAAATTGTATTTTAAAAATGGTTTCTTTTGTTCTGTTCAAGATGGTGCATTAACTCTACTCTATTTGCTCTACTCTGTATCTTGTTTGTGTTGTGTGTGTGTGTGTGTGTGTGTGTGTGTGTGTGTGGAAGGACGGGGAATAAGAGAAAAGACAAAAATCCAACAATACGTCTTGATATTTTTTTTTCCTTCTTGGACATTGTTTATTTCCAGTAAGCATCACACCTTTGTTTTTAAATTTTTTTTTTCAACGTTTATTTATTTTTGGGACAGAGAGAGACAGAGCATGAACGGGGGAGGGGCAGAGAGAGAGGGAGACACAGAATCGGAAACAGGCTCCAGGTTCTGAGCCATCAGCCCAGAGCCTGACGCGGGGCTCGAACTCACGGACCGCGAGATCGTGACCTGGCTAAAGTCAGACGCTTAACCGACTGCGCCACCCAGGCGCCCCTCTTTGTTTTTATCCCATCCTGTCCTATAACCATGTATTGGAAAGGCTCTGAGAGATAGGAACACTTCTTTGTGTTTTTTGTTTGCTTGTTGGTTTGTTTGTTTGAAAAAAATTTTTTAAATGTTTATTTTTGAGAGAGAGAGTGAAAGATAGAGAGGAGAGAGAGAGAGAGACAGAAAATGCAAATGAGGGAGGGGCAGAGAGACAGAGACATAGAATCCAAAGCAGGCTCCAGGCTCTGAGCTGTCAGCACAGAGCCGTATGTGGGGCTCGAACCCACAAACCGTGAGATCATGACCTGAGCCAAAGTTGGATGCTTAACCAACTGAGCCACCCAGGCATCCCTGTTTTGTTTTGTTTTTAATGTTTATTTATTTATTTATTTATTTGTTTATTTATTTATTTATTTTGTTTTGTTTTTAATGTTTTTAAACATTTATTCATTTTTGAGAGACAGAGAGAGACGGAATGTGAGTGGGGAAGGGGCAGGGAGAGAGAGAGACACAGAATCTGAAGCAGGTTCCAGGCTCTGAGCTGTCAGCACAGCTGAGAGAGAGAGAGAGAGAGAGAGAGAGATAATAAGAAAGAGAGAGATATCTCTGCACTAACAGTGCAGAGCCAGACAGAGGGCTTGATCTCCGGAACCGTGAGATCATGACGGAGCCCAAATCAATAGTCCAATGCTTAACGTACTGAGCCACCCAGGCTCCCCAGGAATCCTTGTTTTGCAGGAGCCTTTCCCAGTTCAGCCTAAAAAGATACATACCTCCGAGAGATACTCACAGCTACATGGCTCTACAAGTAGACACTTCCGAGGTAAATGTCTAGGTGGTTAGACCTGACACAGAGTACCCCTCCTCCCGCCCCGCCCCCCCCCCCCAGGACCTGGTCAAGGAACAAAAGACATCCAGACACGTCCAACAAGGGGCATAGAAGACAGCTTTTGCTAAGTGTATTAACTAGAGGGTGTGTTTTCCAGGGAAGACATAAGGCAGTGGGAAGGGACTCTGGGCAGAGGGCCTAGGGTGGACGACTAAGCTGAAAAGCAAGGGAGAGCTGCAGTCTGGCATTGGGCACAAGGGTGTTCGTGAGAACGGAGAGGGTCCCTTTGGCACCAGGAACACCGAAGCTCTGACTGGGAACAGCAAACAAGACTTGTGCCATTCAAACTGTGGACACTTCGAGGATGTGAAGGTTACTAGAAGGATCAGAAACCCCTTTCTCAATTGTCACAACACCCTACTTGAATAGAGGGAGATTTATTACAGAACAATATCATCTCTTTGAGCACCTAGAGTGTCTCCGGGAGTGAGGAGCTGGGGGCTTGTACAAGATCACAGAGAAAGGTGGCGGGATCACTTCCATTTTAAATCAGTCTGGCTCAGTCACACTGGGAAAATGAGATGTTAAGAACTCCTCTCGAAGGGTGCCTGGGTGGCTCAGTTGTTTGGGTGACCTACTTTGGCTCACGGTTCGTGAGTTCAAGCCCCGCATCGGGCTCAGTGCTGACAGCTCAGAGTCTGGAGCCTGCTTCCAATTCTGTGTCTCCCCCTCCCTCTACCCCTCCCCTGCTCACGCTCTGTGTCTCTCTGTCTCTCAATAAGAAACGTTAAAAAAATTTAAAATAAAAAAAGAATTCCTCTTGAGCTTCCATCACAATTGTTTATAATCAGTATCTTATTGTGATAAATCTATACCTTTCACACAGAGGAGCCTCACGACATCATGCCACATAAAGATATCTGCAAAAAAACGAAATCATAAGCTTGTAATGAAAAGACATACTATCTTCTGGGACTGGCTACTCTGGAATCTTCTCTTTCCTGGGAATTAATTGTAAGCTGCACCAGGTAGGAAGGTTTTGCTCAGTAAATTGATCCAGTGCCTAGAATAGAACCTGGAATATAGATGCTGAAGAAATATTTGTTGAATTATTAATAAGGTCTTGGTCATTAGCAGGCTAGGGGAGAATTAAAAAAAGACACATTTTTGACAGAAGGCAAATTTAGCTTAGGGAAAAAAATCTGAAATGTAATTGGGTTTTTCTTTTTAATCATCTTTATTCGGGTAGAATTTAGGTAGAATTAAATGCAGCCCTCTAAACTGAACAGTTTGATGCGTATTGACGCTTACACCCGAGTGTAACCGCCAACCCAATCAGGATATTGAGTATTTTCGTGTCTTCACAAAGTTTCCTCTTGCGTATTCTCTGTTAACAACGAGGGTCCCTGTCCCGAAGCAGCCATCAATCCTATTTAGATCCTAATTTAAGATTAGATTTTCCTCTTCTAGAACTTTGTATAAGTGGAATCCTAGAGCATGTACTCTTTTATGTCTGACTTTTTCACAGCATAGTATTTTTGAGCTTCGTCTCTGTCGTGGCAGGTATCAATAATCCATCTCTTTTCCACGCGGAGTAGAATTCCATTGTCGGAATACACCGTAATTTGTGGTCTCCACTTACTTCTTGGACATTTGGTTTCTTTCCACTTTTTATTTGTATCAAAATAAACAGGTGAACACTCACGTCCACGTTCTTGGCTGAAACACTAGTTTGTGTGCTAAAACTACTTCACGGGAAACCAGAGGCCAGAGTCAGGCGTGAGACTCCTTGACATCACACGTGTGTGTGCAGGCTGACAAATTTGAAATCTGGCATTTTTCTCCTTCCTCCTTCTCTTCGCCGTCAGGTTTCCCTTACATGAGTAATGTGTGCAGCTGGCAAGGAACAAGTTAAAAAGTTGCCAATCTGAGCTCAGCCCTTGCTCGCATGGACCAACGTCCAGCCAGACCTTTTACCTATTTACTCTACCTGCACATCCACGCACTGTGCTCTGACAACCAGTAAGTGCAGGCTATGGACGCTGTACCTTTGCACCCACCAACGACTGCTCACTGGCCTTTTCCTGCTCTCGGTCTTGAGCCTACTTCGTCTCTGGCTCCTGATCGGTCCTATTCCCAGCCAAACCCTTCTCTTTGGACTCTAGTCCAAGGTGTTCCCAAATGGTGATGGATTAGAGTCACCCCACGGTCTCAGCTTTTCAAATGTTATGAAGCTTATTAAAAATGTCGGTTTCTCGGCTTTGGCCACCAATTCTGAATCACACTCGGTCCAAGAGGGACCCCCAACAATTTGAATTTTAGTAAGCACCCCAGAACCTGGAAAACACTTGGAGGAGTATGCGGGATAGCCTGCTCTGGCTCCCACTCTGGGGGCCTCACGGTCTGGTGGTGGCTGCCTTTACTGGCCCCCAAGTCTGCTCTGCCTTGTGCCCTGGAAAGGGACATTACTCATTGAGAGTTTAACTAATGTGGTTTATGGCTATTTGAAGTGATCCCTGCCCTCTGGGGAAAAATAATCAGAGGATTATATAGAATTATCTCCCCCAAAGGCTATGAGGACATAGCCCATTATCCATGTTAGGTGGCAGTATGGCGGATTATGTGACATTTCATCTTTGCTACTCTCTGACTCAGAATATTCAGAATGTAAAGTTGTAACTCAGAAACACCTGCCATTGATTGTCTCAACTATTCCTGGGCAATCTGGAAAACCCTTTCTCATCTGATACACACAGTCGCCTCAATATCTTAAGCTATTATTCAGAACATTTCTATTCTTCATTTTATAGTTAGGACTGTAAGCCAAGCCAAGAAGACATTTTTGTATTCCCCGGTCTCCTCCCTACCAGTGCTGGAGGAATGTCAACATGAAAGAACAAGGGATATTATTTAGGGTGGCCTGAGGGGTAATAAGCAGGATTAATGGGATGAAATTGAGCAAAGGAAAATTTAAAGTGAACATCAGGAACATTTTCCGAAGATTGAGATCAATGATCCTGTGGAATTAAGATCCCAGGGGAGCTTGTGGGAGCCCTATTACTTGAATTGGTTTAAACGAGACTGGACCAAATATTTGAATATAATCCCACCTTGGCAGAGAGTAAACCTGCAATGGCTGCAAGATGGAAAAAATGACCTAATAGGTCTTTTCCATCCCTGACTTCCATGAGTCATGCAATGTATGCTGTTGTGTGTCACACAGACGGCCAGACCCGGGTCATTCGCTATACATTTCAGCCACAAAATCCTCAGATTCTGACTGTGCCCTAGCTGAACGGCTACCTCAGCGGAGGCTGGGGGCTCCTTTGGGATTTCTGGTTAGTTTATAATCAATTAAATATCAAAAATGAAGGCAGAAATCAGTCACAGGAGCGGAGGGTGGTGAGTAATTGGGTTCTTTCCCTTGCCCTCTGGGAGGCTCACCCTCAACTCTTTGCAGACAGACAGAAATCTTTCCACTGCCCTTGCTGTCTGTGCCGCCGCCTCTCAGGCTCGGCTGGGCCCCGCCTCCTGCCGCTGCTGCAGGCTGGCTGTGGCCTTCCAGAAGCAGTCACTCCCCGCCAGGGGCCCCAGTGGGTGTGAGCCCCCTCCTCACTTACCCTTGCCAGGGACCCCGACACAAGTCCCAGAGCTAAAACATTATTGTCATTATTAGCAGCTGCCTTTCTTCACATACAACCTTAGTAGAACCCTAAAACTGATAAAAGCAGAACTTCTTTGGTTTCAACAAGGTTGTGTGTGTGGGCGGTGGTGGGGGGGCAAGACCCTCCAAGAACTTTCCTTCTGGCCCCTGCCCTGCCTCATCCCTCTTTCCTGAGCCTACAGAGAGGAATGCATAGAGGCCACTCTCCGGCACAGATTCAAAACCACTTCTCTGGGTCCTTCCATGTGCTTTCTTGCCGTTTTATAGTCCACTGAATCCACGAAAGGCAGATGAAACCATTGCCTTGCCGAGCCGGGGGGGGGGGCCGGGGCGGGGGCCGGGGGGCCGGGGGACAAGGCATCTGCTCTCCGTCTTCCTGATGGATCCTCTCCTCCCCCTCTCCCCAGGCTCCAGTCTCCCACGCTGCTGAGGGCAACTGGAGAAGACGGCAGGGAAGGAAGGACCCTTGGCCAAGGAGGACTCATGTGTCATATTGGTTACGCCAGCCCTCACCCACTGTTTTCTCTGCCCTGGTGGAGAAATGCCAGAGTCACCTGCTCCCGCTTCTGCCTTTTCCTCTCTTGCATGCTGCTCTTTGAACTTCAAGTCTGCCCTAAATAAATATGGCAGCCTGGTTCCGCTAGGCTGGCGAGGAAGCCTGGAGGAACATGTGTCGCGACCAGTCCCAGCCCCGCAGCCTTAGGATGCTTCCGTGGCGTCCACTGCTTCCCCCAGGGAGATGTTAGATCAACCTCTTCAACTGCAGCCGGCTTCTGTGTGTCAATCTTTCATCTCACGTTTTTTGTTGTTGTTGTTTTGTTTCTTTTTTTTTTTTAAGCATCCTTAGCTAAAATCCTAAGTCTTTTGGCTAGCAGGGAAGAAATAAATGGATTTGAACCCAAACCTATCTGATATCCTAACTTCCTGCATTGCACTTGCTGTCACTTAGAGGCATGCATGGCAGTGGGAGTTCTCAATTCTGTGTTTCTCTGTAGGGTTCTTTGGTAAAGCCGGGTAAAGGACCTTGAAGGGCTCATTTTTATTTCCCACCTTCTTCCTTTGGCATTTCTTCATTGGTGTTCACACTCCAAGCATGCTGAGTGGAAAGGGAGGGGTTCGAAGGGTAAGTTTCCAGAAACTTTGAGGGCTGCTGGTTAGCCTTTTTTCTTTTTACTGACCCTCCCATTTGCCAGAGCTAAGTGCTGCCCTTAACTAGAACCTACCTTACTTATTCTGGTTCCTTCAGAAATTAATTTCCTACATTCAAAAGAAGGAAGTTTTGGGGTACCTGGATGGCTCAGTCAATTAAGTGTCTGACTTCGGCTCAGGTCATGATCTCGCGGTTTGTGAGTTCAAGCCCTGCATCGGGCTCTGTGCTGACAGCTCAGAACCTGGGTCCTGCTTCGGATTCTGTATCTTCCCCTCCTTCTGTCCCTCCCCTGTTCACACTCTGTCTCTCTGTCTGTCTCTCTCTCCAAAATAAATAAACATTAAAAAAAAGAAAAAAGAAAAAATCAAACAAAAGAAGGAACTTTTGCATTAGGAGCAAGTTAAAAGCCAGTCAGCAAAGCTGGAAGTCACTGAAGGCCAACTGGATGGGCGCATCAGCATCCAGATTGGAGCCAGGGGACCAGAGAGCCTTCAGGTCCCCACTCTCCTGGCCCACCCCTCTTCTTGAGTGAGAAAAAGAGAAATCTAAAGAGTCACACAGCTTAGAGAATTAGGAGTGAATTATGGATTGAACGTCCACACTTTTTTGCTTGCTCAGAGAAAAGTGGGGCAAAGGGTTAGGGTCCAGGCTTGAGCAAAACATGGCAACTCTTAGAGAAAAGGTTTGTACAGAAATTTCCTCAGGGGGCAATCTTTTATGAGCCAGTCCTCCAAGGGCCTTGTGCGAACACATCAGAGATGCATGGATTACAAACATTTAAAATCCATATGGGCTGAAGAATGAAGACAGGGGAAAGATTTTGGCAAACGCATTTGCTTTTTTAATATATGTGTGTGTGTCTATATATGTATATATATTATCAAATTTAAAACATTTGAAAAGCAATCCCAGGCGTTTCAGCCTAAACCACAGAGTGGTTCATCCATCCCCACTAATAAGTTCCAATCCTTCTGTTGTGTGGTCTTTCCATTCCGTGGGTTAGGACCCCACTAAGTCTGTTATACTTCAACCTGAATCCTGCCTGTTTTATACATTTTTAAGATAGGTACAGAGAGACTAAATCTCACTCCCCCTTACAGGAACCCAACTCCCGGGAGTCCGCATTTAGCCAAATAGCTTCATTGTATTTTAAAGTGTTTTAAGTCCACTTATAAATGAATTGGGCTATACCAGGGCTTTTGTAATGCACATCATGAAAAATGAACAGTCAGCTTAAAATAGATTTGCTTTCGCTGCCAAGTGCATTATGTGAAAAATGTCCTCCATCTGGCAGGACAGGCCATGTGGTCGTGTGGATGGATCTCAGATAAGGGACCAGTCCTTTGTGCAAAGGGGACACCGCTCAGACTCTGATCTCTATCATGATGCATACCATGATGCACCTCGAAGCCCATGAGGTAACAAATCGTCTCCTCTTCCTGACACACACAAACTTCCCTTCCTCCAAACAATGGCACCGACACTCCTGGGACTGAAGTTCATTACACTTGGTCTCTCTCTCTCTCTCTCTCTCTCTCTCTCTCTCTGTGTTTTCAATGTACCAGCCTGCAGATCAGGACCTATAGGGGGTCAGCCTAAACCCCCCAGCACAGGATCCATCGTTTCTCAAGAGTTGGCACCTCCTGGAGCTTTGGACTGTTTCTTTGTTCCAGCAAAGCTGATCTCACAACAAGCTCCTTGAGATTCTTTAATTTTTGCCTTTGTAATTTTGGCCTTTTCTCTCCAACTGGACATTCTTCCCCATGAACACATATCCATCACTTCCTTCGAGGTCTATAACCATGTCCCCATCCCTAACCCCATCCCAAAGTGATAATCCTATTCCTTGAATAGAAGTATGCCCCATGTCCTCAAGATTTTCGCCCTTCAGGCTTTCCTCTTTCCTTTCTTCATATTTAACCAACACCTACCAGTGGGAGCAGTTGGCAACGTAAACCAAATAGAACATGGCTGCTAATCTGAGTCCTTAGCCTAGTGATGGATAGTCTTAGTTTCCTTCTAGGAACACTTGCTAGAAATATCCACGTATCTATCTTGATTATTATTCCCAAAAGGAATTTACTTTTATTTTGAACTCACAAAATACTTGCTGGCAATGTGGACCCTGCCTGGGATTCTCTCTCTCTCCCTTTCCAACCCCTTCCCCCAACTCGCACTTTCTCTCTCTCTCTCTCAAAATAAATAAACTTTTTTTTTTTTTTGAATAGTGATAAAAGCATTCCCCTGGGCCTTTTGTCAAATGATTAGTTGAAGTTGATTTTGTATCTGGAATTCTCCTAAACTGATTACTATCATTAGGAAAATGTGAATCAATTTTCAACTAAAACTTAGAACTCCAGGACTTTCTAATTACCTCTCTTAGAGGCCGTGGTAAACTTGGAAGGAACGGTGGGCAGATGGGCAAACTTTAGGGAAGAGCTTCACTAGCTCAGTACCCAGAGAAGGTCAGAGATGGACAACTTTCTAAGGCCTGGGGAAAACTCAACTAGGGGACTGAGGTAAGAAGGACCATATCAGTCCCCTACACAAAAGCGCAAGTTCAAGATGGGGGAAAGTGAATGGGGCAAGATGGTAAACATCAAAGGTAAGTTGAGAAGAGGTAAAAGTAATCTAAAAGTAATCATAAGGAAGTGATCTAGAAACAAGGCAGAAACACTGAAACCTCATACTGAGTCAGGGCTGATGATGAGACAAATTTGGTTTAGCAGTTTCAAACTTCAGGGCTGGACACAATTTTGAATTCAGGGCCTCCTTAAATCCTTTCTTCAAGGGTTTCAAACTCAATCCTGCTGCAAAGTGCTCCCCTGTCTTTGCTGTTCCCTAGCTCAGCATACAGGCCCTGTGGATAAAGAAAGTTCAGCATGTAAATTATACATCAAATACCATTTTACTTTTGTGTGTGTTCTTAAACCAGAGAAGGAGATCCTTGCCTAGCTTTGGCTTATCACCAAATGAGGATTTCAAAGAGCATTTTAGTTACCAATGACACTACATAGTCTACTGTGGTAGGTGAATAATGGCTCTCCGAAGATGTCGACGTCCTAATCCCCAGAACCTGTGAATGTGCTACATGGCACAAGGACTTGGTAGGTATGAATAACTGAAGGATCTTGAGACAGGGAGATTATTTTGGATTATTTAGGTGGGCCCAATATACTCATGAGGGTATAAGTGAGAGAGACAGGAGAGTAAGAGAGTTGAAGATGCTATATTGCTCCCCTTGAAGAGGGAGGGGGCCACAAGTCAAGGAATGCAGGTGGCCCTGGCTTTTGGAAAACGCAAGGCAATGGATTCCTCTACAGAGCCTCCAGAAAGAACACCACCTCACCAACACTTTGAGTTCAGTCCAGTGAGACCTGTGTTGGACTCCTGACCTCTAGAACTGTAAGATAATGAGCTTCAGTTGTTTGAAGTCACCAAGTTTGTGATGATTTGTTATAGCAGTGATAGAACATGGATTCATAGCGCTGCTATGTTACTTGAAGAACTACATTTTTTTCCCCTGTCTGGGACTCGGTGAAATTGTTTTCTCTTAGGTATTTTTTTTTTTTTTTTGGTAGATTCTGTCACCCTATTGGAAAATGAAGTTTTACACCTTGTGGTTTTAATTGCTTTTTCTGTAGAAAATGCTAAGGAGGAGATGTAGGTACACCTTTCTACCCTCTATCCTCTTTCAAAATAATAATTTAAAAAGCCTCTCTTTAAAAGTCCTATTTTAATCAGCTTTGTCTTTTCTCTGATTACCTCCTTAGGCATATTTCTAATGCCTCTTTCAACTAATTTTGAGTCTCTACCTTAGAGTCAAAGCCCTTATGACTTTGAAAGAATTTATAAAAACAAATCTTCTATCCATCTCTCTGGAGGAAAAGTGATTTTATGCTGCTCAAGTGAAGACATTGTTTTGCCATTTCTCATGTCATTTTTCTTTTTTATCAGTGTCTCCGCTAGCGAAAAGGAGACAAATATCCTAGAGATGAAAATGGTAAACTGGTCTCCTTCATTGGTCTTTCCACAGTTCCAGATGTCTGCATTTTCAGGCACCTTTAACTCTTGAGAAAGAGTCTCTCTCATCCTTCCCAAATCTGTTTTTCTCTATCTGGATTCTCAATCTCATATACTTCTTATTCTTTTGGAATCTCATTTCATGATTTGATCATTCTATCTTCTTCCCATACCCAGTAATGCAAACTAACAAACATACACAAACAATTCCTTACATTACATCCTGTTTCTGTCTCTACATAATATTCTCTTTCTTTTCTCTCTTTACTTCAATACCAGATTTCTAATTCCTTATTTTCCTTCATATTTCAATTTTGGCAAAGTGGATCCCATATCAGCCTCTCCACTGAGATTACTTTTGTAGAGTCATAAATGACTTCTGATTGCTAAATCCCATGAGCATTTTGAAGCTTAAAATTCCATCACAATATAACATCTTTAATCTGTAAGGAGCCTTTATACCTCAGTAAGAAAGAAGTAACAGCCATATCAAAAGGGCAATTTATATAATCTTACAATGCAGAAAAGAAATACAGTCTTTCATTAATATGAAAGCATCCACTTTGGTAGTTGAATACCTGTTAAGATATTTGAGAAGTAGATGTCACTTTCTGTGCTAGTGAGGTTGTGATGAGTAGGTATTCTCAGAAGTGTGCACAAAATTCATAAGGATATCCATCAAGGATTTTTTAACCAATGGCAAAATTTTATAAACAAACCAGATATCTAATAATTGAAGTAATTGATTAAGTTACAATACATTTTATATACTTGAAGACTGTATAGATAGTTTAATGACATTGGACAAGAATGAAGATGAAGTAACGTAAAAAAATTAAAATGTACTGGTGGGGGAAAGAGAACAATTTCATAGTGTTTTAAGTGGTTATAGTAGGATGATTTAAAAAACCTTTCTCTTTGTTTTTCTTTATTTTCCAAGTCTCTACAAAAAGGTATTGATTGCATAAGTAGAAATAGCCAGAGAAATCTTTTGTTTTAAACCACCATAGTCTAGAATAACAAAATAGTCTGTCAATATAGTTTTGAGGAGTTGAGATTTTGTTAACAATTTGAGGTGATGTTATTTGGAAACAGGCAGAAGGTGGCTATTCTGTGACGTCGGTTAAGACTCATGCGCTCTAACCATCTGAAAAGCTCATGACAGGATCAACAACTTCTAAGGGAGCTGGCGGAGGCTGACGGAAAAGGTGCCTGATGAGACGGCCACCCCATCTTTCCATGTAAGAGAAAGCAGATCTGTGGGCTTAATGAGTCACAGAGAACTGAATGTGTCCTGCTCTTCATGGGGATGAGTTTATAGGGGTTGGAGGAGGTACATTTTTGGATGGGTCCTAAGCAAGCCAAGACTTATTTCTATAGGCCCAAACCCACATGGGAGGCAGGTAGGAGGTCATTATTCTCTTGTAGGAATTAAGCACTAAAGCCTAAACTAAGGTCCTGTCCAGAGCAGTGGAAAGAAAGAAACACTTAAAGAAATAATTTTTAGTACTTGGGGGTGGCTTGAGGGCAGTTTAAAAATGACTGGATTTCTGAGCCAGGGTGTGCCAAGAACACCTGCCAGAAATGCGGTTACGAGTTGAAGTTGGTTTTGATGGAAGATTGTGAATTTAGCTTTTGATACAGCCCGTGAACAAAATGACAAGATGGTTCAGTGAGTATAATGTCCAGTAGGCGAATAAGAACCCAGAAGAGAGGTTAGGATTGGGTGCAGAACATGCACTTGCAAAGTCTGTGGAGAGCGCTTCACTCATTGAGACCGCATGACTATGAACGAAACGCTCACGTCACTTATGGCCAAGAGAGGCATAGATCATAGATTCGTGACTTCCGTTCCACAAATGCCACCCGATTTCTAGAGTTCCTTCTTCTCGGGTGGTTACAACCCCTGACTTTGGCTATGGACATTTACAACCTGATCTCTGATGGGTTATTTATATCCTGGGAATTAGCTTCATATAAGAAAGGCTTTTTAATCCGTAAGAAAGCAAAATCCACTAAATCTCATGGAGCTGCATTATTGTGAAACCAATTCATGCTGCTGTAGGAGAAATTCCTTTCATCAGCATCTTTGGCACCATTTCTGGTCAGGTTGCTTCTAACTCCTGATTACCCAGATCAGAGTAAGGAAGAGGTAAAGGTAAAACCAAATGGGTAACTCAACAACTTTAGCGTTACGAATTGTGCGGTTTCACAATGTGACAAAACATGTGTTTGGGTACATTTGTATCTCCCGGGAAGTTTTTGGCTGTATTTTGTTTGCTTTAAGTGGCAAGAAACCTGGCTTCTCAACCTAGTTTCTTCCTCAACAGATTCTGTGTGATGGTAGATATGTTATTCATTTTCCTTGGGCCTTCTTTTTTCTTCAGTTAAGTAGAGATTTCAGTACTCTATGGCCCTCCTAGTTCTAGCATCAAATAAGATAATAAATGTGAAATGACAGTGAAATACATTTATAAATGCTAGTTAAATCTTATTTGGGGCACATAATACATTTGCAAAAGACTTCCTCAAAATCATACAAGAAAGGTGTTAATGAAAAATAAATACTGGGTTGACCCATCTGGCAAAGCCTCATTTGAAGGTAATATGTATTCTTTAAAAAGTTAACTTTCAAAGTTTGAAGGGTTGAAAGCACTTTCAAAGTTTATTTTGTCACATACGCATGCACATGCATGTGTGTTTGCCCCCCCCCCCCCGCACAACCGCTGTGACCGCACAGATACTGTTCCTACCACTGACTACCTCTTGCTGTTAGTAATCAGTGGTGAAATGCAAAAGTCGTTGAATGATTATCACTAACCTTCATGAAATCAGTAAATTGAAGTTCAAGAAGTTGTTAGCAATGATTTACGTTTCCTTCAGGGAGTTTGCAATCAGTAATACCTCAGATCTTTCTATGAAGCACCCTCTAGCTCTTTAATATACCTCTATCGTGAATTAATTGTATAATCCTCTCCAGGAT
Organism: Herpailurus yagouaroundi; assembly: GCF_014898765.1. Classification (NCBI taxonomy): domain Eukaryota; kingdom Metazoa; phylum Chordata; class Mammalia; order Carnivora; family Felidae; genus Herpailurus; species Herpailurus yagouaroundi. The sequence continues at coordinate 2,896,283 of NW_024412470.1, forward strand.
CAGTATTTAGAGAGGTGTTTTACCACCTCTCACATGTTCAATTGTGTCCCTCTAAAATTTATATGCCAAAGTCCTAATTCCCAGTAGCTCAGAATGTGGCCTCATTTGGAAGTAGGGTTTGTTTTGTACAGAGGTAATCCAGGGAAGATGAAATCGTTAGGGTGGATTGGAATCCAATATGGTGGGTGTCTTTATTTTAAAAAATGGAAATATGTAGACAGACACGTACACACGTAGAACGCCATCTGAAGATGAAGGCAGGGGCTAGGGCAATGATTTTATAAGCCAAGGAAAACCAAAGACTGCCAGCAAACCACCCAAAGGCTAGAGAGAGGCAGGAGACAGATTCTCTCTCACAGTCCTCAGAAGGAACCAGCCCTGCGGTCGCTTTGATCTCTGACTTCCAGCCTGTGAGACAATAAATGTCTGCTGTTAAGCCACCCAGTTTGTGATGCTTTGTTGCGGCCACCCCAAGCTAGCGATACATCAACAAATCCCCTTCCTTTATTTACACATTTGCTGAACAAATTACCAGAAAACTTTGAAGAGCATGTAAATGTTTATTAAGAAAAGTGATATTATGTAGGTATTCAAGGCCAGTTCCTTAAAAAAAAAATCCATTACCAAAGAGATATTATTTTTATTCCCAGGCTGGCAGCTAAATTATTTAGAATATTTTGGTTAGAACAGATTTCTTCTTCAACAGAATTCCAGCAAAGTAGTGTGAGTATGGGCTGTGAGCCAGGATATAGCAATGGCCTCATGATGGAGAGCAGAAGCTTATAATGGGATTAAATTAAAGCTACCTCCATCTTTATTTAGCTTTTAAATGTGATAATGCAGTAAAAACATCCAGTTCCGTGCCTGGAACATAGTAAATGTTCGGTAAATAAATGTAAAACCTGAAATCTTTGAAGTCTAGATAAACTTACCCAATTTGATTTTAGAGGGGTAAATGTTTTTAAAAAGCTGCTCTATGAACCCTGCTGCGATCAATATTGGCCATTAGTAGCTTCTGAATGCTTCCCACCACAACACTGACCTCCACGTCTGTATATTCTCATCCAGCTCCATGAAGACAGCATACAAGTTGATAAAACTTGGCTTTCTGGAGTTCTAAGCACACACGTTAACATGTACTGCTGAGGATGGCTTAACTCGGGGCGCTCAGTCCTCCTTCTTTGGTGTTTCTGTTGCTCGTTCTACATGGTCTGTATTATAGTTCCTACTACAGCCCAATGCACTGTTGTGCACGTCTTTTACCAACTCTAAGCTCCTCCAGGCAATGTGTGTCTTTCTTCTTTGTGACTCCAGAGGGTGGCATAGTCTCTGTCCCACAGAGGCACTCTACATATGGCAAATGTGCTATGTCAAGAAGTGAGGTCATGGTCTCGAAACTTCTGCAGTATGAAAATAAGGTCGTATAAAATTTTTGACATTTAAGCTTCAATATTTTAACATTCAACGCTAATATGTAAACCTTTAAAACAGCAAGAGTCTTTACATACGGTATCTTGTTTGACTGTTAAAACAACCTCCCCGTATGTTATTATTCCCACTTGAAAAATGATGAGGTTGGTCCAGAGAAGAGAAGTAACATGCACATGGTGATACAGATATTTATAAACCGAATCAGGCTCACAGTGGAGAATCCCGGTTCAGCAATCCCGCTTGGACCGTTGTGCTTCTGACAGCTGTCAAATGATGTCATTTACTGGTATCGATCACGTGATTTTCTAATGCAGCCACTGAGACCGCTGAAGGTTCTAGATGTACTGAAGCCCATCCAAACTACTTTTTTGGTTGTCTATGCAAAGACTCAAGGGCTCCCAAGATGGATGAGATAAAGGACATGTATGGAGTGAAGACGTTGCAGGGGACAATACTTTCAGGGACAATACACAATAGATTCAGAAGAGGCTGTGCATTGGAATAAGTTGTACACCAAATATGTCTGTTAATAGGACTTTTTCCTCCTTGAAGAAGGCCAGACATGGTAGAAATAGGACACGTATAAGTCAGTCTGACACTTTTCTACCCGTATATACCCTACCTCCATATTCCCCTCAGAGTTTGTAGGTTCACGTCGAATGAGTTGCTTGTAGAGCTGAGTCGATACAGACACCCACTCCTCTTGCAGAACACATAGGGAGCACAGCTCTCCACACTGGGATGACTGGCACTTGAACTTGCCTAGTAACTACTGCCAGAGGCCAATTTCTTCCTAACATTTAGGTGAAGGGAAAGATGTGTATAGCATGTTTGAGTAAGGGTAGTCCTTAAAAAACAACACCTATATACACATACTTGGGCACACATATATTTTATATATAATTTAATTTAAATTAATATTTAAATTTATTATAATTTAAATTTAAATAATATTAAATTATGTATAATTTGATTTTAATTTAAATTAATATAATTTACTTTAAAGATCAATGAAGAAGTTGTGGGAGGAAGAAGACATCTTTTTTTTTTTTTTGGCATTTGTTATATGGTAGACATATGATTGCCCTAAGGACTAAAACATGAGATTGCTTACATGGCATGATTTTATACATTCTAAAATCCCTGCCTGTCACCAGACTTCCCTACGTGTCTTAGCACAGCAATAAAGGCGTTATTTCAATAGGTTCTTACATAGACGTATAAATCTAGCAATCAGAGCCAATTTTTATGCAATATTTATTTGTGCTTTAGATTCATTACCTCATTTAATTTCAAAATCACACTCTGAAGTTAATACCATCAACACCCTCGTTTTACCAATTAAGACAAAACAAAACCAAGACTGATCTGAACCCAGGAAAGCTGCCTGTGGAGTTTGTGTGCTTACCCACAGTCCCTTGCCCTGGCAACCGGCTTCTGGGATGGGGAATGCCCCATGTCATTAACACATACTGCCCAAGAGTGGATTAGGTTGTTAGTTTGACTGTCACAAAAGGGTCTAACCAAATGACAATTAAGATGAGAATATTTGAGTAGGTAAAGGGAAATTTAAAGTATATACTACTTACCACTTAGAGGGGGCTCAGTAAATAGGAGGAACATAGGGCAGTCCAATTTGTTCGAAAATACTTATCGAAATACCTATGATGGGTTAGATGCCATATTATCAACTATGGAGGGACAGAGATAAATAGATTACGATATGTGTTTTCTAGAAGTTAATTTACACTAAGGGTAAGTAGAGTAGGCAGATGGACAAACACAGAATGTACTAAGCAAGATAAAAAAAGTATAAAATAAAAGCAGTAACTGTCGTGTGAAAGGGTCTGTGATCAGGTGACCCAGGAAAGAGGGGACATTGGAGCTGGATGTACGATGGAAAGGAAAAGGTTGTTGGGGGGAGGTTGGAGGAGGGCATCACAGCAGAGGGACACCGTGTTCAAGGGGAGGCAAAGCTCTGGGCAAGGACCTGGCTTTGCCAGAAAGGCAGGATGCGACTAGCGCATAGAAGCATGGGATGGGGTGGCAGGAAGCAGAGAAGAGAGAACCTTGCTTCAGCTTGTGAACAGCCTTGTGAGTCAAGAAAACAGTTTGGACTTTGTCGTCAGGACAGTGGTTCTTATCCGGGGGTGACTTTTGTTCACCTAGGGGATATTAGCAATGTCTGGAGACCTTTTGAGTTGTTATAACAGAGGAGGTATTCCTGGTATCTGGTGGGTACCCAAGATAGGGCAACCTTCTAGTAAGGAGCGCTCATTTATTTATTATTTTTTTTTTAATTTTATTTTTTAAATTTACATCCAAGTTAATTACATCTAGTTCAACAATGGTTTTAGGAGTAGATTCCTTAATGCCCCCGACCCATTTAGCCCACCCCCCCTCCAACAACCCCAAGGTGTGATCATTTATTGAAGGCTCACTGTGTAAAAAAGGCAAAACCCCAAGAGCATCAGCACTGAACTAATATGTTCAAAATAACCCTAGAAGAAGGTATAGGTGTAGATAGATTAAGTTACCCAGTTAGTAAGCAGCCAAGTTAGGATTCAAACCTTGACTCAGCTACTTCGGCACCACATACAATATCCTGCCTCCCTAGTCCCTGAGTAACTCTTCATGTGGGCGATCAAGGCTTAATTCTGAGAGTAAGAAGTGCAATGAAAAAAGAAGCCAGATGTGAGAGACATTAAATCAACAGGATTTGGAAACACATGTGATGTAAGCGGCAAGTAGAGGTAGGACCTAGGATGGTCCTGAGTTTTCTAATGCTGATAATATTAATGAGAGGCTGTGTGATGATATTTCATTATTTTCATGATAATATTAATGAGAGGCTGTGTGATAATATTTCAATATTTAATAGCCTCAAGATCAGACAAAACGATTCCCTTGAAGAGCCTGAGAAATTCTTGAGTGAGTTTGTGAGAGGTGGTGATAGTGGCATTCCTAGAGGGAAGGAGGTAATGAGGTCATTTATAGACATATGGACAATACTTAGAAATTTGGGGATCCATTAGCCTGTAGGTGGTGGCTGGAGCCATGAGAATGCCCAAGGAAAATGTGCAGAATAAGAAGAGAAAAGGGGGCGCCTGGGTGGCTCAGTCAGTTGAGCGTCTGACTCTTGATTTCGGCTCAGGTCATGATCTCACAGTTCGTGGGTTCGAGCCCCGCATCAAGCTCCAGGCTGATAGTGTGGAGCCTGCTTGGGATTCCCTCCTATTCTCTCTGCCCACCCCTTCTCAAAATAAATAAACAAAGAAGAAGAAGAAAAAAGAAGCAGGGAAAAGTCTTGGGGCATCCTTACAGCATACTCAAGACAGTAGAATGCTGGAGGAGTGGGAGATATATATTTATATATCATTAGTGGTTTATAAATCCATTCTTGATATAGATATTCATATCTCTATATGCCCATATCTCTAAATGCCACATCTCTGTATCTATCTATCTATCTATCTATCATCTAATTTCCCCATACCTTAATTGTAGGTCTGCTGAAGAGGGAAAGGGCACAGGGTTGTAGGAATTAAGAATTTATACTTTCCTCTGAGAATGGTCTTAACTTCTGCAGTGTTAAGAGTGGGTTTTCCTGGAATAGTATATACTTGTGCACTAAATTTTACTGCTGGCTGTTACCCCACAGTGAGGTACAGCTAACTGGGGAAGCCAGCTTGTGGTCCATTTATTCAAGGAAAAGAATATGTTCAAATAAGAGACCGGTAGAGGGGATTCTCACTTCTCCATGCATGGAAAGAGAACTCCTGCCTTAGCAAACTAAGTTGCTCTCTGGCATTTCATTCATTGAAAATTAATAAATTCAACTCCATTTTCACTTTTAAGCCTTGAGTGGTATCAAGGTCAAACAAAATTATTTCGGTGAAGTGCCCAAGGAATTCTTGAGACACAAATCACAGATCATGAATTATGATCCCCTGCAGAGAGTAAGTTCTGGCTTGAAGGGAATAGACAAATGAAACCAAGGAATTGGAAAGTTTTCAGCTGGAAAATTGCTCTACATCATAGGGGCCAAGAATTAGTTTGTGCCTCAGTGTTTTATACATTTCATGTATACGTAAACAGGCATTCACACATAAACACACGCAACTATGTATCGTTGCACAAGAGCATTTCCACCAGACTCTGCTCTTGCCCCCAGTACACGCCAACCAGGTCCATGTGTCGCAAAAGCCTGCGTAGTTAATTTAAAAAAATGAAACATTCAGTAACAAAAAAATTGGTCTTCTGAGAGGAATGGGGGAAAATGGACCACTTGTTTGGACCACGTTTGTTTTTGATACATTTTTAGTGGCACACAGACAAGACAAACCAATGTGTTGAGACTTGAAAGTTCAACCAAATGCTTTTGAGCGTAACGTTGCTCAAAGAGGCCGGTCTTGTGAAAAAAACTGAACTAACGTGTGTGTAAGCTTCCCATTAGCATCCTTGTCTGTGTTCTCCGAAACAACAGGGTAATGAGGCCTGAGACGGTTATTAGAAGGTCAAAAGCCAAAAAATAATACAAACCCCGTATATATTTTCATGACATTTTAAACTTTTACATACCCACAGCTGAATAGGCCAATAAAAGCAGGACATCATGTAAGACCAGGCTCAAAAGTATCCCGGAAATGAGCCCTCATTCATGTTACGGGGAAGAAAGCGGTATTAGAATTATTAGGATTACCGGTGCGGCCCTAACGTCATGGCCCCATAAACACAAATCTACAACTACAGCATAGTGGTACTTAATATTTGCTACACAGTAACACAAGCACATCCAAGATCACAAAAACTGGACTTAAAATATAGGCAGCAAGTAATCTATATGTTCGTATGTTACATGGGGAAGGAAGGAGTTTCTCCTTAAGAACAAACAGGATCTGGGAAGAAATCTCTACCAAAACAGCAGTCAGTTTGCATCACAAAAGATAACAGGCTTCCTGGGCTGAAACTTCTGGATCCAGGTCCCTTCCAGGTACTTGGGTTTTGCCCCCAATGTGTCTGTTTTCCCCGTGCACGAAGTAGCCCAGCTTTCCCATAGAAAGTAATAGAATTAGCTGTCCTGAAGGTAAATTCACTCACGTTTCAGAAGACAGAAACTATTTTCTATTTTTTTTCCCCTGAAGGAATACCCTTTTTCTTTTTTTTCCTGCTTGTGTATCACCAAGGTTAAAACAAACAAGCATATAAAGACAAAGCAGGGTTTCATCCAGAGTTGTGTGTGTGTGTGTGTGTGTGTGTGTGTGTGTGTGTGTGTTTAATTCTGGATTCTTCTCCCTCTTCCCTCCCGGCCAGTCCAACTTTTTCTCTTCCTCCACCTTTAGCCCCTTCCTCTCTCTTCTCTCCCCTGTCCTCCTCCTCCATAATTTTTCTTGTCCTTTCTCCTCCTTCCTTCCCTCCTTTTTCCCCTGTCACCACCGTCTTCCTCTCCCTCTTCCTCCTCTTCTTTTCCTGTGTCTCCCTCTCTTCCTCTTCCACCTTGCTCCTCATCCTGTCCTCTCGTTCCTTCTAGTCACGGCAGCAGTCCTGACTGTTGACTAAGGCGATCCCTTCTTGCTGAACTCTTAGGTGGACGCTGCACTGTTTAAGCTGTGCTGCGTGAGGGACTCCGGCTTCTCTGCCGGGACGCAAGCTGGCCTGGAACACGCGTGAGTGGACAGACCCCGGGAGGCACAGGCACAGGTCAGAGGGGGGTCTGTCATGGCCTGACTGAATATACTCAAAAGCCTGACAAAGACTGGCTTACACTGATTTTTTCTTTTTCAATGAGCAGCGCGGAGGAATATTTGGAGCACTTTGTTTTAAAGACAACAGAGGCAAAGCTTCGTTTCTTCCAGATAATTTTCCTGGCTACCTTCTTTTACCGCTGTCGTCCTCTGTGCCTGTTACGGAATTCTTCACGATTAGTGAGTAACTCGAATTCATCGACGGCAGGTATATTTTACCTAACACATATACCTCGCACAACCCTGAAACCCTGTAATTAAAAAAAAATTACTAAAGTAGCAAAAACATTGTATTGAGTTGGCATGAGAGAGTATAGAATTTCTTGGGTGTTGGACTGGTAAACAGAACCACTAGAGAGAGAATTTCCAGGGATGGATCATCCCTAGTCAGCAAACTTCCAACTTCTGGAAAATTATAAAAACTAGCAAGAATACCCCTCCCTGAGAGACATTTAGCAAAACAGGCCCCCTCCTTTCAGAAATGTGTTTTGTCAAATGAATACTTATTTTGAATATCTGGTAATTTCTAGACTTTTCATGATCCAGCATTACTGTTTGTGCTTGGATAACTGTTGTCTGAATGAATCCGCTCTTTTCCCCTTCCTCTGAATTTATTTGCTGTGTAGACACAACTTGGGTGAGACCTGTTTGACTAGGTAGCCCAAAGGAAATTTTCGGATGTGGTTAGAGCCCCCACCCATCCTTACCCACATTTCCTAGTGGAATTTTGGAAAGCACTGATGACCTTTTGTAAATGTACCACACCTCAAATTCTCATTTTTCCGTTCTGTGGGCAGTTCTTTCTTTTTTGACCCTGTTCTCCATCAAAGCAAAGCAGACAACTCCAGGTACTTCCCTTAAATATTTGAGCAGCTGGGCTTCTGCACCTACAGCAGATCAGAGTAAGATCACCTTCGGTGTGCTCTCATAAGCCACCGATTTTGATTAGTCTGAGGAAAAGTACAAATGACTTCCAGCTGAAGCAAGCTTCATCCCTATCCAACTGGCTCAAGTCGGGGAGAGCTTCCTGTTGGCTCCCTGAACAGACCTACTGCCTTCTGACCAGGTCTTGGTTGGAGTTCAGGGAGTAGTAATTGGAGGATACGCCCTTCTTCAACCACCGGAGAGGGGATTCAGATAATTAAGTTTTCTAGTGTCTTTCCAACACTAGACAGATGCGTTTTCTGTCATTGTGGAGTATAAATAGAGCCGGGAATGCCTGTACAACAGGACATTACAGCTAATTTTCCCTCTCTGATGGGTTGCCAGGACTTTGAAAATAAGTTTCCTTGCTCTTTCATGAAAGAGCATCCTCGATTCAGTTGAAATTTTGGTTGAAGAATCATACTGGTCCTCATCTTACAAACTCATTGCCCCTGATTAGGAAAACCAAAGTAATCCACCAAGTACCCACGTCTCTGCTTTTTAGATTTGTATATCTCTCCTGAAGCTAAGTCTTGCAATTTTCTCTCCCATAATCTTGCCTACAAGAGACTGGAGAGTCACCACAGACCCATTCTTTGAAGGGACTCTCTTGGGTCCATTTGCGATTATTAGGTAGTTCAAGATCAAACTAGCTGAGGTATTGTGCAGGAATTGATCATAGGATGCGGTTCTTGGGTGTGGAAAGAAAGTGTGACTCAGTTTAACTCACCACCCTCCCCAGAAGGTCAGCATACAGTGGGACAAAGCAGCATATCAGGGTAACTAGAATCAACATGTTAGATCCTGAGAAACCCTCGGATCTTTTCATTTGTTTTCAGGCAGTGTTCTATTTACCCTTCCTAAATCACTGCCATGAAAAAACATATGAAGTTGTCTCTTCTCCCAAACTGACTGCATTTTTCTTATCTACCTCACAGCCTTTATCAATATCATGTGCCCAATACATTCTTGAATACACAAGTAAATTTAGGGAAAGTATTCCACGCTATTTGGTGTCAGATGTCTTTTTTTCTTTCTCTTTTCTTTTCTTTTTTTTTTTTGAGACAAGTGACTGTAAGTTACATAGCTTGTAACTTAAGTATGCAGCCTTCGCAAATGAAACCCACAATGAGTGTACAGAAATAAAAGAACCATGGGATCTCAGAGAGTGAACGAAATTTAGAAATCTAGTGCAAACTTTACTTCACTTGTGCAGAAACTGAGTCCCAGAGAAATGGCTTGACTAACAAATACCTCTGAGGGAATTAGCAGTGAAGGCTCTCAAGATATGCCACCCTGAAATGTGTCACTTTGGCATATGGATTATTTTGAACTAAAGGCAACTGAGCATCTGATCTATAAAAAAGGCTTCTTGGAGTTTCCCTTATCTGACTAAAAGCAGAAACTCATGAGAAGTGAGAACTGCCATGAATCCCCTTTCCAGAGGAGTTTTATGGCCATGAAGATGGAAAGTCAGCACCGAAATGAATCTGCACAAATAAATGTCACTAAAAGAACTCTTATTTTTCATGAGTCTCCCCATACATTTACCTTTTCACAATTTACTGCCGCTGGAACCCCACAGGCCTGCTTTCTTTTGTCTGGTCACTTCTCCACTTGTTGCCCCTTTATTAGAATGGTATGCAAACTTCTAAGTCTAATCACTTCTGTGGGTTTTCCCATCTTTTCTGTGAAGTTAAGACATGTGCAAATATTAACATTAATAAAGAAAGATATGTCTTTTTTCCTGTTCATCTGTCTCTTGCGAGTTTAATTCATAGGCCTCAGGGACTGAATCCAACAGGATAGAGGAAAAGTTTGATCTTCCCTTACAGTGGCCAGATTAAGACCAGGATTCCTTGGTCTTTCGAAACTCTGTTTGGTACCCAAAAGAAAATAAAAAGCAAAGTCATATTCTATTTATGAAAGATTCTTAATATGCTACAAAATTTATCACTTTGTATAATTTTATATTTCTCTGTTTCTTGTTGAGAAAGTTTGGAAAGTAAAGACAGTGAAGAAATTTAATTAAAATTGGGTCTACTTGAGGGGTGCATGACTGGATCAGTGGGTAGAGCATGCAACTCTCGATCTCAGGGTGGTGAGTTCAAGTCCCATATTGGGTGTGCAGCCTACTTAAAAAATTTTTTTTTAAAAAGGCATTTAAGAAAATTGGGTCCACTTGAAATTATTGAGGGCACCATTTTCTTTGATAAGATTTTTTTAAAGTTTATTTATTTATTTATTTTTTTAACATTTTTTTTAACGTTTTATTTATTTTTGAGACAGAGAGAGACAGAGCATGAACGGGGGAGGGGCAGAGAGAGAGGGAGACACAGAATCGGAAACAGGCTCCAGGATCTGAGCCATCATCCCAGAGCCCGCCGAGGGGCTTGAACTCACGGACTGCGAGATCGTGACCTGAGCTGAAGTTGGACGCTTAACCCTGAGCCACTCAGGTGCCCCATATTTATTTATTTTCGAGGGAGAGAGAGAAAGCAAGCAGGGGAGGGGCAGAGAGAGAGAGAGAGAGAGAGAGAGAGAGAATTCCAAGCCGACTCTGCACTATCAGTGCAGGGCCCAACATGGGGCTGAAACTCAGGACCAGTGAGATCACGACCTGAGCTGAAATCAAGAGTTGGATACTTAACGGACTGAGCCACCCAGGCACCCCAGGGCACTATTTTCTTTGAATTCACCAGACAATTTTCATATAATGATCATGTCAGAAAAAAAAATGCTGGTTTGACTGTCCCCTTTCCCCCCAAATGGCAAGTGTTGATGCAAATGAGTATAGGATGTTGTAAAAAAGCTCAAGCTTTATCCCTGGAACGGGGTCACACAGTGAGTTATTACATAAAGGCTGGTTAGGAGAGCTCTGACAATATTAATTTTCGTGTATATTGACCCAGCAGACAACTTGCTTGGGAGACTGAAATTTCAATCAGGTGTTTAGTCTTTTGAAAAATGGTAATATTTCTGCAGCTTCATTTCAGTGGTTGTTGAAAATCCAAAGAGGTAAGAGTAGAGTGAGCCTCAATTGTTTGCTTTTCTGCTTTCCTCAATGAATGTCAGCCTACACTTTAGGGAAAGTTCTGCAGTTTTCCCAACGAGAGCAAGAAGCTGATGGAATCCTTTCTGTGCTGAGGATTAGAAGTGAACTGACTTGAGAAGGCATACACTGCTTATTTCATGCTAAAAAGCTGCCATCAAAGGTGAAGACCACAGCTAGTGTCAAGTAGTTAAAATCTTAAACATCCCTAATGACTTCTTTTAAGTCATTGCTATTCCTTACAAAAACAAACTAGCGCTGGATTAAGTTCTGGGCACTCACATTACAAATGATACCAGTCATCTGGATTTCTCATTATGGAGCTTCTGCCAAGTTCAGACTCTTTGCCAAGGATGATTTAACCATTCAGAGTGTCAAACTGACCTTGTACTTGGGGATGGGGGTGGGGAGAAGCTGATTTGCCTATGCATTGTTTTCTTGGATTCTAAAACATTGAGGAGATGAAACCAGTAAGTTTAATGACCTTTCTTCACTAATCTAGTTAACATCTACACCTCACATAATTACACTATTGAAACTGTGGGTGCCAGAGGCCCTGTTAGCTTTCGCATATTCAATCAAATACTTTTTAAGAAAGGTTTTGGAGGGTAGTGGGAAAAAAAACCCAGAGATAAATGGATTAGAACCCCAGAGTTGGCAAAATTAAAAGATGATGATTGCTTAATTGTAGGTGACTGCTTGTGTGTGTGTGGGGGGGGAGGGGGAGTTTGTTTGTTTGTTTGTTTGTTTTCTGTGGGTTTTTTTTCCTGCCCTGAAAATATTAGGCCTAGGCAATAGGCTTATGGAACAGAAATGAAAGATTGTCTGAGCTGTAAGCCCACAATTCTGAATGCATTAAAAAAATAAGGTTTTAAGTCCTCTTCAACGTAAATAGCACCAGTAACTAGTTTTAAATGCTTCCTTGCCACTCTGTTAGACTGCAAGTAGTTTGTTATTTATAATATCTAGATAATGCTTTTGTGGGGAGGGAGATAAGTCTTGTCAGTACAACACACACACTGAAGTTGGCTTTCTTAAAGCACAGACAGAGGCCAACAGAAAAGCTGCTGGTTGTGAGGAGGCGATGGTGGTGAATGAAATTCACAAGAAAAGCCCATTTACTCGAACTGGTTTGGGCCTGGCATTCATTAATAAGGAATTATAAACCTGCTTTTTGGGTCTCTGCTTGTTGGACTATATGTGATGATGGTTTCCCCCCAGTTTCTGGCTTGCCCTACAGCCCACCAAAGTCCCAGGGAGACCTTGGGGACAATTTTATCAGTAATGGTACATGTCCTTTTCATGAGTATCTACTGCATGTCAGGAACTGTTTTACATGTTATCAAATTTAATTTCTTATCTTGCAAATCTTATGAGGAAGGTTTTAGCCCCATTTACCAATTAAGACTGAGAAAAAATTAAGTACAGCAGTTGCCCCTTCTCTATGGTTTCAGTTATTCGAGGTCAACTGTGGTCCAAATATATTAAATGGAAAATTCCAGAAATAAACAATACATTGGTTTTAAATTGCTTGCTGTTCTGAGTAGTGTGATGAAACCTTACGCAATCCCACTCTGTCTCTTCCAGGATGTGAATCATCCCTCTGTCTAGCATAGCCTCGTAATATAGACTACCTATACCCAGTAGCCCCTTAGTAGGCGTCTTGGAGTTATCAGATTGATTAGCACACTATCACAGTGCTTGTGTTCAAGTACCCTTTATTTGACTTAATTATGGCCCCAAAGTGCAAAAGGAGTCACGCTGGCAATTTGAAGATCTAAAGAGAAGTCCATAAAGTGCTTCCTTTAAGTGAAAGATGAAAGTTCTTGACTTCATAAGGGAACAAGAAAAATTGTATGTTGAGGTTGCTGAGATCTATGATAACATTTATTACAGTATATTATTATAATTGTTCTATTGTATTATTAGTTAGTGTTACTTTCTTACTGTACCCAACTTAGAAATTAGACCTTAGCATAGGTATGTATGTAGAAGCAAAAACATAGTATATATGGTTTGGTACCATATATCTTAAGTTCTTGGATCCACTGGGGTCTTGGAACGTGTCCCCCTCGGATAAGGGGGCACTACTGTATATTGCTCAAGAGGGCACAACTAATACTCAGTGAAAGTGAGGTTTAAATTAGGCCTGCTTCCCTCCAAAGTCCAGTGTTCTACTGTATACTGTCCACATTTGCCCACACTCGTCCGTTGCAGTCACCCTAGTGGCATAGGTAGTTTCCTTATTCTTTCCCTTCACTGTGTCTCTTCTATTGACTTTGTGGTTATGAGTTTAGAAGAGGCTGCTGAATCTTTTCTTCAAGGTTTGTAGTTTTTTGCTTTTAAATAAAAGCTAATTTGGAAGAGCAGCTTGAATGCAGGCCTGCTTAGAAGCTGCCCCGAGAGCCCATCATTCCAGGAACCACCTGTAAACTTGGCATCCATTCATTTGTAAGTTGCTTGCTAAGCAGGAGGCCTTGAGAACCCAGTTAAAAGCGGGCACTACTGTATGCTTTATTTGCTGGACAAATTAATTGCCCTTAGATTCTAAAGGTGATTTTCAAGGAGTCTTGAGGAGAAGGTAAAAAAATAATTAGTTATGCAGTTTTTGACGAATCGGGATGTTTCCACATCTGGATAGGATTTTAGAAGTTCAGGACATGCATAGCCCCTAAGCCATTCAGTTTTGGCCTTTTCCTTTTGATTATTAATCTACACGTCCCAACACCTTTTTGTTTATTTTGCTGCAGAAAAAGTTTGCCACTCATTGCTTATACTGCTAAGATGGTTGAATTGACTTCCCTTAGTTGAAACTTTGCTAGGGGCAAAACCATAAAAAGGTCAAGTTTATCCTTGGCACCACTGTAATCTGCCTTACTCACCTCCTGCTCCCATTCTTGGCCTTAATTGTTTTCTGTCACCTGTGCCCAGTGCTGTCCTGTTTCCCCATCTCCTGTCCAGGATAAAATATTTAATACACTAGTTCATACTAAAGGATCCTTAAATTAATAATATACTTCCTAGCAGTTTGATTTCCTTTTTAATCTTACCAGAAAAACCCGAGAGAGGATAATAATTATTTTAAAGATATAAAGGACGAATTGTAGTGAACAAATGCTGTGTGTGTGTTTATTTATTATTTTTTAATGTTTACTTATTTTTAAGAAAGGGGGGGGCAGACAGTGAGGGAGACACAAATCTGAAGCAGGCTCCAGGCTCTGAGCTGTCAGGACAGAGCCCGATGCGGGGCTCAAACCCACAAACTGAGATCATGTCCTGAGCTGAAGTCAGATGCTTCACCGACTGAATCACCCAGGTGCACTGTGTGTGTGTGTGCTTGTGTGTGCATGTGTGTGCGTGTGTGTGTGTGTGTGTGTGTGTGTGTGTGTGTGTGTTTAAATCCACACCCCTGCCCCCTTTTTGGGAAGCCATGCTTCTCCCACTTGATGCCAGGGATGGGCATGTGGCCAAATCATCACGTAATGGGGCTTCATCTCCCTGGCAATCCATAGTGATTAGGTCAGAGCTTCTGTGCTTGAGACATTAAGTTCGAAGTTCCTTCTTAGAATCAATATAAGATGGAGAGAGAGAACTGTTCTTTCTGTTGGGGTTGCTAAATCAGGTATGCGGAAGAATGAGGTACTTGGGAAATCATTTTTGGCCCCATGGAAGAAGCTCTTAGGCAGTGGGAAAGAAGAAAGTCAGCAACAGAAAGAAGAACAAAGACATGGAGAGACTGCTCTGCCATTGTGAGTACTTTCAAGTCAATCCAGCTATATTTGAAATTAGATTCAACTCTACCGCTCAAGGGGTGTACATGTATGTGTTTGATGTATCTGTTAGCCACACAATCCCTTCCTTTTGTGGAATTATGCTTTTCCCCCTTGATGCCAGGGATATGGCTCTGTGAATCAGGATGGCTGGGCTTTCCAGTTACAGTGAATCATAAACCACCGATGTCCATCCCACATTTTGCGAGAATAGGGATTGGATCTTAAGTTAGGTTGATTCAAGTTTTTTTTTTTTTCTTGGTATTTGGAATTGAAGGATCCTGCCTGATACAATTTTGAGTAAAGCATTTTTGGGCAGACAATATTCCTGTTGACTCTCATCTATCTTAAGAATGTTACTTTGCTGCTGGTTTTCAGTACTAATTCTGTGTTGACATTGCAACCTGCAGTTATTTGCTGGTAGACAGGTGGATGTGTTTTTCACCCTTTCTTGTTGATGTGTTCAATATGATTCAATTTGATCCACTTCAATTTAGTTCCTTTTAATGAATGTGGACTAGGAGCTCCCCGAGGTCCTTTTCTAGAAGGTAAGCAGTAGACCATTTAGACATCATATTTCAGGACAACAGTTCTTCCACTTACAGGGGTTTGGAAAGTATGAGTCACCCTTTCAGATTGTGTATGGCAATCTACACATCTCTGAGGCCCATTTGTTGAGCATTGATAAAAATCAATGACTTGCCACTGTTTTGACCTTTGACGCAACTCTTGAGGTCTTTAGTAAGTAGCAGATGGGATTGGTGATTACAAGCTGATACTTGATAAATGCACTGAGAGGAAAAAGATCATTTACATTTTATTGCTAGTCTTGGGTGGTCATATGACTTTTTCAACATCAATTGCCAACACTCCAATTAATGAAAGACTATACAAACACGAGATGAAAGTATGAATCCTCTGGTTCTTGTTTTGAATTTCTATTTATGCTAAGTGATTGTGACTGTGTATTTATTTACATGTGTGTATGTAAACTCACACAATTCTTTATACAGACTCTATAAATAGTTATATTAACCAGCTTAGTTAAATATCACACGGATTCCAGTGGAAGAAAAGATCATACTGGTGGGGCTGTTATAACTTTCTATTACTACTCACTTCCTTTTTTATTCTCTCATATGACTTTGTTTTTGGCTCCCAGACTGTTGACATTGAGAGTGACTAAGCCTTTGCCCTGAGGACCTTCCATTATCCCAGTCACTGACTTTTACTTTCCATCTGGGAGCTGGGGTCCTCACACCCCCTTTGGCTTACTCCTGGCTCACAGTGCTGTGAGGGGTCCTGGGGGGAGAGACCCCATTCATGAGAATCATCTCCCTGCCTGGTGGCTGCTGCTGTTTACTGCACATCAAAACAATGTCTGAGCATGTCAGCTGAGGACTTTCTCGAATGTGCTTTTATGAGGCTTAGTCTTAGACTGGAGCAAACCATCCAAAATCAGCTAGTTGAAAGTGAAACATTCAGGCAATCAGCTGGTACTCTTTTCCTAAAGATTATTAAATAACCGGTTTGGGTACTTGTTTTTTCAAACTTAATTACATTGAGCTGAAGCTAAATCTTACACAGCAAACCCCGGCATGTTTTCTTTGATTAGCTTGAATGGTCAAAAAAGTTACATGAAAAAAAAAAATGTGTGAATTTTTTGCATTGATTCAAATTAAAATAACTTCATTTTTTATCTGACTGATGTGAGCTGAATCTTAATTTTTATGTCATCCATAACCTAAGTGAGATAAAGTCTTTGAAGATAAGATCTATTTTAGCAGTGAGAGCCTTTATAGCCTCAACAGGTCTTTTATAATTAAAGACTAAGTTTCTTAATCAGTTGTACAGTAGACTGTGATTGTACATGCCAATTATATCGATTATTTTGCTTATAATTATTTGCATATCAGAGAAAAAATAGGCATTAGCTTATTTAAATACCATTTTTTCTCCAAAATGACATCACTTACATTGTCAGTTTTTTTTTAATTGTAACTTTTCAATAAGTTATTTTGCCTTTATAAATATATAGGTTTATGTATAGAAATCTGTCTCTTCAAATGACTAGGTCAAGTTGACTGGTGATCACCCATTACGATGCCTGGAAAAAGTGATTGGTGTTTATGATTCTAACACCAATTCTCATGTGTGTGTGTTTTTCCATACCACTAACCAAATCTCCAACAGCAATGGGGTATCCTACAACTCAACTAAATTCTGCCACTGTATACCTGGAGATAGCGTCAGATCTCACAGGTTAGAGGCTCAGTCTGCAGGACTGCCCCCCTCCCCTCTCCCCGTTGGATGCCAAGTATAAGTCCAGGTTGTCACCTGACCCATCAGCTGTAGACCAGAGGTTCCCATGCCCCTTCTTTGGAGGTTCGGTTAATTTGGTAGAAATTTCAACAGAACCTAGGGAAAATTTTACCTATTATTATTCTACTTTATTTATATACTTTTATTATAAAAGGATAAAACTCAAGAACAGCCAGATGGAAGAAATGTAGAGGACGAGGTGTGTGGGAAGCGGCCAGAGCTTCTATACCTTCTCCAAAGTGCTCAACTCTTTCAAAACCTTCACACGTTCATCAACACAGAAGCCCTCTGGGTTCCTGTACTTTTGGGTTTTTATGTAGGTCTCATTACATAGGCTTGACCATGGGTGATTGAGCTCAATCTCCCGCTCTTCTCTCTTTCAGGGAGCCGAGTGGGTGGGACTGAAAATTCCAATCTTCCAAACACAGGGTTGTATCCAGGGGCAACCAGCATCCATCCTTAGGTACTTTCCCAAAGTCACCTAATTAACATAACAAAAGACACCTTTCTGTCTCTCATCGTAGGAAATACCAAGGTTTTAGGAGCTTTGTGCCAGGAATGGGAAGGAAGATCAAATAGAGAATTCTTTTTATAAGTCACAATATCACAGCTATCAAAATAGTGTATCTAATACATGAATCATGGAATTTTGTAAAACGCAATGTACATTTCAATGGATACGAAGGTCTAAAAACTGTGAAATGTGGTTCTTGACACTGAAAAATTTATAATGTACTTGACGAGGAGATGTGGATGTATATGTACACGGACAAGATAGACTCTAGATGATAAGTAAATGCTGTAGTGAGACATGTAGAGAAGTGTGGAATGAACCCCAGAGGGCTAAGATGACCAGGGACTGGCGATAGGCTTCAAGAATGAAACACTTCATGTAGTTGAAGAGGGAAAAGAAAATCCTATGAGGCAAAATTGTAAAATGAATTCTTTTTCCTCTCACAGAGAAATAGTATAGCCACATTAGGAAAGTAAAGAAAGACAAGACTAATAAAAGATCTGAGAAGTGACCTGACATCTTTGATTAAATCCTCATTACTCATAATCTTTTTCTTTTCCTTTTAATGTTTATTTATTTTTTGAGAGAGAAAGAGACACAGAGTGTGAGCGGGAGAGGGTCAGAGAGAGAGGGAGACACAGAATCTGAAGCAAGCAGGCTCCAGGCTCCAAGCTGTCAGCACAGGGCCTGATGCAGGGCTTGAACTCCTGAATGGTGAGATCAGAACTGAGCCAGAGTTAGACGCTTAGCTGACTGAGCCACCCAGGTACCCCTCATAATCTTTTTCTATCTATATGCTGGCTCAATATTTCTCATTAACCAAGTTAACAAGCTATTCGATTAAATTAACAAGTCAGCAAACACCCCAAAACTTAGTATTTAGCTTAAAAGATATATATATATATATATATATATATACACACATATAGATAGATCTACTTATATCTATATCTATATCTAATACGTCTAGATAGATAGATATATATATCTGGTGTTTATTTAGCTTAAAAGTATTTAGCTTAAAAGTTATATATATATATATATATATAAAACATATATATACATATATAACATATATATACATATATATACATATATACATATATAACATATATATACATATATATAACATATATACATATATATAACATATATATATATATATGTGTATATATATATATATATATATATATATATATATATATATATATAC
>NW_024412470.1:2915352-3165708 GCF_014898765.1 Herpailurus yagouaroundi
ATATATATATATATATATATATATATATATATATATATAAAATCTCTGGTGGTTTCTGTGGGCCAGAAATTTGGGAAGGGCTTGATGGCTTGATGGGGTGGTTCTGGCTCAGGGTATCTCACATGATCACAGGCAGATATTGACTACAGCCAGAAAGTGGGGGAAAGGGATGCTAAAGAAGCTGGCGGGGTGGGGGGCGGGGGGGACGGTGGCTTGATCTCTTTTCATGGATTCTTAGAGCTTCTCCACATGGTATGCCCAGACAAGTTAGTCTGGACTGCCTCACATCATGGTAGCCTCAGGACAGCCAGATGATAAGCATGGCTGCTGAAAGAGGGAGAGTTATTATTTTTTTAAGTGTTTATTTATTTTTGAGAGAGAGAGAGACAGAGCATGAGTGGGGGAGGAGCAGAGAGAGAGGGAGACACAGAATCTGAAGCAGGCTCCAGTCTCTGAGCTGTCAGCACAGAGTCTGACACAGGACTCCAAATCATGAACCATGAGATGATGACCTGAGCCAAAGTCGGTCGCTTAACCGCCTGAGCCACCCAGGCACCCCATAGCACACGGCATCCAGTTTCAAAAGGAGGAAGCATAGACTCCATCTCTTGATATCAATATTCAGTTGTCAGAAAAGGATATGGGATAGAAGATACTGTTTTGCCCATTTTGGAAAATGTAATCTACCACAAAGATCATTTGGGGCATTTTGTTGGAATAAGCACTGTCCTCGAGGAGTAAGAAAGTAGTAGAAAAACACTTGAACATGTGATGCTGATTGGCTGAAATGTATAGATAACATGCATTCAAAAGAGTGGGTAGCATTCGTTTCTATGCTGATCTAATCACACATATACTAGTGACCCAAGTAAACCATCTCCTATCCCTAATTCATGGCTACAGGTCCATAAAAATAATACAACATTTTGAGATTGGCCTTATTCATAATAGAAATGAAATAATAGAAATAATAGAAATGAAAAGCCATCTTCAAAGCACTTCACAGGGTTTTAACATTTTGTTTTCTTATTTTTCCTTTATTTGGATCAAAGCCCAACCTGGTGGTATTTCCTAGTAGTTTCCTTTAGGCTGGATTTAATTGCTGGAGAGATGTCTTTTGCTAATGAGACTGAGCAATCAAAATTGTAACCTGCATTCCTGAGATGTGGCCTCATGCATTTTAAAACATAGCAAAGGGTTAAATACACTTCTGAAACAAAATGGCCTTTTTCTTATTGTTGTTGTTATTGTTATTATTTTAAACATGAAGCTTCATGTTCCAAAAATATTTATGTCCTTTCCTAAGAAAGGGCAAATCTCCTAAGTGTTCTCAGACATGAGTCAGAAAAGATCTTACTAAGCGCCATTCTCCCACCTAAATGAAAAATAGGATTTCTCTTCATTTGCTGGTGCTCTTTGTTTTTCAAGAGAAATATTATCTTATCTCTGCTTTGGGCTTCTTTGCCTTGTTTTCCATTCTTTCAGGATGAAATGTCACCAGAGAAACATCAGCTACAAATGCATGTGGTTAACTGGCATTCACCCCGGTTTCACAAGGCACTTGGGGCTGACCCAGATTTCTCCTCTCAATGCTTCCCAATTGTCTAAACTTGTCATAAGGGTAAAACTTGAGTTTGTACACTTTCCCTGAGTGCCTCCCCCCTTTCCCCGGTGGGATCCTGCCTTGTGAGGGATCATTAGTGTTTTCTCAAGGGGGCAGTTCATATATATGAATTATTGTTTAAACAAGAGAAGGCAAAGAGACGTCACAGAAGGTCCATGTCATTGACCTTTGCCTGTTGTGAATATCTCCTGCATATAACGAGATTATAATTAAACTTTGGTGTTAGTCTCCAGAATCAAGATGGCATACCTAGAGTTGTGATTTGGAATGAGAGCTGCTTGATTTGACATCAAAAATAAGGAATTGAAAAACAATTTTTGAAGAAGTACTTTCTTTTTTTTAAACCATTAGTATTTTCAATCATCAGGCTAGACAAGATTGTGGCAAGCTTAACTATTTAACTAGTAATCCTTTTAAGTATTTTTCTTTATGTCCAGTTGCTATTAGAACTGTGACTAGCAAATAGTGAACAAGGTGAAAATTTGGTTAGTTCATAAAAAAGTTGATGATATGACACCTTCATTTCTGGTTATTAGAAAAAGCACCAAATCTCTGGAGAATTTCACTTCAATTCCCACTTTCTAGCTCCAGGCATATATTTCTGAGTTTTTACTGATAGCTTCTATAAGGGCTAAATAAAAAGTCGTGGAGACTTTAGTTGTAAAATTTGAAACTATGCAACTTTTAGAAAAAAACACATAGTAGAGAATCTTTGGGATCTAGGGTTAGGTGAAGGGTTTTTAGACTTGACTAAAAGCACAATCCATAAAAAGAAAAAACTGGGAAATTGGATCTCATCAAAATTAAAACTTTAACTCCCTAAAAGACTCTGTGAAGAGGATGAGAAAAACAAGCTACGTATTTGGGGGGAAACCTTTGTAAACCACATATCCAACAAAGGCCTTGTATCTAGATTATGTAAAGAGCTCTCAAAACTCAGTAATAGCATAAACATGCAATTGGAGAATGAGCAAAGGACATGAACAGACACTTCACACAAAAAAGGACGTACAGGTGGTAGATAAGCACATGAAAAGACATTCAGCATCATTTAGCTACTAGGGAAATGAAAATTAAAACCACGAGACATCCTTACATACCTGTCAGTGGTTAAAATAAAAATAGTGACCACACCAAATGTTCATAAGAATGCATGGGTGAGTGGATTGCTCACACATTGCTGATGGAAATGAAAATGGCACAGCTCTGGAAAATAGTTTGGCAATTTCTTTAGAAACTCTGTATGCACTTGCCATACAGTTCAGCCATTACAGCCTTGGGCATTTATCCCAGAGAACTGAAAACTAATGTTAACGCAAAAACTTGTGCATGAATGTTCACGGAAGCTCTACTGGTAATAGCCCCAAACTGAAAACAACCCCAATTCCTTCACAGGTAGGTAGTTAAGCGATGATGCATCTATATCAGGAAGGCTATGTAGCAATAAAATTATCAATACAGGCAAAAACTGGGATCCATCCTAAGGAAACTAGGGTGAGTTTAAAAAGCTAATTTCAAGGGGCGCCTGGGTGGCGCAGTCGGTTAAGCGTCCGACTTCAGCCAAGTCACGATCTCACGGTCCGTGAGTTTGAGCCCCGCGTCAGGCTCTGGGCTGATGGCTCGGAGCCTGGAGCCTGTTTCCGAGTCTCCCTCTCTCTCTGCCCCTCCCCCGTTCAAAATAAAATTAAAATTAAAATTAAAAAAGAAAGTTGAAAAAAAAAGCTAAGTTCAAAACGTTGTATTGTATGGCCCCATTTACACAGCACTCCTGAAATAACAAAAATTGTAGAGCCAGAAAAGAGATTAAAAGAGATTAAATGGTTGACAGAGGTCAGGAATGGGAGAAGGGTCTGGAGGTTGGCTGCAAAGGGTTAAGATGAGGGATCTCTGGAGAGAACTGTACTGTGTCTTGATTTGTGGTGATGGTTACATGATTCTATACATCAATAAAACTGCACAGAATAAATAAATGCACAGCTACTGTGCACCCGCACCCACAAATTAGTGCGTGAAGGCGTATAAAACTTGTAAAATTTGAATAAGCTCCTTAGATTGTGTCATTGTCATTTTCTTGGTTGTGATACTGTGCTAATTTGGTAAGAAGTTACTACTGAAGGAAACCAGGTTGAAGGGTACGTGAGAACTCCCTGTAAAATGTTCTGTAACTTTCTGTGAATATATCATTGTTTCAAAATAAACAGTTAAAAAAAGTCCTACGTTGGACTCAATTTAAATTCTATCCCTGTGTTGTCAATAATGATATATTTATTTCTGTTAAGAGCAAGGAATAGAAGTAGTTCGTGCCAAAACAATACATATAAGAAGCTAGGTGGGGCACCTGGGTGGCGCAGTCGGTTAAGCGTCCGACTTCAGCCAGGTCACGATATCGCGGTCCGGGAGTTCGAGCCCCGCGTCGGGCTCTGGGCTGATGGCTCAGAGCCTGGAGCCTGTTTCCGATTCTGTGTCTCCCTCTCTCTCTGCCCCTCCCCCGTTCATGCTCTGTCTTTCTCTGTCCCAAAAATAAATAAACGTTTGAAAAAAAAAAAATAAAAAAAAAAAAAAAGAAGCTAGGAACATGGGTAGGGCTCTCATTACAATTTATTGGATATTCATTTAGAAATTCATGTACAATAGGCATGCTTGCTAGGTATTACGTTTGCTTACTTATTGTTTATGAATATAATTATAGAAGAGTGAGAAGGAGAGCAGAGGTAAATGTTAGGAAAACATATGGCAAAGCCAGACATCCTGGGCTCAAAGTCCTACAGTTGTTACAGTAACAGTTTCTTCTAGATTTAAGCCCGGAGATGACAATAAGAACAATCCGAAGTGTGCAAACAGCAGTAAACGTGTTGGTTTCCCAAAAGGCTTCAATCATATTTAAAATTTTTTCCATGTTGTATTATTCATGTTGGAATTCACTTAGACCCCAAATCAGAAGGTTTTTGGAGACAGAAAAGCAGCTTGGGAAGAAAATGTTGAGATGCTCTTACTCTTTCCAATAAATTGATAGCAAATTTTGAAGTCTTTCTATGTCTTTTCAGCAATGGTAATATAAATGTTTCTATATGCCTCTTTAATTTCTATTATATATATATTTACATTTATTTATTATTTATTTATATGTTGTTTTATGTATATACATTTTGGATGATTGCAGAGAAAATATGCCTTATCGAGAACTTTGAAAAAACATGCTAAAGTTGTAGAATTTGTTTTTTGAATTTGATTTTCGAAACAAATTTTTAGTTAAAAAGTAAAACCCTACGCACTATAGCAATAGGAGACATCTTGAAAAATAATGGAACATCCACATGAAGAGTATTGTGCTGTAAGCTGGATAGGTCATACCTCAATATATTACTGTTGGGGATCACTAAGAAATATTACTAAGTAAAATATGCAGAATAGACAAAAGTACCTAAAGTATACACCATTTAGAAAAAATCGAGGCAAATGGGTCGATGCTCTTACATTTAAAAACACAAAGGGAAATGTAAACCTTTTAAAAATGATTAGTGAAGGCGGAGGTGGAAAATAAGGTGAAGTCACAGGGACAGAAACTCAACTTCTCACCATCTACCTTGTTTTGTAGATCTGATACTGAAACCATATAATATCTCACATAGTTTCGCAATAAAATTAAATAAAAAAGCCACCCCTAGAAACTGAAAGGAAAAGGAAACATAAGAACTGAACTATGCCCAGAGCCTCTGACACAAGCAGGAGAAGAGCTGTCAAAATGGCTTTGAAGCACAGGTTGACTGGACATTCCAAGGGAGATGCAGTTTGAAGATGAACAGAGCTGCTGAAAAGTTAAGCCTATTTCATATTTTGGACGATCGATCATATTTTTGATCTTACTACTAGCATTCTTGTTGAGCCGATGGTTGTATATTTGATATTAAAGAACTATTAGTTTTTTTTAAGATGTGATCATGTGTATGTGTGAAAAGAGTCATTACTTTCTGGGGGGACTTGCTAAAATATTCATAAAAGAAATAACATGATGCTTATTTGTCTCAGAACCTTGCGGGGGCAGGGAACTGAGTGAAATGCAGGAGAAAGGTGGCCGCGACTTGGTAACTGCTGCAGCTGGGTGATGGCTACATGCCATCCATTATTTCATTTTCTCTCCTTTGCTATAAAGTTAAAATTTTTCAGGGTAAAAGATGAAAAAGATCAACCAAATCAGAATTGAAAAGTTTTAAACGAAAGAAGATGTATTGCTTCCTTCAATACCACAGAAAATGGTCTCCACAGAAATTCATTGCTGGTAAGCCCAGCATAAATTCGAAAAATTGCAAAAGCAAGTACTTTTCTCTAATGCTCTCCATCAGGGTTCATTATTTTACTTTATTTCAGACTATAAGAGCACAGAAGTCTAAGAACATATTTATTTATTTATTTATTTATTTATTTATTTATTTATTTATTTAGAGAAAGTGTGTGTGTGTGTGTGAGCAGAGGAAGGCAGAGGGAGAGGGAGAGAAACAGAATCCCAAGTAGGCTCTGCACTGTCAGCGTGGAGCCCGATGAGAGGCTCGAACCCATGAACTGTGAGATCATGACCTGAGATGACACCAAGAGTTGGTCAACCAAGAGACGCTCAACCAACTGAGCCACCCAGGCACCCCTTGTATTAATTGTTGAAAATCATCTTCAATGTTACAAGTGTAACGAAAACAAATTTGTCATTTTCTTGGGTGAGGATGGATATTGAAATTTTTAGCAAGCTTTGTGTGAGAAAACCCAGAGAAATTCAGAAGGCCAAATTTCCAGCTCTTGCTTACCTGGTTCTTTTGATGGGAGTTTCTCTCACCATTGCCCTGCTGGAGAGAAAAGATCATGACTTGACTGTTAGAAGGCCTAGGTTTCAGTCCTGGCTCTAATCTTTCTGAGCTTTATATATTTAACTGTAAAATGAAAGACTGTGCTTACTTCACAATGCATTTGTAAGGCTTAAGTGAAAGAAAAAATTACTTACATGCATCAGTAAATGCTCAATAAATATTAGATATAATATATACTTTATTTTTCCTTTCCCAAAGGAATAATACTTACTACATAGGTTGTTAGCTTCAAGTGAAATAATAATGTATGTCAAAATGGTTATTGTTATTATTATGCTTATGTGACCACTGGGTCACAGGACAATGAGAGCACCACTCAGCAGACTGCCTATCTCATGTAGGTTTTTGAGAAACATGGGGTTCAGAATTTGTCGGACTTCCAGAGACCTAAGTGGATTGACATTGCCTATGGAAGCATGCTTATTTGGGTGAGACTATTGCTGACTTGTTGGCACTCAGAGTGTGTTTATTGGAGTGAGTCTGCCCTTGATTTTGTCTGACTTTCAGAAGTGAATTACTGACACTGGGTGCTTGACTTGAAAACTGTGTTCCCTGAGGTGAGCTCTTGATGGATGGAACACGTGAAAATCTGGTTCAGATTATTATTTGTCCAAGGCTATAAAAGGATGAATTTGTCCTGAGGTTTGTTGAGGTTTTAGATTCTCAAATCTTGCTTTTCACCCACCTATCCATTTACTTAGAAGGAATAATATATATTATATCCCCTGATGATGAATACCAAGCAAGCTACAATTCCTAAGAGAAGGGAAGTGAAGAAAACAATACCCTACTTAGGTTTTTAGGATGAACCAGTATGTTTTCACTGAAAGAGGGAGAATTGAGAACATTGATTTTTCCATTTTGTAAATTCTTTTCATTTTGTCTCATCCATGCTCATCACCTGATTGGTTAGAGAGCTGGAATTTGTTGCTGAGTGTAACAATGCAAGTGTTTAGCTAATTTCACTAGAATTACTGTTGGTGAGAGAAATCGATAGTCCTAGGGAGTGAAGTGGGGTAGTCACCAATTCAACTATTTCCAAGAATATTGAGACAGTGATCTATAAAAAGACTTAGTCTCTCCAAACTATAATTTGTTTTTCAGGTATAGAGGTAGCCAAACATTTTTTAGTAATTTTTCATTGCATTCATAACTCATTACAATTCATACACAATTCATCACAGTTGTATTTGTTTTGCCTAATGGCGGGTCCATTGTGTTATTTCCAAGCAAGTGACAAACAATGAGACTCTCAGGGAGAATATGCCACATAAACCCACAAAACTCAATGAAAGCCATAGGTCAGTTTGCGGTCCTACTCATAATTTCCTACCCCTGTCTACGTTTGCTCCTGTTGGCAGAATATTATTCATTATCTACTTCACACAGCCTTCCTGAAACTAGATCTTTCTTCAGAATAAATATGTTGAGCCCTGAGCCCAGAATAAAGATGTTACTTCAGCTCTCAATGTCCTTCCATGGTGCATTTGACCTTAGTCTTTCCCCTGGCGCTTAGCTTCATATAGGGCTGAGCTAAGACATTTGGGCACACCTGAGGCAAAGTGATAATTAGCAGCTCTTAAAATTGATACACTTTCTTGTTTGCTGTTTCTTTTTATTCAATTTGAGTTGGTGTAGGACCAATTTACATGACACCAGGTGGAATAGAGGACTTGTTAATAAACCTCCCTTTAACTAACTTATTAGATAAACTGACACTCTTTCTCTTTCTGCTAAGCAAGATGACTAATGTCAACAATAGACCAAGCTCACAGCTAGTAGGCTACTCACGAGCATACAACCAACCTCAAGGAGCTCCCACCACTCCTGCCCAATAGTGACCAAAGCTTAGTCTTGTTTCTTTTCAAAAATGTTTTTATACAAGTTACACTTGTTATGGTGATTATGCAATTTAATGAACTTTTATGCAACCCAATGAAGTACAATGCAAAAGTCTGAGATTATTGCTTCTGTAAAATTTGGATTGAATATTTCAGAAAGACTTGATGAAAACGGGGGCCAAAATATCTCTATCCAGTTGATGTATGTGAAATACGGTTTTGGAAAGAAACTTTGTTTTTGTTTTTGTTTTTTTTTTAATTTTTAAAAATTTATTTATTTTGAGAGTGGCAGAGACAGTGTGCTTGGTGAGGGGCAGAGAGAGAGGAGACAGAGAATCCTAAGGGATCTCCATGCTGCCAGTGCAGAACTGGATGCAGGGTCTGAACCCACAAAACTGCGAGATCATGACCTGAACCAGAACCAAGAGTCAGATGCTTAACCGACCAAGCCACCCAGGTGCCCCAGAAAGAAAGTTTTAAAAAAAAGTTGAAAAATTTTTATGCATTAACTTGCAATTGTCTTAAATTCTTGTTCCACTTTGAAGAAAGCCAAACTTGAAATTATAGCCCATATATTATAAATGTGTTATGTGGTCTATACAAGAAAGAAGCTGGACAATAACAATAGATTCATACTCAAATAAAAGCTCTTAATCCTATTTCAAAGACCGGTGCATTTATATGTTTTAGTTATAGTAAAATTCTAAAATAAAATTAAAGTATTTTTTTTACTTTAATTTCCTCTTTTTTTTTTTTTTTTTTTGATTGAGAAATACCAATTGTATCAGATGAGGAAGTTCCTGTCTGTGTCAGAGTCACCTGTTGAGGGGATCATATTGGTATTCTCAGGTTACAGGTATGTATGTATGTACGTATGTATTTATCTGAGGTCACAAGCATTTAAATTCTTCTGTCTCATGATCTCTATTTTTCTTCCTCTATTGGTCTTCTGCTTTTCCTGATACTTTCCCTTAGTATATTCATTCCCCATATTTCTTACTTAATTCTACCACCAGTTCTGCTCAGGAACGTGGGCATTCTGTTATTCTGAACTGGACACATCGCTGCTGCTCCATCTACCCATCCTGTCCTTCCAATATGCCATCTGGTCCAAATTTTTTCCTTAATATTGTAATCTCTCGCCAGTGTTCCAGTTCATCTAATCGGTGTCACGAAATGCATCTCTTCTAGTCCTGGTCTTTCTGCTAATTCTAACATGGAATTTTAGACCCATGTTGGAATGACCTACCTGAAAATCACAGTCAGAAATTCAAGAATAAACTGGTCTCCATACAGTAGCTAATTATAATAGCAGCATTAATAGAACACTAGTGTTTTGTGTTTTTTTCCCCAATGTTGTGTTCTCAACACTGGAAGTGATCAATATAGGTTTGTACAATGGACTGTTGAACAGCTATGGCATGTCAGGAATTCTATTGACTATGTCTTATTTAATGCTTTCTGAAGTTGATATTAATCCTATTTTAAAGAAGAAGGGTGGTTTTGAACCTATACCTGTCTGACTACAAAGCCCAGACTTGGAGCCACCAAGAAGGTTTTGATTAACTTTGTTAAAGCAAATGCTAAAAATGTTACATTTTAAAGTAAAGGTTAAAATAAATTATCCATCCATTTGTTTATTCATTCTCCCATTTTAAACACATCCATTGGGTCCCCTTTGTTTGCTAGGCACTGTTTTTGATGTTTCTGAAGATACAGAGAAAAAGATAAAGTCATTGCCAATTTAGAACTGGCATTCTAGCGAGAAAGGTTATGAACAAATAAATATAAAATATGTTAATGTCAGATAATGGTAAGTTATTGAAGTATTGTGGTAGAACTTGAAGAGCTAAGAATTTGGTCGAAGAAACAAAGCATGAATATATAAAAGGTTAAATGGTTAAAAGTGTCAAGCAATCTAAGTAAAATAAGAGTCGAAGCAAGACATCAAAGATGAATTTCTATTAAGCGTTGTAGAAAACAAATGATGGAAGTGTAGAAGCGGGAAGATTGCTCTGCAGCATTCTGGGAAGATTTTGGGGAGAAGACTGAAGAGTAGATAGGGTTTGGCTGGTTGGAGGAAGGGCAGTGAAAACAAGTTAATTGTCTCAATGAGACAACTGAAAGTTCATTTTTCTGCTGATAGTTGCTAAACGTGACAGATTTAAAGAGTGTAAGTTTGGCCCTCATGGCTCTTAACACTAAATCTGAAGTCCTGTTCAATTTCATCAACCTGACCTCAAAAACATGAACATAGTGCCTAGAGGTTCATGCATCAATTTCTGAACCTCAACAGATGGATATGCTTTAAAAAAATGCAAACAAAACACTACATTTACCATGCCCTGTAGAGTATGAAAACCTAGCTGACATTCTCATTTACTCATCATCCGTCTCCTTTAATATGTCATCCATCATTTGTTCCCATTTCCCTTAAGAGCTCGTGAGACGTTGGAGTGCAAATAGCCAAACAGTCAAACGCCTTCCATTACTTCTCTGATGGGAATTCAGAGGGGGAAGTCAGGTCCTTTTGACAACAATGGCCAGTGCACAACAGGGTCTTAAGGCAGGCTGAATCAGGAACTTGACTTTGAACTAGTGGAACACTCCTCTGGTGGGCAGGGTATTGAATGATGTTTGGATGTAGGACACAGCTCTGTATCTACCCAGGGATTGGCGTATTTGGAAATAAGGTGTTGCCAAGCAACCATTCAAAAAAGGAGCCCCTTTGTCCCTGCTGCCTGGAATTTGAACAGATGTCCAGAAGAATAGGGCCAGATCCTTTCGCACATTCCCTTGGAATCCTAAAAAGGTACACTCAGATTTAATCCTGTGGGCCAGCGTGCCTGAAACGTACGTAGGGGAAGCGAGAGTATGTTTTCAAGTAATTTGAAAAGGAAATGATAGGTGGCTTTTAAAAAAAAATATTGACAGAGAAATCAAGAAAAGAACAATGGCATATTTTAAAAAATGCAACCAACAATATATCCCTATTGGACTGTTATTTAACTTCAGCAATGCCTTAGGTGTGAAGGACACATTTAGAGCTAGGGGTGTCAAATTTAATTTCCAGGCCTCAATAATTGCCTGTGGAGCCTTGTAACCTGAAGACTCAATTGCCTTTTTAGTGGGCTGTTTTTCTACTTGTAACTTTTTTCAGGGAAGTTTTGCGGGTGGGAGTGGTGATATGGGGTGCGGGTAAAGATAAAATTCACAAACGCGTGTGATATGTACCTTCTTCGATTCTTCAGAAATATTTGAGCTAATCTTGTTAGAGGTAACGTGTTCTAAAACTTAAAACTTCTCATGATTGAATATATTAATATTCTAATCAGCAAATAAATAAACTTAAAGTTGATTCAATGAGTTTATATTATGCTTTATATAAGTCACTGTGCTATATGCCATGAGGGAGATGAATACAGACATTATATACATCCTTCGAGAAGAGCCAGTCTTACTAATGTCCAAAACAGAGTTTAAAAAAAGAAGCAGAAAAAACATTTTATAGGAAACTTCAGTGGTTGTGTTTATACACACATACTTGTTCCAAAACTTCTACCAGAGTTCAATGGAGTCAAGACAGTTTCTGTGGGTGGAGCCCATCTTATGAGAGATTAGATTCTAAGGCAGAGGAAAAACGAAAATAGTAAAATCTCGTTTTGTCTCGCGTTGTGCATCCTTTTACTTTCTCATAGTATCACCGCCACAGGCCGATTTTCCTCCAGCCTTGGAAAAAGTTGCTTGCTGTGTCCAGCAGTAAAAATTGGTTTGGGTTTAGGGGCCGTACTTAGCCCTGCCCTTGGTCCTGGGCATGAGGAAGAACCTGATCTGAGGCATGTATTTTAGACCCCCTCCCTAAAAATCACAGAGTAAAGAACAAATAAGGTAAATAAAGACATTACAAATGCATGACAGCTTCTATCACTTGGGATCCAAAGCTCAGTGTGGGTCCAGCATGATCCATAACCAGGGCTGGCTGCATAATTTGCAGGGCCAAGAGCAAAGTAAAAATGCCCCCGTTACAAAAAAGCAGGAAGAAGGGCTGTGAAAGATGCATATGAAGATATTGTTTCCTTCCGCCGGTGCGTCCCTCTCTCTTGACCTGCAGTGGTGTTTTTAGTTTGCCCTTTAATGTTGCCCTGAGTAAATACATTTAAAATGTGAAATTATTAGTATGCATCTTACGGTTCATCTTTATATTGTGCAAGGCCAGTCGTCAATGTAAACACTGGAGCATTTAGCTTATATGCAGAATTACTGAAATTACACAATCTGCATTTTGTGGTTCAACCCCTGGAGCTGGCCAGGAAAGTGAGAACACAAGCCAGACTCAGAGCGGTTAGGAGAAGGAAGAGAAGATTCCACCCCCTCCCAATCCTTCACCCCCAGGCTTGGAGTCAGCTAAGGGAGTGCTTGGTAAGGGACATACTGGTTAGGATTATGCAGGTTTGCAAGGGAATCTTGAACAAAGAAGTATTGTTTCTCAGTAGTGCTGCGTGTCCACAGTATTGCTTCCCCTCCTGTCCCAAGTTATGGTTCTGGAGACATTTCAGAATTAGTGTGGTATTTGCACCAATTGGGCGTAGTAGCTGAGAAACATGTTCGCATTCTGAAGCATTTCTTTTGATCTTAAAATTGTAAAATGTAGGCGTAGATATAATGTGCATCAAATGAGATTTACATAGGCAGCTAGGTAACACTGAATGCTTGAAATGTGAGTAGTCTTTCTATTTAAAAAAGTAATGATTTAGTTAAGTGTTCAAATCTTTTCAGCTCCATTTAAATATTTTGGTGCAGAGTTTACATAAAGATGAATTATAATTTATATTTTGCCTTTTAATTTTAATGGGTAACTTTGAAAATAATAGGATAATTTTTATAAATGTAGACACGAACAGCTTTGACCTTTTTTGCATACTTTAATTTATATTTTTATATACTTTGTATATATTTATTTATTTATTTTACTTTGTATATATTTTTATTTTACTTTGTACTAGAACAATATATACTAAAACAAAACATTTTTTTGAAAATCTTGTTTGTAACAATATAATTAGTGATTTCACTGAGACAAAGGAAAGAATAATAAATTTTTATGGGATAAATACATAATACTTTATGAGTTGTGTATGCCTTTGCTTTATTACTCATCCAGACATCACCAGCCCATAAACAGGATACCCCTACGTGCATAATAATAATTAAGTTCTGTTGTCTTTGATGTTTTGCCAACTTTCAGTCATAAAAGCCATAGCTTTATTCACGTTTATGTTTTAACTTTTGTCAATATGAAGGTAGAATTTGCAAAGTTCGGAGGTTAGAAATTTTTTTTACTTAACTCTTTCTTAACTTGATTTGTAACTCTTAAGTGTCAGACATATGGTTTACAGGTCTCCATTTGTAGTCTTCCCCTGGGCCTCGAATGTTAGGTGAAGGCCTGTTTTATGAAAAATTTGTCCCTTGATCTATAAATATCCCACTCATGGTAGAGAGTTGGCCTTTGTGAATGGGACCAATTGAGGAGCTAAAGATTGAAATGTCTCCCTTCTGAAGCTCACTCTGGAGTAGGGACTCTGAACTTGAACAGTTAGTAAAATTAGTCACATTGCCTAAGTTGACTTTTCTCTTTGACCAGACACATATAGTTGAATATCATAAATTAAATGTAAGCATAATGCTGTTTTCCTGTAAAACAAACGCTGACAAGAGTGAATGTTCCATAATTAATGAGTTGTTTAATTAAATCTGCCATGCTATGGTTTTGCTACCATTTTATGATTTTAGGGTTTGCCTTCATTCATGGAGTATTTCATTGAACACAATTTTATTGTTGGCCATGGAAGTCATAAATAAGATAAGATATCCCATTTTTACTTCTGGCAAGCTGCTAGATGAAATATTAAAGGGGCCTTCACTACAATCTAGTCATACCTTTTAATAAATTGCTAGCTTCACAGGAAAAAGAGGAAACTTCACCGTGTCTTTCACACTGTCAAGAATTGTGAAGAGTCTGAGACTTTACCCTGCTTTCAAGCTGACAAGTTGCCTGTCACAGTTTCATGGACGCTGGTAGAAGACATGAGATACCTGGATCAGAGACAGTGGACATTACTACTTACAACACAGCAGGCAGTATGAGCCTCGTGTTCTGCTAAGTTCCCTCACCCTGCAAGCCTCATGGTGTGGTGGAGAAGCCCAGGTGGATGCTCAGTGTGCAGTGGGGTTATATCATAGTTGAGGAATGCGCAGATTAGGAAAACCCAATCTTTTAAAAGGGCTATTAGCAAACTTGCTTGGCTTTTGCCCTGGAGGGAGAAATTAGGTTTAATATTCTGGATAAATCTTCTCTCTGCCTTAGATGGAGAGAGCACCTATAGCTTCCAAGGCTGTTTGCTTTGCAAAAGTCCTTGAAAACATAGTTTAGAACAAAACCTGTCAATGGTCTACACAGGGAACACACAAAATGAGACAGACTCATGGCTTAATTTCTCCCAACACCCTCCAAAAATAACCTAATAAACAAACAAACCGACCAAAAAACCAGTTAAAGGTGGACAATGAATGGTAAGAAAATGTCATGTGGGCTTACTCAAAGGGCAAATGCCAACATTGGAATACTAAGCTTTGGGCAAGCAGAATGATGGGAGAGTTAAGACAGAATGTTTTGGACTCCAAATGGAGGGAAAGGGTTCCAGGTCAGTAACACTGACTGATTCTCAGCATAAGCAAATGGTTCTGAACAACAGCAAAAATAACAACAAAATGCTGTGAAAACGAAATCATTAAGAGTAAGTGCTCTTAATTACCATATGATAAGACCAAGTAAAGAACATATGTTTCAGAATCACCAAACACATAGGGAAACAAGCCACCATGAGTAAGAGTTATTAGAAAGGACAAACAATTTTTTAGACCCAAAGCAACTCAGACATTGAAGATTTCAGATGCAGAATATAAAATAATTTTTTAAAGTGTTTATTTATTTATTTTGAGAGAGAGAGAGAGGGGCGCCTGGGTGGCGCAGTCGGTTAAGCGTCCGACTTCAGCCAGGTCACGATCTCGTGGTCCGTGAGTTCGAGCCCCGCGTCGGGCTCTGGGCTGATGGCTCAGAGCCTGGAGCCTGTTTCTGATTCTGTGTCTCCCTCTCTCTCTGCCCCTCCCCCGTTCATGCTCTGTCTCTCTCTGTCCCAAAATAAATAAAAAACGTTGAAAAAAAATTAAAATAAAAAAAAATTAAAAAAATAAAAAAAAGAGAGAGAGAGAGGGATAGAGAGTGAGCAGAGAAGGGGCAGAAAGAGAGAGGGAGAGAGAGAATTCCAAGCAGGATCCAGGCTATCAGTACAGAGCCCAATGTGGGGCTCCATCCCATGAGCTGTGAGATCATGACCTGAGCCAAAACAAAGAGACGGATGGTTAACTGGGCCACACAAGCACCCCTAAAATAATTTTGTATAGATTGCTTATGGAAATAAAACTTGGACTCACAAAAATTAGCATGAAATAAAAGATTATAATAAAATTATCAGATAAATCCAAATAAGAACCAAATATAACTTTTAGAAATGAAAACTATTGACACAGGAGACTTCATGGATGGGTTACATGGCAGACAAGGCCAGCATAAGAGAAAAGTAAGTAAATTAAAGAAGAGATATAAAAATAATTATATAGAATTAAACTCAGGGAGATGTAGAGTGGAAGCAAAAGAAAAACTAAGAGATAGGAAAAATGGAATGAGATTTAACGTAACTCTAATCAGAGTCCCAAGAGGAGGTAATAGAAAAGAGATGATTATAAAGAGACAATGATATGATTTTTCTGCCCTAATAAAAGCACTAATTTTCATATGAAGGAGTCACAATTAATAGCAAATGATAAAAAGATGTTCACGATAATATTTCACATTGTGGAAAAACAGAATAACGAAGATGAAAAGATCTTAAAGCAGTAAGAGAAATGTCAGTTTTGTACAAAAGGGCAATAGATTTATAGGAGCCGTCTACACAACAACTGTAGTATTAATAATATTGTGAAATAATATCTTCAAAAGTCCTGACACCAAGTAATCTTTGGCCTAGAATTCTGTACAGAGAAAAACTCTTTCGATGGTAAGAATTGGCTCAAACTGTCAGTTTGCTATTGTCAGATGCATCTCTAGATTTGTGCTTTTAATACATCACATTCGTAAGCTTATGTTTTATGTCTTTAACACGACTATGAGTTTCTAAGACTGGGAAGTGTCTTACATTTTTATATCAATAAAAAGTATATTTCTCATTGGAGGTGGTTAATGGAGGGCTTCATGACTCATTGACAGACTAATTGGTATAGCTACTGGGATTATCTCTAGACACCAGGGACCATGAGTCTATATCTTGGGTAAATCACCGTTAGATGTTCATGTTAGTGTTTTGGTAGCACTAGACCTAAATATGTAGGATTTGGGGATGCCCAGACATATTTGCATTAGGGATCTTCAAAGTGATAATACAATCTGTATGCCAACATGACATACAAAATACTGTCTCTCTTGAAGCTGACATTCTAGTGGCTGTAGACAGATGAAAAATTACCTAAACAAGATTATCTCAGCTAGTTCTAAATTCAGTGAAGGAAAAAAAATCAGAGTACAATGTAGAGAGTGATTGGAGGTGGGGGTGAGAGGCCATGTTTGGCTCAGCGATCAGGTGATTCCACGGGAGCATCTACGTGAATGAGAAAGAGCATGCCATGAGGAGTATCTGGTGAAAGAATATTCCAGGCAGCGAGTACAGGAAGAACAACAGATTGAGGTGAGAGTAAGGTTGCGTTTTTCAAGTAACAGAATGTGACTGAGCTTTAGTAAACAAAGGGAAGCATGTGAGGGAAGATTTAGGTGAGGAAAACAAGGGCCAGATCCTGTGGGGCCTCAGAGACCTTGGAAAGGAGTATGCGTTTCATTTTAAGTGCAAAGGGAAACACTGGAGGGTTTTAAACTGAGGTTGTTCATATTTTACGACGTCTTTCTTGCTGTTGAACGGAGATTTATCTCCTTGTAGCGGAACAAGAGCACAAGAAAGGGGGTCATTTTGAAAGTCTTCTAGGCAAGAGATGATCTTGGGCTCAGATGGTAGTAGCAGCCAGACTGACTGACTGACTGGATAGAGGGTTTTAAAACCAGTTGTTGGATTAGAAATCTAGTGTGACTCTCCTTAGAACACACATGACTTCAAAGTTTCCAAACGTGTCACCCAGCTCTGGTAGGACCTTGGCAACACAGCCCTCTCTTCCCTTCACTCATGTGGTCTAGTCACTTTGACCTTCGTCAGTTCCTGGAACCCACCAAACTTGTTCCTTTTGGACCATACACTCTACCCTTTTGTCCTCACCCTAGTCTTCTCATCCTTCAGGTCTTAACATAAATATCACCTTAGAGATCTTCCCTAACTACCCTAGATAATTATAGAGTCCTCTCCTGCTCTCCTCTATCCCTTCTAACTGTTTAATTTATCCATTTATTTGTCTACCTCTCTCACTAGAAAGTTTCTTGACAGGGACTATGTCTCCCTTGTTCATAGTTATGTTCCCGGCACATGTGGTACTCGGTAAATAGGAGTAGCTAGCACCTTGGAGCACTGAATACATGACAAAGTATATCCTAAGCACTTTACATATATTAATTCATTTAATCCTTCCAACAACCATAAGAGGTTGACTATATTATAATTCACCTATTATGCCTGAGGGAATTACAAAAAGTTGAAGGAACTTGCCCAAGTCCCCCAAGCTAGTGGAGCTGTGAATTTGGGATGTGGATCTAGGCAGCCTCTCTCCTGAGTCTGTGTTCTTGACTGTTAGTTGTTCTGCCTTCAAGATAATGGATAAACCAATAACAATGAGACTTGAGGCTCCCCTCAGCTCTAAGTGACGCTTACATTTTTTTTTATTTGAATAAACAAATGAATGTCTTTCTGGATGAATGGTAACACCCGAACAGTTCTTCACTCCACGTATGCCTTTATTTAAATGACTCGGTGGAGAAAATGCCATTTTCCAGCTTCTGCTCCCTGAGATTGGTTCTTTTTTTACTCCTCAAATAATTGGATTGGGGGGCAGGGGGCAGGAATGATCTTACTCCCACTGCTTCACACCCCCTGGTATCCATAGACCATGTGATG
The DNA here is from genome assembly GCF_014898765.1 of Herpailurus yagouaroundi. Taxonomy (NCBI): domain Eukaryota; kingdom Metazoa; phylum Chordata; class Mammalia; order Carnivora; family Felidae; genus Herpailurus; species Herpailurus yagouaroundi. Next base: position 2,933,834 of record NW_024412470.1, read on the forward strand.
TTGTACATTTCAATGAGCTCTGCTACGTAGAAGCTGACAGTTTTGCTGCCAAACTTGTCTCTTTACTTCTCTGAGTATATTTTTGAGCAATTAAAAAAAGGCACCCTTTAAAAATATGTATAACATGGTTTTCTCCATAGCCTGTTGGTTCCAGAATGATTTACATACACAGCCATGACTGGGTGAATCCAGCCAGGTTTTCCCCGTGTTTGTGGCCCCTGCACTCAGCACAGTGCTTGGCACATCATGGGAACTCAATGCCTATTTGTTCAGTGAATAATGAACACAGCATATGAAACCAATTAGATAATTTTGTCCATGTGGCTCATTTGGTGAAATCACATAAAATGCATCCAACTGAGCATCTGTTACCTGCTTAGGCCCTGGCTGGTAGAACAGCAGCAACACTGAGGACTTGTGGCAGCCAGGAATCATGGCGTTGAGTTCCTGTGCTGTCCTCTTGCCAGTATATCAATCCCATGTCTCTTCCTTGACTCCCTGGTCACCCACCTTTGCTCATTCCATGGCTGATTTCCTGCTCAGCTTCTCCAGCCTGACTCATGGTGTGACCTACTTTCCAGGCTCCGCGCCTACCTTCTGGTTCCCAGACTCTGACGGGCATTCTCCTTCCTGGCACTCAGCTCCTGTGGACAGATATCTGGGAACAACCCCGTCCTGGCATGGTCCCGGGGGTTCTTGCCCTGATAGGTCTCATCCTGGGTTAAAATGATCTGTTTTCGTCAACTGCCAAATTCATCTTTATTCTTAGAACATCTTCGGATGCGTGAGCTACTTTCTTTTTTGTATCTCTTTTGATAACCTCAATTCCCCCTTTCTTTTCTTATCTCCAGTTTCCTTGAAAATCTTGTTCGTTTCAAATACACATCCAGCCATTTCTGCGGACAAACACCAGTGCCATCCTGTTCCTTGAAAAGCAAACCTCATCTGTAACAAACTTTGTCTGGGTTATGACTTGTACATACAGCTGGGCACAAAACCATGATCATCAAGGCAGCTTCTTGCAGTCCTTCTGGGTTGCCATCCTTGTGTTCCTGTGTGGCAAAAAAAGGGCAACGAGTATGAACTTTATATACGTCAAGAAAGTCCTTGAATTTTGTCAGCAGGCACCTTCTGGACTATGAGATTATCTCCCATTTGTATTTCCATTTCTTGGTTCTGCCAACTCTCCAATGCCTTTTTTCTTCAGGAAGAGGATATCCCCAGCACGGTGCTATAAAGTTTGGAAAAAGTTCACCTTGTGGGCATCCGGCATCAGAATTAAAGTCAATGGCATTTTCTCCTGAGGAAAGTCGGCTCTTCATTATCTGTTTGTATCATCTACTGTTTGTTCAAGGTTTCCCCTCCCCAAACTCAGCGTGCCCCAAGACATCTCCAAGTGCCATCAACTCCTTTAGCCTAGTGAATTGTTTTTTCTCAAAGGTAATGAGAATTAACTCTGATATTAACTGAAATGAAACATAATTAGGCAGGCTGCTCTACAGAAAGAATGAATTGCATGGAGCTGCATGAAAAAGAGGAACAATTTTGGATCCTCCGCTAGTACTCCTCTTACCACCATTACTGCAACTACCACCATGACTATTCCGCTATTACTTGGCCACATCACACTTTAAGTCAGATCCCACCCTGTCTTTTTCTGAAATATCCAGCTGAGCCAGGCACCATTTTGGAACTCCCTTTTGAGTTAATTCGGAAGCCATCACTTTCCCCTATCGTTGAAAAATCATTTGGAGGAAGTCCATTTCATTAGCATTACAAGGTTGGAAGAGATCTTAAAAGTTTACCTCATACTCTGTTCTGGTCTCTTCCCTAACATTCTTGCCAAGAGGGTGCTGGCCCCTGAGGGAACACTTTGGCGATGGTCTGTTCTCTGAAACATCAGGAGGACCTATCTTTGATCATCGTTTAGCTCATTCCTGTTGTTCGTTAACTGTGGTTGAGTAGCTAAACAGTCTGAGAGGGTTGAAGGGAAGTATTGTAAAACAGGCCAGCCAAGTCCCATTGCATAAAATCAATTTGCTGTTGCCGGAATTAGTCTGGCACAGATACCCTTCATGTTAATAAGGATCTTTTTGAATTTGCATCTTATTTACATGAGCCAGTGAGAACATCAATTGTTCTTCTATTGTAAGTTAACAGTTTTGCATACTTGGGAAGCCATGAGCCTGAACAAAAAGGAATTTTCGTCCAGGGGTTTGTGTTAGAGCCAGTAAGAGCTGCAGCTCATACCATGTGCAGAAAGGATTTACTGGATTTCAGAACAAGTCTCGTTGTTGCTTTTTGCTTATTGTGTTAGCCTGAGCCCCTCTCGTACCGGTACTAACCCTTAACTAACACTAGCCATTAGGCAAGGTGTACTTTCTTCCTGGAGCCACAACTCATACTTAACACATGCCATTACAGATAACTGCTTTCTTGTATTAATTACTAAAAGGAATGGACAGCTTTCTCATCTTTTCTTGTCAAAAAGCTAACCCCACCTGTAAAAGGATGCGGTCATTTTGGGAATAAGATCTTGCATTTACAAAGCGTGTTTTGATATGAAGCACATCCCTTTTCCTCTCTCGCTATTTTATATCTCACTGGTCAGAATTATAAAGGGGTAACACTCAGAAGTAAGAACACTGATTTAATGAAAAGCCACAGAATTCAGCTTTGGGAGGACCGAGCCTGGGAACGCTTAGCTACTCATGGCAGAGTAACTCTGGTGGTCCCTGAGCAGGACCACAGAACCACAAGCTTCACAGAAAGTTAGGCAATGGGTGTGAACAGCAGCCTCGTGACTCATTCAAGGGTGAGCTGGAATGGGGTGATCCAGTAGGCAGGAGACAACTTTTAAAGAGAAGCTAAACTGTGGCCAAATGACTAGTAGGGCTCTGTAGTGCTGCTAGGAAACTCAGTTGTCTGTTGCACCCCCTTCTTAAAAAAAGAAAAAAAAAAAGGTTTGTTTGTTAAAAAGGCCCCAGGCATTGAGTTTAGGTACAGGATTGGACACATCTGGAAGATATAATTACTGAGCTTGCAATTAGTAAGTACAGTATTAACACACATGGAGCAGATTCATCTATTTACCTCATACCTTCTGTGAGAGTTTGAACTTTGAAACTTATGTCTTAATTTTTCAGTTGGGAAAACTTGTAATTATTGAGTTGTTTCTTGGAGATGAATTCTCGTCGGGGTGGTGGAACGTGGCTATTGTGGACATGATTTGATTTGGTGAAGCCTGTAAGTTTCTAAGCCCTCCAAAGGTGATTTCTTTAGACACAGAATGGTCTATGAGAGTGTGCTTTGACACCGTAGTACTATAATGGAAATAATTATAATTGTATTTTAAATAACGTAGGCCTGTGAGTGAAGTAACTTCTGTTCAAAAATGTTACCCAATGAGTGACAATCCACTGATGCATTTTCTAGAAGATTGAAAGAAAATGCAATTAACAAGTTTTATATATATATATAAATTCCAGAAATTAATATATATAGAAATTTATATAATTGTGTATATATACGCAATTACATACATTTATATGAATTTCAGAAAAGTATACATGTGTGTTTATCTATGTAGGTTCACACTGGGATCTCATTCTAGATATGCTTTATTAGTAGTTGATTGCCTGGCATTTAAGGATTTAAGGAGAGGTAGGAAGAGGGGCACTTCTATGAAAAAAGACTGTTCTCCTGTTGTTTCAGTCTGGGTGGAATTCAAAAGTATCAGAGTTTTCACAAACAGCCTTCTTCTCAAAGGTTTCTTGGCCAAGTTTTGATACCCCAAGAGGCTGAGGAAAGCATCTGACCTTCTGGGCACATACCACAGTGTCCGAACCTTTTTAGGCTGACCCATCACAGCGAATGGCCTCAACAAAATGGACAGCACCTTAAGCAAATAAGACAGCTACCCTCTAAAGACAGGCAGTCTTATACTTGAGTTCCTGTAAGAAATGGTCAATTCAAAAGTGTTTTCTTTTCACTGAGTTAAAAATAGTTGAAACTGAAATAGCTCATCCTATGAAACACTTAAGAGTAAAATGTGTGTTTTACTTTTTTTTCTTGCCTTAAAAATGTGTTGCATTAGACGAATCAGGCCCCTGCAGCCAAGATGGAATGTTAACCATGCCACCGGATGGCAAATTGGAGGGGAATATGCCTTTCATCTTAATTATAGGCTGGACAAGGGAATGTACTATATTCTCTGCTATGTATGAGCAGAAGAAAACTTTCCCAGGGTATTTTTCTTTTGCATTTCTGACTCTTATTGGATTGGAAGCTTGTCCATGTGACCCAGCAGGGTCCATTTTTCCATAATAAGGCTAAAAATATGCCAGAAATGTTTTCTTTAGCACAGTCTATGAGTGTCAAACATGAAAGTGACAGAACTCTCTTTCCTGCTAATTCGATTTCACCTTTTCCTGGAGAAAGTTCCACTGTTATCCTACCATTCTCTCCCAATGTTATTTTTCTGATAGGCTCCATAAACTGAGGGGTAATCCAAATTGGAATAATTGGAGACATTTATTCCATGTCCCTGTAAAATACAGATTTTTTCTTTCTTTATAGTTGTTTCTAATGACTCACCTTCAGTACATGATAGACCTTGAAATGTTTTTCCTGTAATAGGAATGCATTGTCACTGAGTCATTCATACTCCTAACTGGGATCTGTTATGAAATGAATTGCATCTGGAATTACATTTAGAATTAGGGGTAGTCCATGACTGTAACAGATTATAAAGGAATGATACACTGAACAAGAGCATGTACCTTCCTAAGAACAATTAGGCTGAATCAAGTAACACCCATATCATCTTTGGTAGGCTTTATTTGCAAACCTTTACTTCTTTATCTGCAAATTGGGTATATAAAGTTGTTGTAAAGGATTTACAAATGAAATAACATATCTGATGTATTTAGCATAGTGCCGAGGTTATTTTAAAGAGAAAGACTATAACCTTGATCTCATTTCTAATCAATTGAATCAGTTAACCATAACTTGGTTAGATTAGATTTGATTCTATAATTCCCTGGGTAAAACTACTCTTACTATGATTGGGAATATTGTCCAAGTCTTCTCCTGATTCGTAGCCACTACTATTTTCCAAGCCATTTAAACCTGTGGTTCTAAGATGGAGGCAACTTTACTCCACAAGCAGACATTTGTTTTTGGCTGTTGTACACTCGGAGCACTGGGTCCTGCTGGCATTCAGTGGGTAGAGGCCACGGATATTGCTAAACATTCTGTTAGACCCAAGACAGCCCAGCAACAAAGAATTATCTAAGATGTCAAGAGTGGAGAGATTGAGAAAACCTGGTCTAGAGTAAAAGCTTTAGGGCCTGTTGTTTGTTCTGAAGTGTGCTACGGTAGAAGGCATTCAAAGAAACAAACCTATTAAATTTCTCCCCACGCCTCATTTATTCCAAAACAGTTTTGATTGCCCACTATATTCATCGCTGCATTACTGGTGGCTGAGACAGAGTCTCTGTTTCCGAAGCCAATGTGCTTCCAAAGAGGCCGTGATGCTGGGCGATGGGGAGGAGACAGACTGAGGAATTTGCTAAAGCCTCCTGATGGTGAGTGCATGCATTTAATACTAAAGATTAAAAATAAATTAGAAGCAGCTTTAGATGGTCTAGTATCATTCCTAAGACTAAAGGAGAATTTTCCCAACTAAATTCATCTCCACAGCAAGTTGATATTTTTACCGACTTAGGAGGATTTTCCTCGCTTGCAGTAATACGTAGAATCCAGCCTGTCTATGGAATAGCTGCTTCTTTTCCCAGTCCAGGGGTTGCCAGATGCCAGGTATGGAGAGTGCCAGATTCAAGGCTTACAAAAATGATATTCATTTAAAAGAAGTTAAAAGTCTTGTTTTTACTGAATGCAAAAATTAAAAGTTAAAACTTTTTTTTTAATTCAATAAAAGTATTTTGTTTTAGCCTCACATATTTTTTTAAAGCTCTCAGTCTCTCTTTACTTTTCAGGAAGTGTTATCTGCCTCCGTCAAACTGCAAAGAGGCTGTTTTTAATGTAGAAATCTAAATTTCTATGTAATCACATATATTAACCAATAATGGTTTATAGTGTACATTTTCCCCCACATGTATGTAATAAGTGTCTTCAGGGTTATTCCACTTCTTCCTCACCTCCCGTGTCCTAGATGTGTTTGTCATAATTTGCTTGTGATGGTTTCTTTCTGATGTTCCTAAGATTAATGGGGCATTTGGCTCACCACATCCAGCCAAGGTGCTTCCAGAATCAGAGGAATAAAACAGTCCAGGTTCCTATCACTTGAAGTCTATGTTTATGGTTCATTCCAAACTGAAAAGTTCTCAGCCACATATTATTCTATTCTTGGTAGCGATAAATAATCTTGCTTGTATTGGCATGTTCTTTTCAGATTAAATTTTTATCAGTACTCAAATTCTTGATGTTGATTGATGACTGATTGAAACTAGAAAAATCTTAGGAAATCTTAGGGTAAAAATATCTACAGACAGCTACACTGCATTTTATTTTAGTTGATACATTAGCTTAAGAGTATGCCCACTGAATAAAGACTGTGCAGTGGAAAAAACACTGTAAAGGGAATCTACAGATTCTGGCTTTACTCCCAGATGTGAACTAGGTAAGTTCGTTTAGTCCTTCCAAGCGTCCAGTAACTCGTGCATAAAAATGGATGGATTGAACGTTCCCATCCTCTCTTAATGCTATCAACTATACTTTGGTCAAAATAACACCTCATCCCAAGTAAGTGACATGCCATAGGAAGAGGTCTATAATTAAAATCAGAGTCCATGTAGCTACCTGATTCAATAGTAACTTGTATCTTAGCAAAAATACCAAGAAGGACTCTATGATCTACGAATATCTGTTGGCATCATAGCTTTGTTTTGGAGAGCCACCCCTGAAGGCTCCTTCCACCTATGCTAATAGTCTTTTTGTCATGTGAGTTCAGTGCTCTGATCACAGGTGATTGCGTGATGAGGCTGGGGAAGCTCCTGATACAAATGTAGCAACATACATTTAGCTGATGGCCCCTAAAATACCTTAATGCATCTCTCCTATACCATAAAGTAAATGGCTGAGCCAATTCTTCTTGAGAAGCTCAGTTTGAGGTGAAGTCGGCAGATGGTAGAGTGGTGGGGAAACCAAGAACCATAGGAAAAGAGCAATAAATAGAAGGGATGAGGCGTCAGAAGCCATAAGAAAACAGAGTCCATGGAGCGATAGAAGCCTGATGCAACATTTGCTATAAGTAAGCAGACACACTGAAGAACCAGTTAACGCTTAGTACCAAATGTCTAGCCGTAAGTGACGTGTTCAGAAAAAATACACCCTTGGAAACATAAACTAAAAACCAATTTTTTTAGGTTGTGAAATCATCATGTCTTTATGATATCCAGAAGAAGAAAATAATGGCACTAAGTGGGATGCATCACTAAAAAATGCTAGTTATATGTCTGTGACGAAATTTGATCCAACGTCTCTGTTGGTGCCTCTACAATTTACCTTGACTTTCACTCTGGAGTTTAGTGAAGTTTGGCTTGCGTTAGTTAAAATGTAGTTGCATCATCTCTGGGTATAAGTACCAGAACTCTGATATCCCATATTGTTTCCCCTTCTTCCACCTCTCTTCCTCCTCTCCTTTCATCATTATCATGTCTTATACATGGCTTTGTAGGCTGCAAAAATCTGGAAGTTGCTAACCATCACTCATACCTCTTTGAATTCCTGCTAGCAGCCTGGCATGGTGGCCTACACATAGTAGGTACTCAATAAATATTTGCTAAGGTAATGATGAGGTGGCAAACAATAGAACGAGTTTTTAAAATACCCACAGTTTAGTTAAAACACTTTATGAAATGCATAAGGGAAAACATATTGGGAAAAAAACTGAAAAAAAAAATGTATGTGGGCAAGACACATTGAACATTCCTTGGAGCATCCTGGGTCTCGTTACCTAAAGTCATTGCTGGGTCATGCATTTACCAGAGGTCAAAGCTTAGAGAATGCAGCTTTGAAGGTTCTCTGCATAAGGGTGTAATTTCAAGTTACTAATAACTCAGGAACACTTGATCTCTTTCCTTATTCTTGCCCAGATGAGTCATTTTCTTGGTAGTTTACCTTGAGCTCCTCCTATTTATACACAGCAGACTAGCTGGCATGGAAAATTGTGTGCCTCTGTCTTTTATATTGAAATATATATCTCCATGTATTTTTTTTTCCTTCTACTCTTCTTTTTCTCATGTTCTCATTTTTCTAGTCTCACTGTCTTGCCTAAAACTAGAGAAGTCTCTTCCAGGGTGAGTTAGTCTTACATCTATCGTGAAGGTAGGGTCTCTACCTTTGATTGAATTCATTATATAAGAATAAAAAACCAAAAAGACGCACTGCATTGTTTCCCAAAGACTTGTCCAGGAGAATTTCCACTTCTCAGAGCCCCATTTGTTTTCTAAATCCCCAAAGAGAGATTTGACTCAGCAAAAAATGAGTTTTGAGCCTTCTTCAGCAGCAGCAACAGCAGCTGTGCTGTGGATCTTGGCTCCAGGACTGGCCTAGTTATTCAGCAGATACTGTCCCAGCCAAGCCCTGGAATAGCTTTTAGCCACTGCCACAAATGCTGCCTACCAACTGTTGCCTAGGTGAGGAGAGCCTTGGCCATAAATCCTGGCACCCTCCCCTTCCCCAAATCTGCCTGATTCATTTGTTCACACCACACCTTCAGAGTGGAAGGTATGATTGCTTGCCTCCTTGCTTGCTTATTCTTTCCTTCTCTCTCTCTCTCTCTCTCTCTCTCTCTCTCTCTCTCTTTCTTTTTTGACCTGGCCAATGATCCAGCCAAAAGTGGAATTAGGGAAGGCACCCGCACCCATGGATCACCAACAGACAAAACAAGAAACACTACTGCTGCTTATTTAAAACTGTCTTTGTGTTCTTCAAAATTTCTTTCACTTTTTTTATTTCCGGGAGCATCTTGGGCTTTGAACAAAAGTTGATTTTCTGTGGGTTTGACTTAAAGATGTGTCTTCTCTGAGTCTATGTAATTGTAGGAGAGGTAATTGCTTAAGAAATGGTGTGACACAGAACTCAGAAAGCATTTTAAAAGATTGATAGATGTGACCACATAAAAATAAAAATGTTATACATACCCCACCCCACCCCCCAAAATTAGAAAACACCACAGGTGAAGTTGGAAAACAAACTTAATAGGGAAAATTGCTTGAAACTCATTTCACAAGCAAAGGGCTAGTTTCTTTAATGTATAAAAATCTCCTGCAAATCATTAAGAAAAAGATCAATAACTCAGTTAAACAATGTGTGAATAGAAACTACAAGGAAATGAAATTAAAATCATTTTTAAACATACAAAAAGATACACAAACTCATTCTCTTTTCTTAAGAAATTGATTTTATTTTTTTAAACTTCATTTATTTTGAGACAGACAGAGACAGACAAGTGGGGGAGGGGAGGAGAGAGAGGGAGAGAGAGGGAGAATCCCAAGCAGGGTCCACACTGCCAGTGCAGACCCTATTGCGGGGCTCAAACCCACGAAGCCATGGGCTCATGACCAGAGCAGAAACCAAGAGTCAGACACTTAACCAACTGAGCCACACAGGCGCCCCTTTCAAACTCATTCTTAATATGGGAAATATGAAATAAACTACACAAGGGTACCATTTTTTTACTTATCAGACTAGACAAGGCATAAATATCAGTCTTACTGCTAAGATTGTGGATGACCAGCCATTTTTACACCATGCTGCTGAAAATCTGAATTGTTATGACTTCTAAGGAAGCAATTTGGCAAATGCTATCAAAATCATCAATGCACACATTTGTTGACCCAGCAATGCTGCTTCTAAAAAATTATCCCGTATGTATACTAACCCTTGTGTATAAAGTGGCATGTGTACCAGACTATTCCTTGAGGCAGTGCTTATACAGCAAAAGATTTTAGATAACCCAAATGGCATAATGTTAAGCTATTAAAAAGAACAAGGAAGCTCTTTGTGTACTGACATAGAAAGCTGTGCAAAAGATGTTATTAATTAGAAAAATTGAGGTGCATAATACTATGTATGGTATGTTTTCACTTGTAGAAAAAGAGGAAAAATTATAGACTGACACAGGGTATGTATTTGCTTCTATTTGCATAAAATATCTAAAGGCAGGATGCACAAAAATCCCCACACGAAGGGAATAAAATGGTTAGGGCATTTAAAATATTTTATGTAATGTGAATGCCTCTCCTAACAAAAAACTGAAAGCAAAATTATTAGAAAAGAGTGTGTCATAAATTAAGGGTCAAATACGAAAGAGTGGCAGGAGCAAGGAGGTTTATAGCATGTGTCACTAGAAACAATGGGTGCCAATGTTTGCCAATCTCTTTTGTCTTAGTTTGGGCTGGGATAATATAACACCAGACACTGGGTAGTTTAATTTTTTTTAATGTTTATTTATTTTTGAGAGAGAGAGAGAGCGAGACAGAGTGTGAGCAGGGGAGGGGCAGAGAGAGGGAGACACAGAATCTGAAGCAGGCTCCAGGCTCCGAGCTGTCAGCACAGAGCCTGATGAGGGGCTCGAACCCACAGACCACGAGATCATGACCTGAGCTTAAGTTGGACACTTAACCTACTGAGCCACCCAGGCGCCCCTAGGCCAGGTGGTTTAAAGAACAGACATTTATTTCTCACAGTTCTGGAGGCTGGAAGTCCAAGATCAAGGCGCCAGCAGATCCAATGTGTGGTGAGCACAAGCTTCCTGGTTTGCACATGGCCATCATCTCATTGTATTTTCATTTGACAGCAAGTAGAGGAGGGTTGGGGGGAGAAAGAGAGGGACAGAGGTCTCCTGTCACTTCTTATAAGGGCGCTAATCTTATTCATGAGGACTGCAACCTCATGACTTAATTCCCATCATGTTGGTGGTTAGGATTTCAACATAAGAATTTGGCGGTCGGTGGGGGCGGGGACAGACATGCGGTCCGTGGCATCCTTACACATGCCTTCTTTGATATTCTACTTTCCAGACTTTGCCTTTTCTTCTAATTCTCATCAATTTTCTAAATCCATTCTGCTCTAAATTTCCTTGTCTTATAATTATATATTTATTATTCTACTGATCTATGGACCGTGCATTAGCTTGCTGGGAGCTTAAATGACATTAAATCCTATTTGTAGACTTCATTCAGGAGACTGAATGAGATTTTAATTTTTTTTTTCAACGTTTTATTTATTTTTGGGACAGAGAGAGACAGAGCATGAACGGGGGAGGAGCAGAGAGAGAGGGAGACACAGAATCGGAAACAGGCTCCAGGCTCCGAGCCATCAGCCCAGAGCCCGACGCGGGGCTCGAACTCACGGACCGCGAGATCGCAACCTGGCTGAAGTCGGACGCTTAACCGACTGCACCACCCAGGCGCCCCTGAATGAGATTTTAAAGCTGGAGGCCTTATTCTGAGAACCAGTGGAGACTAGAGTACGGTTTTGACTTATACAGTAGAATTGAACGTTAAGAAAAGATTTAATCAAGCAGATCCCTTACTGTCTGAGGAAATTTCCCTATAAGGGACTGGGCTTAAGCTAGGTATGCTAACCAGGTCCAAATGGATTGAGAAAACCTTTCAATCCATGTCTTATTTTATTGCAGTTGTGAAGAACTACCGCTGAGTAATAATAGACGATTTATGAATGGTCAGAGAATTCCAAGTCACCTTGACCAGAAAAAGTCCAGTAACCAAGAACGATTTACTGGTAACGTGACCTTGTTGAAAACACCAAATCTCTCAGAATCCCAGCATCTTCATTTATACCATGGGGATGTTTCTGAGAGACCAAATAAATTATAAATAAAGATGGCGTCAATTCCCACTGTGGTAGCCAGTCTCCAAGACGGCCCCAATGATCCTTACCTCCTGATATTTATGCCCTTGTACACACCTCCCACATCATATCAGGGTTGGCCTGTCACGAATGACAGAGGTGGTAGTATGCCATTTCTGAGGGTAGGTTGTAAAAGTTCTGTCTCTCTTCTTGTCTCTCTGTCTCTACCTGTCTCTCCGGACCGCTCATTCTCTTTAGGGGAAGTCAGCTGCTATGTTACAGGCAACCTTTGGAGAGGCTCATGTGGTGAGGCGCTGAGGCCCTCTGCCACTGCCACATGAGTGAGCTAGGAAGCAGATCCTCTATCCCTATCAAGCCTTCAGGTGACTGTAGCCCTGACCTACACCTTTGAGTACAGTCTTTTTTTTTAATTTTTAAAAAAATTATTTATATTTGAGAGAGAGAGACAGAGAGAGAGTGGGTGAGCAGGGGAGGGGCAGAGAGAGACAAAGAGAGGAGAAAGAATCTGAAGCAGGCTCCAGGCTCTGAACTGTCAGCACAGAGCTCAGTGAAGCCCTCAAGCTCACAAGCAGTGAGATCATGACCTGAGCCGAAGTCAGACACTTAACTGACTGAGCCACCTAGGCCCCCACCTTTGAGTGTGGTCTCATGAAGATACCTTGAACCGGAACGGTCCAATTAATCTGCTTCCAGATCCTTGATCCTCAGAGACTTTGTGACATAACAAATGTCACTTTAGATTGCAAAGTTTTAGGGTAATTTATTTGGCTGCAGAAGATAACTAACACGGCCACATAACAATAACAATACTAACTAATCACTCAGGTCCCATTTATTCTTCACAGAAAGAACTCCATGGTGTTGCCAAAGTCTTCCTGGGTACAGTGATTCCAATGGAATGATTGTCCTTCTGATGCACCATTTAGCTCCATTATGCACTAAGTCAAATACTTGTCTCTTATGCTATGTGGTCCTGATTAACTGCCACTCCTAACACCCAATACACAAGTCTCACTGCCCCTTCAGAAGACCAAGGCCCCTGACGGGAACACAAGTTGTGTTCATCTTTGTTGCTGCTGATACTGACCCACTGCACCACATCTGTTGCCTTGATTCTGCTTCGAGGTGGTTTTCATGAATTGTGCTGTTTTAACCTGCAACAATTCCTAGAACACCCACAAGGACTTGGTAATGGAGGGCACTAACAAACTCGCATCATTCGTGCCTCAGTCCCGAACTACTTTGTGGAGTCACTTGGGGCTTCCTTGCCTTTTGGGGCTTTTTTCTTACCCTTTGGATTCTTATCTTGTCTCTGCTCCCTAATTCTGGTTTTCTATCCTTTTGGTCACCTTCAATAAACATCCTACTCTATTTTGCTTGGCCCTGGGATCTTTCCCTCTGGGTGCTGCCTCCAAATGGTAGAGATTTGACCATATTTACCTTGGCACTATAAGCTGCCCTCAGAGAAATTCTAGATTTGTTGACTGTTCTTACCTTTAAAAGGTTGCCTCTGAGTACCTGGCCTGAACAACACCCGGCTTTGCCCTTTGACTCTTCCATATGATCCATGGGGTTATTCACCCATTATTAGTCTGGCCCAGGGTGGCTTCTGCTCCTTTCTCCATCTCTAGATTTCCCAGTTTTACCCTGTTGCTTAGTTCAAAGCTCCTTCTTGACGATGCTTTCAGTCACTAAATATAGATTGCAGTGCTCCTCAACTGTGGTTAGCATGAAAATCGCTTGGAGAGCTTGAAACATATTCAGAGAGCCAGGTCCTATTTCCGACTGATTCAGTCGGTACAGGTCTCAGGCATGAATATTAAAAGCTTCCCAATTGATTTTCATGAGTAGCCAGATTTCAAAGCAATAATATGGCTGAGCAAGCTCAAACACTACACTCGGTAAATGAAAGGCATCTGGGAGCCAGATTCACCCTCGGGTGGCCAGTTTGTGACCTCTCACCAGAGGGTGAGTTGACAGTCTTGCTGGGAAGCCAGGGTCTTTGTTTGTGTACTCCCACAAGATGCTCCAGATGGGTGAAGGAAACCGTGAGCACAGAATTCAGAAGCAATTAGCTGGCACATAAGCTCCCAGGGCAGGATTGCACCAAGAGGACATCTGATAACCTGTGGATAATTAGAAGTTCATGGTGAACAAACCATTGCCGAAAGATGGCATCGTGCACATCTGTTGTTTAGAAAAAACCGTTGCAGAATTTTTGACTTGGCACTAGGAATCCCAAACCATGGCTAATGGCATTTTCCTCTGAAGAATTCTGTTTGTGCACATGGAGATTCAAGAAAGAATGAGCGTCGATGCCATAAGAAAGAAGGAATCAGAGGCTTGCCTTTCTGGGGAAAAAAATGAAAGTACTGGTGTCTCCAAATACAGCTCTTTAAATATGTTTTTAATGTTTATTTATTTTTGAGAGAGAGCACGCACGCGCGTGAGCGGGGGAGGGGGCAGAGACAGAGGGAGCAGGCTCCAGGCTCCGAGCTGTCAGCACAAAGCCTGACCAAGGGCTCAAACCCACAACCCGCGAGATCATGAGATCACGACCCGAGCCGAAGTTGGACACCTAACCGACTGAGCCACCCAGGTGCCCCAACTCCAAATACAGTTCTTAAACTAACATGTGAACAAATGGGCATATCTATGGTATTGTTTGCAAGAAATACAACGTTGAGAATATGGATTTCATCTTTCCGTTAGTACGAACAGCAAGATTCTCAAGACGAATAAAAGATCTATGATTAAATAGATTAAAGCAATTAAGCTTTCAAATTTATCTCCTCTAACACATTTATAATGACGATGGCACTTTTAGGGATGCTAATATGCACAGTAAATGCTTTCTAAATTTTTAAAACATCTTGACAGAACAGTTTACGATGTTTGAATATAGCCATCATCACTGTGCTGCTGATTAATCAGAGAAATGTTATCAATAACTTAAAATTTTTGGTTTGTTCTATCCATAAGCTAGATGCGTGAGGGTGGATGAAACTCCATCCTTGGCCTTGATAAACACAATTCATGTGTTGAATATATAGTGAATACATTGAATGCATGTGAATACTGTAAAAGAAAATTCAGTATTTGAAATTGGGAGTTCTTAAATGTGTCTTAGTATTCCGGGCTCCTTGCAACTTGGAGGTCCAGGTTGCTGGGGGTGAGAGCTTCTTGGTGGGGGTAGGGGGGTGGGCATACAGGGTCTGTCAGTCCCTAAGAGATATGGCCTGTGGAGGCACACAGACTTTCTTTTGAATCCTGGTTTCACCACATACAAGTTATGGGATTCTAGGCAATCACTTAACCTCTCACACTGAGTCTCTAGAAAGATCAGAATACCTGCTGTCCCAGGTGACGGTTGTAATCAGATATTGTGAATGCAAAGCAGATATGTGACATCGATTGAGTGCTCATTTTGAGCAGACACTTGGTTAAGTACTATGGGGAAGAATGAGAGTGTAGGGCATAGCTTCTCTCTTCTAGAAGCTGCCAAGATATTTGGGGAGATAAAATACAAATAATTAAAAAATAATGAATTAAAAATACAAGGTACCCGGGGCACCTGGGTGGCTCAATTGGTTAAGCATCTGACTTCGGCTCAGGTCATGATCTCATGGTTTGTGAGTTTGAGTCCCACGTAGGGCTCCGTGCTGACAGCTCAGAGCCTGGAGCCTGTTTCGGATTCTGTGTCTCCCTTGCTCTGTCCCTCCTCTACTTGCAGTCTCTTTCTCTCTCTCTCTAAAAAATAAATAAACATTAAAACATTTTTTAAAATATTACAAATACAAGGTACCCATGTTAAGTTACAAAATGATATACTCATTAGATGCTATTAAAGTACACACTTTCAGGTGAGGACATCGGTCTTTCACAATCTTCTATATCGTTCGTAGCATAAGCCATGAAGTTTCTTTTATTAAATAGGTCTGCAAACCCTCACCCTCATCCTATATGTACAGATATATGATTTAATTTTATCCTCAAAATAACCATGATGTGATCTTATTTTATTAATAAGAAGTAAAATAAAAAGTTTATCTTAACTATAAAGTTTGTTAATTACGGCATATAATTAGAGATTCTGAATACAAATCAACTAAAAGTTATTTGTAGCACAGATGGGACAATAACTGCATATGAATATTTAAAATATTAAGTTTGGGATATATCAGCTGCCATTGTCAATTTGAGGCCTACTGGTATCTAAGGCCAAGTGAGTTGAGACTCAGTGCAAGTGAGCCCCAGAGTGTAAATATAAGTCAGCTTTCCATGACTACCAGTGATTCGGTTAGCCGGCTGCTTTCCAAGGGCTGATCTTCAGTACATGTTGGTGAAAATGCTCCTGGGGCAGAAAATGGGGTGAGAGTCATTCTAGGGGCTGGTCAGAGTCAAGGAAATTCGGGTAGCTAACAGAGCTGGGATTCTGCACGTGCAGATTCAATTGTCAGAAAGAAAAAAAAAATTATCTTTAGGGAAAAAGGAGGGAAGATAGGGCGATTTAATTTCTCTCCTTTTCTGTAAAGTTGCTATACAATGAAACTATTCATTTTACATCAATGGCAGGACAGCGCTAACAATGGATCAGTTTTATGACACTTTTGTAAAGATAGACTTTGTAAAATCATCAAAGTTGATTGTAACATCAGAGAGTATTCAGTCACTGAGGCTATGATTATATATGTTTCCCATACTGTGTTTTTGAAGATTAACCTCCAAAGACAGATCTAAATCCAGGTCAAAGGTCACTTCATGGATAAGTGACAAGATTTGCAGTGCCTTAAATTTTTGTTGTGTTTATACAGTACAGATCTCTTCGATAGAAGTGATTAAAATCAGGTTCAATAAAATTTGGTTGATTATATCAACAAAGTTTTTTGATGTAGTATAGACCAACAAGTTGGTATGTTGTTTTTTTTTTTTTCTTTCTGCCACCAATGAAGACTTCTTTCACAATTGGATGAATCACTTGCTACTCACTGGTACATGCAGAGTGTGAAAGGAAGACCCCAAGACGCATACGTAGTTCATGTTCAAAGAAGTGATGACTGAAAACCGAGAGGTCGTTAAAGACCATAAGATAATCCATTGAAGCATTTTTCTCTGAAGATCTGAACAAGAAGATACGTCTCTCTTTTTTTTTTTTTTTTTAAGATTTTTTTTTTTCAACGTTTATTTATTTTTGGGACAGAGAGAGACAGAGCATGAACGGGGGAGGGGCAGAGAGAGAGGGAGACACAGAATGGGAAACAGGCTCCAGGCTCTGAGCCATCAGCCCAGAGCCTGACGCGGGGCTCGAACTCACGGACCGCGAGATCGTGACCTGGCCGAAGCCGGACGCTTAACCGACTGCGCCACCCAGGCGCCCCAAGATACGTCTCTCTTAATGGAGGCGATGTGAATGTCTGAGGGACTCATGAAACATGGTGCCTTAGAATAAATTCACATTCGGAGGGGAGGTAATATTATTTGGAAATTGCAGTGTCCTAAAACTAACCAAACTTGTGGAAAACGAGCACTCCTCGTTTTCTTGGAAGGCCTTGGGGAAAATATGTCTCCGAGCGTTCCTGTGGAACCGGGATCTCGGAGGCAACGTAGGAACCACATGTCCTTCTTCTTACATGACCGGCGATGTCTAGTGTGGGTGTTCGTTGAGCCTGACAACCAGAGTGTCCTTAAAAGCAGCTGATCTCATGCCCTGTGGGCGCTGAGTTCCTCGTCCCTGAAGGGGACGAGTTCAGAAGTTCTGGCGCTGCCCCGTGACTCACCTTCCTGCTGGCAGGCCGCCCAGAGGGCCCTCAGACCCCTGCTGCTGTGAAACAACAGAACAGCCTCTTCTGCTATCTCCAAGAATGCGACGCCACAGTTAGCTTTCTCTCTTAAGCCTCTTGCGGTTAACATGAATAGCATTCTTTCAATTGCTGCAGATATGAAATATCCTAAGTCTTCAAGTCAACAATTAAAAACTCAGGGTCGTGTCGTTGCAGGAGATGCGGACAGTGTTTGGGTTTGAGGGTAAGGCGTTTTAGATGTGAGCGGTATGTATATTTATTCGGGGGCTAACTGCTGCAAATGAAGCAGGGATTTTTCAGTTACTCAGGTTGTATTAGGATAGAGAAAGTCAAGACCGATGGCACGCTCTCCCGATAAAATATTTTTTATTACATGAACTGGCTACTGAACAGATGGATGCTCTTGTTAGGGTAAAGTGGATTTAGCTGCTCTGCCCTCAGTCTCTTCATCTGTGAAGTGGGGATGATAATATATACTTCACAGAGTTAGCAACAACCTGTCAGTTTTCATATCTGTAAAATGGGGATAATTGTTGTTATTCCTACCTGCATTAGCTTAGCCCCACCTTACTTTCTTTAGGACTCTAGAAGCAGAGCCCAGAGAAATTGTGCTAACATTCTCTGTGGTTTTGTTTTGTCAGAAGCCTTTTCTTTTTCCTTTAAACAATTCGGCGTCTCCACTCCTGTCTATGAGTACCTCCCTGGAGCACCTTCTCCATCATCACTCTTGCTGGGTTCCTAACAGTATCACCCAGTCTCCTATTTTCACTCCGTCCTGTGTTCTACTCTTTCCCCTGGAATGGCACTCCTCCTCAGTCGAATTAAGTGGCTCTGCTCCTTTTAGGGTCAGTTCAAGTGTTGCCCTTGAGAGTCCCATCAGCTGTAGATGCTGCACCCCCTCCTTCCCTGTGGACCCCAAGCACCTTCCCAGCCCTCTGTGCACACCACTGCCCAGTACCTGTCATGATGCACCGTAATTGCTGATTTACAAGCCTGACTGGAGCATCTTTATGATACCATATATATTGTGGTTCTGAAGTCCTGGCAGAGTACCTGACACGTAACAAGTGGTTATTAAATGCCTATTGAATCAACCAATCACATTAACACGGTGAGTCCAATATTATGCCTAGCATGTGATGCTAATTGCTTTATTTTATTTTATTTAAAAAATTTTTTTAATTTTATTTATTTTAAGAGAGAAAGAGTGAGCAGGGTAGGGGCAGAGAGAGGGGGGAGAGAGGATTCGAAGCAGGTTCTGCGTTGACAGTGCGGACAGCAGGGCTCCAACTCACAAACCGTAAGCCGAAATGACCCGAGCCGAAATCAAGAGTCAGAAGCTTAAGTGACTGAGCCACCCCGGTGTCCCTCTAATAGCCTGCCTTTTAAAATTTCTTTTCCAGGGCGCCTGGGTGGCGCAGTCGGTTAAGCGTCCGATTTCAGCCAGGTCACAATCTCGCGGTCTGGGAGTTCGAGCCCCGCGTCAGGCTCTGGGCTGATGGCTCAGAGCCTGGAGCCTGTTTCCCATTCTGTGTCTCCCTCTCTCTCTGACCCTCCCCCGTTCATGCTCTGTTTCTCTCTGTCCCAAAAATAAATAAACGTTGAAAAAAAAATTTAAATAAAAAAAAAATTTCTTTTCCAAAACATTATAGCCCCAAAGAACAAATACATGGGAGAAATATGCACTTATCTGATAGTTCCCTGTTCAATAACTAACTGGAAAAGCTGACATGGAAGAATGCAGGAGCCTTGTTTGTATACTCTGTATATGACACTCCCTGATCTCATGTGTTTTGAGTAAAATGTGTAAGTAATTAATGAAAGATGTTTGCTAAAATAGTCCTCACCAAATCTTCAGGGATTGATGAATGTGTTTAAGATATCCGACGCTGCATTTGTCAGAACAGATAAACCTATTCCTTTTAGGAAGCTGAATGGCGACCCAAGTTAGTTTGGCCACCAGAGAGGAGATTGTTCTTCGACAACCAACAAGGTGGGGAGAATGCTACCATGCACCAGTCACAAAGCCTGGATGAGTGGGCCCAGAGCCCAGGAGGCAAGGCTGCACTATTTTCTAAGTTTTGGCTGGGATAGCCTCAATTTACGTGGGTTGTTTGCACATAATTATTTTGGCATCTTGTGAGTGTCTTAAAGGTATCCCAGGTTGGAAAATAATGGTCAGTAAATTGCGAAGGAAACAGGACGGTAGTCCCCATGCTTATGAATCAGTCCGCGCATGGGTGTTCCATGCATCCTTCTCATCTAATGTCCTGTCCTCTGTCAACCAAGAATAGTAGTCTCTCCTCTGGAGGCTACACTGGACCATCATGCATCAGCAGGTAGTTGTTTTAATCGTAACTGGTCAAATGTTACTTCTACTGTTTCTTTTATTAGATAATTTGGATTGCACTTTACTAATGAGTTCATTATTTAAATTACTTAAATAAAACTCATGGCGATTTGACTGACCTATAACCACAGGACTTGTTGGTCCCTGCACTTAGTCATTCTGTTCAAACAACTTGGAGCTGAAGTGGAAACACAGAGAGTCTACTCCAGAGATAGTTCTTGCTTGATCTTCCAAAATTGTAAGTACCAGTAAATTCACCGGATAAGGGGAGCAGAGTCAGGATGGGCATAAACACGGCTTAGAATAACTTTTCTAGATGGCCGCTCCTGTCCAAATTACCGGTTGGGTCTTCCCAATTGAAAGAAACAGCTAATTATGGTTGGCCTCCTCCATGGTCTGGGGTGGAAACTGGGGAAAGAATAGCCACAGTGGCTGTGAGCTCATCAGCTAAATCGAGCCCTTTGGTTTTAGTGCACGTGTACAAACCCTCCAGGGAAAATCTGAAAAGTCCAGTTGTGGAGTTTTCCTGTTTCAAGGGAAATCATCTGTCACTGAAGTTGGAATTCAAAGGTTTTGTCAGGCAGCTGGAAGGATTTATCTGGGAAATGAGAGAGCAGAGAGTGGCAGACGCTGCCCAGAATGAGTTTTGGAGGATCTGAAACGTGAGGTGGTCAAATCAAGGTGTTCTCCAGAAGAAAGAACAAGCTTCTCCCTCTCTCCCCCTTGTTCTGACTATAAGACTGAATCTGAAATTCTTTAAATCAGCATTAATAGTCTTTCTTTATTCCTAGTGGGACATGCTTCCAGAGTTTTACTTATATCCTCTAATTTAGCTGCTGCTTCTTCTTCTTCTTCTTCTTCTTCTTCTTCTTCTTGTCATTGTCATTGTCTCTGTCTTGTTCTTTGTTTACATTTGAACACACATACATGCTTGCTAGTGAGCATATAAGGCTAGAGACCTGCAACTTCATAATGCCTAGTGATTTCAATTTGTCTTGATCATGTTAGTTACCAGTATCTTCTTCATTTCCACCCCACGTTAATGTAATAGTAAAGCCAAGATTCTGTGAAATGTTAAATAATTGCTGTACAGCAGCCAAAATGGAATGGTTTCCAGGCAGATGATAAAGACTTCTATGTAATGGCTTAAAATGTTTATTTGATTGATGGATGAATGAAGGTCCATGTTTGGCATAGCAGAGGTTATTTATACGTGTCTCTAGGAGAGTATGGGATGTGCAATGCTAAGTGTATGAAAGACCACCTATACACACACACATTCATCGGCGCCCATATGTACACATCCATACACACATTGACATATGGCTCCATGGGTGCTCAGGAAATAAGTTTCATGATTCAATGCTTAAGATCCTGTTTTTAACTATGCACAAAATCTATTATTAAAGATGAATTGATCTAAAATGATAGCTTCTTTTCAAAGGGAAAGCAAAATGTAACAAAGTAAATGTAATAAAGGAAGTGCAGCATAGAACAATTCTGCCATCCTGTTTCCCTTCAGTTTCCTCACTCGTTCTCTACAGCGGTCATTTCAAGTCTCTTTGTTTCCCAAATTTCTTTGTCATCTCCCCTTTTCACAAGATAATCTAACTTCCCAATCCCACTTCGTGGAGAAGGTAGATGAACTAGGTTGGGTTCTCTATCAACCTCTGCTCCCCAACCTAGGGCCTTACAAAAACCATTCCCATCATTCCTTTCTCCCTTTTGTTATAGCGAAAAGGATGTCCGTCCTCCTGTCGAAGATGATTGTTTGTTTGTGTACCATGGATCTCATTGTCTCTTGCTTTCCTAAAGATACTCTGCCCTTCTTAATTCTTCATTCACTTTAATGAAGCGCTTCACTATCAGGTCACCTGCACTTTCCTTTGAAATGTGTATCAATCTGTTATATCTGAGTTCTGAAAATTTTAAGGCACTTTCTTTTTCTTAAATTTGGTTTTTAAGTAATCTCTACACCCAACGTGGGGCTTGAACTCACAACCCCGAGATCAAGAGTTGTATGCTCTTCTGACTGAGTCAGCCAGCTGCCCCTTAGTTCTCTGAAATTGACGTTCTTGATCACTCTTACTTGAAATCTCCTCTTCTCTTGGCTTCGATGATGTTATAATCCATACATACCATGTATGTATGAATAAGTATACATATGAATAAACATAAATATTTATATTTATTTGTATAACCATTTTATGTGCCAGATTCTGGTCTAAGTGCTAAGCCTATAGCAGTGAACAAATGCACATGAATCCTGCCTTCATGAAACTTATTGTCTTTTGGTAAAAGATTGAAAAATTTTTTTAAAAAGTAATGAAGTTATTTGGTAGGTTTGAAAGTGATAAGTATTATGGACAAAAATAAAGCTGGAAAGGAAGAGACTCAGGTTTTAAATAGTACTGCCCTCAGAAACGTCCTCATATTAAAATAATTAAGTAAGGAGTGGCCTCGCCTGACTCATGTTTTAGCAGGATTCATGGATAATAAGGGGGGGACACAGCAGAAGCTGGAGGCTAATTAGAAGCTATTGTGGTAATGTGTTGTGAGGGAAATAACGGGGTCTTAAGTGAGGTGGTAACAGTGAAAGTATTTGGAGATGCTCATATTCTGTATATTTTGAAGGCAGAACAGGTGATGGAGGAGATATGGGGAATGAGAGAGAGAGAGAGAGAGAGAGAGAGAAAGTATGACACCCAACTTTTTGGCTTGAGCATCTGGAAAGATTTAGGTGGGATGAGGAATACTGAGAGTGGAATAGTCTTGAGGGAAAAGATTTTAGACAGCTTGAAATGTTCCAGATTTTTAAAACATTTGTTTATTTGTGTTTATTTTTTAATTGAAGTATATGTTATGCTGTGCTCACCGTGTCACCATCACCTGTCACTGTATGCTATGACAGTACCATTGACTGTATTCCCTAGGCTGCACCTCTTATGCCTGTGCTTCTTCATTCCATACCTGGAGCCTATACCACTCATTCCCCTTCACCTATTTAGCCCATCCCTCCACCCTTCCTCCCCTCTGGCAATCTCCACTTTATCCTCTGTAGTCATGGGTCTGTTTCTGCTTTGTCTTTGTTTGTTTGTGCATTTGTTTTGTTTTTCAGGTTCCACATATAAGTGATATCATCTGGTATTTGTCTTTCTCTGTCTGTCTTATTTCACTCAGCATAATAGGAAGTTTCGATATTTTACCTCAAGCTAACAAGTTGGCCTGGCAGAAAGCAAAGGACTTTATTACTCACAGCGATAGCAGTAGCCAAATCATGTAGTGCCATGTGCAGTGGAATAAATAATTTATTATATTTTCTTCAAGAATCATACAGATAGGAGTAAAATCACTAGACTATACAGTGTGCATATTTGGAACCTAGAAGTGCCACAGGTGTGATACTAATTTGAGGGCAGCCAGCCTGAAATGAGAACCACATCTTGAGGAGTGCGGAGCCAACAGAACATGAGGGAAATAGAGTAGGAATTCAGATCAAATTATTCCTAGAGCTTACATATCTCTGGAAGTTTTGTTTTGTTTTAGTAAGATTTCTGTGAATTCCCTTCATTGTTCAAGCCCGTTTGAATTGCACTTTCTATTGCTTGCATCCCAAAGGATTCTAGCAGATCCATATTTTGGTACCGGAAGTGGTTACTCATCCACATTTCTTTGTGGAGTTTGCTGAGTAGAGGAAACAGGGAGGAGAGCGGCAAGGACCGCCCCCCCACCCCCCATGCCAGAGTGGGAAGTTGGTACCCTTTGTTATGTGCAAGCTAGATCCGGGCTTACATTGTGACTTTTGTCTGTTGTTACTCAGACTTGATGAAGTAGCATCAAGAGTCTTGATAGGCTCTTTCTTCCAGCCTACAGAGAGAGCTTGTATGAAAGAGACAAGCTGAGGTTGAAGGCAGCACATCTAAAAGAGTATTTATTGAACGCCCACTCTGCCAAGCACCGTGCTCATCAGGGCTGACAAGCCTCTACCTCTGTGGATCTCACATTCTAATTCGCAGAGATATGCTATTGGAAAAAATTACAAAATGGAAGTTAGGTAGTGATCAGTTATTTTTAAGAATAAAGCAAAATAAAGGGGTAGAAAAGGGTATGTGTTGTTATTTATAATGTTTATTTAGTTTTGAGAGAGAGACAGACAGAGAGACCGAGACAGAGCACGAGCCGGGGTGGAGCAGAGAGAGAGGGAGACACAGAATCCGAAGCAGGCTGCAGGCTCCCAGCTGTCAGCACAGAGCCTGATGTGGGTCTCGAGCTCACAAACCATGAGATCATGTCCCGAGCTGAAGCCGAACGCTCAACTGACTGAGACACCCAGGTGCCCCAATGTGCTGTTATTTACAGATAGGATGACCAGGACATCTGAAGGAAAGTTCTTGGGCAGAGGTCTCAGCAAGTATACATTCCTCCAGGTATTTCAAGGAATAACAAACTAGGTGGCCAGTGTGAGTTGTGTGCACAGTAAGCAAGAGGAGGGGGTAGGAACAGAAAAGGTGGACCAGATCACATGGACATTGTATGTAAAGTTACATCAGGAGACTATTTCAATATCTATAGAGAAGATAGTGGTGGAATGATTGGACTGTCTTGGGGCTGGTGGTGAATGGGGTACGAAGTATTCCAATTTGAGATATGTCCTTAAGGTAGAGCTGACAAATTGCCTTATGTATTAGGTAAGAAATGTAAGAAAGAAAGAAGACCTAAGAAGACATTACCAGAGTGTCCACTAGTCTAAACACCAATCTAATCAGGACTCCTTCAGGGACAGAAATGCCACAGTCTCCACCTCAAGTGAAGGCTGGTGACAAGTAAAGCAGAAAGCTGGGAGAATTTAGGAGGAAATACAAGTGAGACCAGGTTTCCTCCAAGCTCATCTTGCCAAACATTCTTTGCCTGACAAAAAGAAGAGTCATGCTGTGAAGAAGCAGATATGGAGTAGTCTAAATATGAGGAGTTTATTATTAGGGGGTCCATCCATAAAAGTAATTTTTCAAATTGCCTTGAGACACAGGCCAAGAATATAGTTGCACCATTAACAAGGGCCTGTGAGATGAAAAGACCAAAGGGATACATTTCTAGGAGCTAAAATTTCCCAGGTTCATATAGCCATGAACTGACAAAGAAGTTGGCTTTGATGCTGGCCCGTGGAATTGATCATAAGCACATTGACCCAAAGCAAATAGACCGGCAGCCTACTAAATTTTTAAGTGAGCTGTACTTCCAAAACACCCCAATGACTGGCCAAAGGAGCCTGTACTTCTCAAACCCTAAGATAATCCCAAGGATCCAGGAATCACATCAACAGGAAGTGGGTTACTCAAGTGGTCAGGCCCCAGGAATTGCATCCTTTCCAAAGTCTATCTCCATGGAAGACAATGCACAAGGGAAATCCATTCATCGGTTAGAACCAGGAGTGTTCTGATTAGTTGACCAAGGAATGCCTTCCTTTGCCAGGGCAGGTTGTCCTTGTTATTTATGGCCAGAAGATTATGATATGTGCCACGTAGCAGTGATTTCTGCATGTTTCTCATTGCCTCCTTTCCCAAATAGAAGATTTGTTTCATTTATCCAGTTCTCTACTAACTTTTGTTAATGGAAGTGTCAGAGATCTGTTACACATTGTCCCGGCCTGTGCTTCCCAGAAAAGAGAACTTGAAACAAAGGCATACGTACTATTACTTTCTTAAGATGTACAAACATGGGTACAGGGTTGAAAGGGAAAGGGTAAGGAGAGAGAGACAAGAAAAGGTTACAGTAAGGAGACGGCTGCTGCTAAATGCGTGTGTTTATTTTATCTCACAGGGCTATCTCCTGGGGAGTCATATAAAGTATGTCTCCTAAGTGTGCATGGGTAAGGAGAAGGAGTAGGGTAGGCAGAAGGAAAAGTTTTCCATTAACTCTTGCCTCCCAACAGTCAAAAGTCTACCATTTGGAGTTCAACATTTTTGCATTCTGAGTTTTGCATACATGGACACCAAGTAAAGACTAATGGTGTCCCACACCTAAGTATCAACAGGGAAGCCACAGGGTGGGGGGGTGGGGGAGGAAGTGCCAGGTTGCACCTGCATGAGATTGATGAAATCCCACTTACAATATAGTGTGGTGGTAATAGGACAAAAAAAAAAAAAAAAAAAAAAAAAGCAAAGCTGAGTGCATACAACAGGCTATATATAAGAGGGGGTCTGAAAATCTTCAGAAATAGTTTCAAGATGGTGAGCAACATACCTGGATTTGATGAAGAGGGATACTTACTACATAGTAATCCTAGACTCAGAATAAGATTCACTAGGTGAGACCTCTGCTTGTCTCTTTATGGAGGGACTTTATGTAGTTTACGTAATTGAGAATTTCTGAAAGCATAGGTACCGAAACAGGATATAAATGGATGCTGTGTAACCAAAGGACAGGCTGAAGTTGTCTCTCTAGCAACCACTACATTGGCCCCTCCCATCATGTAGTGCCCATATCATTTCTGCAGGCTTGACCCCTACATCCTCTTTCAGGGGTAACATTCAATTAGGGTAAGCTCACTGGCATTGTCTCAACTCCTCTGGGGCCACAATGATCAATATTTGGCTCAGGAATGTTTAGTAATCCAAGCCCAAGCTGATCCAATTTAACACCTGATGTAGGAGACCTTTGTTTAGTGGAGAATTGTTCTGGACTGTGTGTTTTGCAGATATGAAGACTGCAACTGCTGTAGCCACTTTGTTAACCTTGGAGAAAGAGAGTCTGAAGGTGAAGCCAGCTCATGGAGGAGTACAAGAGTGAGAATATAGCAGAAAAATATGGCCAGTGCCTTGAACAAACTGCTTAACAACATAGACCAAAGTCTGCATGAAATGATAAGCTCTTTTTTTTTTCTTCAGTTAAACCAGTTTGAGTTGGGTTTTCCTTCCCTTGTACCCGAAAACACGCTTGTTGGTAGACTTTTGGGTGGGTCAAAAATGAGGATAATTTTGCCTGGGTTATAAATTAGTAAGTGGTGCCTTTAGGGAATGATAGTAATAATTCGGGAGATTGTAAATGGGTGGTGGAGGACACCTGCAAACCACCAAGTTCAAATTAGGGAGACTAGGTTATAGGTTTCTAGTATGGTTGCAAGGAGGCAAGACCAGAATATGGTCTTAACTGGATGAACTAAAACTGAGTCAGCCAAATCGAAAATATACAAAGAAAGAATGTGTTATCTGAAGGGATATAAGCAGCATGGGACTTAGAAACAGTGGCTTCTCAGGAAAAAGGATTTTAGTGTTTATCCAGTATTGTCCATGGATCTGAAAGACATGGTTTAGGGTCATCAGCGTTTTCAACCCAGAACGGTATTTTAGGATTTCCCAATAGTCATCAGACCAATCTATCTCTCTGTTCAGATTCTATGCTTTTCAAAAAATTTTTAGAAACATAGGGTATAACCTCATTAAATATCTTCAAGTGTAATTTTTTTCTTGGGGAAGAGCAGCTATAAAATGAATGCTAAAACTTAGGCACACTGAAATAAGGCCAGTTATTATCTTTTCAATCAGGTAGTTTCACGTATACTAATTAGCTCCTGTGTACTAGAGGGATGATAATATTTCGGCATCAATTCAGAAGCTAGTAATTCTGCACAGTTATCATATCCCTATGAAGTTTTAACAGTGATTTGATAAACCGGACCTACATTGTTACAACTGTGATTAGGTGGTAAGTATATTCATCATCGTCGTCATCATCATCACCTTAAAGCTGGGAGAGAGGTCATGGTGGTAGACAATACATACCCAATTGCCTTTCTCCATGATATGCGTCTATAAGTGCCTCACGCATTTATACATCATAACACAAGGTAGTATGAATATGGTGCTCAATAAATGTTTGTAAATTGTTTGGATGGGTGGGTCAATGGATGAATGCTCAAAATGAATGAAGGGCTAAACCAGGATCAAACCAGAGCAAAACCAAATCTTGACACATAGAATTCTAAAGTTTACACAGTGCCTTTACACACATCATCATGTTTAATCTACACATGCAATGTCAGTATTTGTTAGCCACACGTTATAGATAAGAGTGAGGCTTGGTTAGATTCAAACAAGGACGCAGCTGGTGATTAAGAGGGTGGGTGCTGGTGTGAGGCTACTTGCACTGAAACCTACCTAGCTCCCCCACTTACCATTTGGACCAATGCCACACACACCCCTTCCTGTAATGGGGAAAAAGAATGGTATCTACCTCAAAACTCTACTTGAGCATTGAATGCAAAATTTCGTGTAAATGCTTAGGACGGTATTAGGGATGTAATAAACATAACATAAATGTTCGCTGTTACTGTTATTGTTGTTGAGTACCTTGTTTTATGTCAGAAGCCGGTGTTCTAATCAGAGCTTAAATAAAAAGAGAAAGAGATATAATGAAAACTATAATGATATCTCATGGAAATAAAGCCTCATTGAAATAGAGCCTGCTATAAGAAGGCCATCAGGAGTGTTTGGCATCTCTCTCTGTGGCCACATATTCTCTAGTTTTTATTTCTGTCTGTATGTCTATTCCATTGCTTCTCTCTGCAGAAGGGATGTCTCTTCATGCTCATCAGAACAAATGGCCAAAGTGGCCTTACCTCTATATATTCCTTGATTTTAAGCATCCTCCTTATCTGCCTACAATTTCTATGTCTCTAGTCTGAATTCTTTAATGTAAGAGTCCCATTAGTTTTCACATCTAATAGTCTCTCCACTTAGACCAATCCGAAGCACTGAGTGGATCATAAGGTTCCAGAATGAACAGAAACCCACTCCTTCTGCAGGGCTTTTTTTTCCTTAGGGAAAGCAACAGCAGAGAGCTGGGCAGTCGCCCCAAAACATAACTTCTGTGAATTATTGGGTACTGAAAACTAGATTGACTCCAGTGGCTCATTCTGACTATTCTGACTCCAAATGACATCTGTCATCTGACTCTATTCTGACTCCACACACTCCTGTCTAACCTCATGAAATGCATTTTTTAGTATTCTTCTTTTTTTTTTTTTTTGATGGCACATAGACACAGTAAAAGATCACCAGTTCCTTCAGTGGTTCAGATGGAATCATGTGTTTCTGACATGGAACTCAGATCTTAGCTATTTGCATTGTTATCCCCCGGATTGGTGCTGAATCAAGGCAGCGTCTTGAAAAGCCAGTCTCTGCCTTTCCTGGACTCATCTCCAGGCAAGCCACTGTAGCAGAACCAACATCTTTCTTCTCTTACTGTTAGCATTACTAGTACCATTGTGATGACATCCCTTTGAAAAAGTGACAGTACTGGTCTATCATTATTCATGAACGTGTTGTTACCAGCACTGCATTGTTTTATTTGCCTATGAATAACTTTCTTTTATTTGGCTTTCATATGTTCCTACATTACTGATGTGCTTACACTGAGGAACTCAACGTAGAGATTTGAGCCTATTATTATTATCATTTTAAAGTAAATATAAGTTCTGTTAGAACTTCAGTGAAAATGCATTTGACACTCACATAGATTTGCATATTTTAATTTCATTGGAAAGAGAAGATATTAGAATATATCTGCTAGACTCACTAACCTCAATATTTGGAGCCATATATCATGAAAAGTTAGACTGTCGATTTTATTTGGGGACAAGAGGGTTCTCCTTATTCAGGATCATTTTCTTGAGCTCTTTTGACTGATGATTCTCTTATGCAAATGACTTATGCAGGACTGTGGATACTACTGGTTTGATAGATTTTCTTTTTGTGTTGACCATTTGTTTTGATAGACTGCTTGAAATTTGTTAGTTTTTTTTTTAGTGCTGTGCAGAGAAAAACAATGTAAAATCTTTCCACACCTACTCTACTGGAGGAATGAATCATCCCCCTAATCATAAACACAAGGATGTTTATTGAGATGGTGAGGAAATAAAAGAGCTTAAAAGGAGAAAAAGAAAAAAAAAACCTTAAAATTGTTTACTTTATCCAGCTAGAAATAGAAAAATAATTAAATTACATTTTAAAAAGAAAATGTCCCCAAGACATTCTGTCTAAAGTTCCAAACTTAGGAAACCTTTGGACAAGACTAATGTGCATCAGCGTGCTTGAGGTGGTTAAAGATGCGAGTAATTGGAAAGAAAAAGAAGATGGGTGAGATGCCAAACTTGTGGCTGCAGTTTTAACAACGCATTTCTGTCTTCCCTGTGATTCCCAGACTGCCTTCCATCACAGCCTATCTCAGTCACGAATCTCAGTAAAATAACATCCTTGGAATTTAAACTTTTCATCTCTTCTAACTCTTTTCAGGTTCTTGGAAATAAGTCTTGGTAGAATCACCCCTATTCGTTGTGTTATTAAATCTGTCGCATATTTTTTATTACTCTCATTAGTTGATCTCTCAGCAGCATTTGACACTGTTGTTGACATGGTTGAACATGCCCTCCTTCTTGAAACACTGTTCTTTCCTGTTCTCTATGACTCACTGCTCTTTCATTGTCCCTCCTATTCTGGTTGCTTGTTCTTGGCATCCCGTTTCAACTGAGTGGCCTCTATCAGATCTTTAAACATGGGAATTTCTCAAGACCAAATAATGGGTTCCCTTTTATCTCTCTTTATACTGTAAGCCCCAGATGAATCCATGACTTTCATGATGATGAATTCTCTCAAATTCATAGCTTTACCTGAGATCTCTTAAGTGGGCCTTAGTGCCTCAGTCAGTTCAGGCTGCTATCATAAATAGTGTAGACTGGATGGCTTAGCCAACAGACATTTATTTCTCACTGTTCTGGAGGCTTAGAAGTCCAAAATCAAGGTGCCTGCAAATCTCATGTCTGGTGAGGGTCTGCTCCCTGTCTTAGAGATGGACACCTTTGCTGTATCCTTACATGGTAGGGAGAGAGAAAAAGAGGAGGCAAACTCTCTTGTGCCTTCTTATAATGTTGCAAATCCCATCTTGAGAGCTCCAACCTCGTGACCTAATAACTTTCCAAAGGCCTCACCTCCAAATACCTCCAAATAGCTTGGGGATTAAGCTTCAACACATGAAATGGGGAGGGGAGCAGAAACATTCAGTTGATAGCCTCTAGTATATCACAATGCCTTGCCAAAATCTGCACTAGGAATTCTGTTAGGTACTTCAAAGGCAACTTTCTGAATCAAACTCGTAGTTTGAATTCAAGGAATATCAGGGCTTAAATGGGCTTCCACTTTTCTTTACTTGTATCACCAACTAACCTACATGTCTGCACCTAATTAGCTTCTGCATGTAACAGACCAACAGAAGTTGTGGGAGAGAATGGCTTCTGAGTTGGCCAGATTCACAGGAGTCCTCAAGAAGAGATATGGCACTTTTTCCCCTTTTGGTTTGGACAAAAGCTGAGGCTTCATCCAAGAGTCCTACAGCAAGGATCGAAGGTCATGGGCATAAATCATGGTGAGAACTTAGGCACAGAGATCTTAGGAGGAATGATAAGGACTCCTTGAGCATAACCTGCATGGTCTATCATCTGCTTTCCTGGAAAGGATGAATTTACATTATTTGACAACCTTTTTTTCAGAGTTGGTATTGTTGTTCTTTTGTTGTTGTTGATTTGTAAAAAATTTCAAATATAAAAAAAATGTAGAGATGTGTAACAAGGGCTACTAAGGTAGTTCTGTTAGACTAAACCCCCAAAGGCCAAGGTTCCTTCCATCATGAAAGAAAAAGAAAGCAAATATCAGGAAATACACATTATATTATAAAGATAGCAAAGCTTCCTTCCCACTAAAGAGAAGGCCGCGATTCTGCCCTATGAGAGACTCCAGAGGCTACCATTAATAGCAGCAAACATTTTTGTGGGCATACAGTACTCAATCCCCTGTTCTAGGAACTTGTTATATGGGAAAGAACAAGTTACCACTTGTAAATGTTGAATTTAAAGTAAAAATGATGATGATGATATTATAGATTCTATAAATCTCAATCCACAATTTCAAGTATCTAATAACTACTGAATATTAAATTATTTTCTATGATTCCTATATTTTCCAGGGGGAAGTTTAACCCCTATCATCCCTCGTATTTCTCTATTCATTACCCAGCACACGGAGACGTTACTCCATCATTCTAGGATCTTCTATGTGACCCAAATCTTAACTGGGGAGTTCTCCTTATTATCCTTCCCTAGTCTCATGAGTTATCCCTGATACATTGTTTTAATTTTTCTTTTGCGGCATAATAAATTATTTCCAGATTTAGCAGTTTAAAATGACAACCATTTAATTATATCTCATGGTTTTATCGGTCAAGAATTTAGAAAAGGGCTTACTTGAGACATTTTTTCTGTTTTAGGTGGGATTGTCTAGTGTATTAGTCTGGGTTCTTCAGAAACAGAAACAATAGGATCTATCTATCTATATCTATCTATCATCTATTGAAAGATTTATTATGAATTGGTTTACATGAGTGTGGAGGCTAAGAAGTCCCAAGAGCTATAGTTGGCAAGATGGACATACAGAAGAGACAATGGTTTCATCCTACTTTAAGTATGAAAGCCTGAGAACCAGGAGAGCCAGTGTTGTAAATTCTAGTCAGAGTCCAAGTTCAAAGGCAGAAGATTGCTCTCCCAGTTCAAAGACAGGCAGAGAGTGAATTCTCTCTCATTCAGCCTTTCGTTGTATTCAGGCCTTCAGCACTAGATGAGGCCCACCCACATGGGGAAGGACAATGTGCTTTTCTCAGTCTATGGATTCAAACGTTCATCTTATCCAGAAACAACCAGCATATTTGTTTTATCAAATGTTTGGGATCTCTGTGGCCTAGTCAAGTTGACATATCAAACTCACTGTCACAACTGGGACCACTTCATGGTATTCAGATAGCAGATGGGCTAGTCAGAGGGATGTACAAGATGGCTACAGTTACATGCCTGGCATTTTGTCAGGGGTGACTTGAAGACTGGGTACAACTGGAACCATTAAGTAGAATATCTCCATGTGGCTTCTTTAGCAAAGCCATCTGAGTGGGTTCAGACTTCGCCATGGTGGTTCAAGGTTCACAGACAGAGTGTTCTCAGAGACAGAAAATAGAAGCTGCCACTTTCTTAAGATCTGGACTGAGAAGTTGGCATAGAATCATTTCCACATTCTATTCATCAGAGTAGTCACAGAGCTCACCTAATATATTAGTTCTCTAATGCTGCATAGCAATATTACCACAAATTTAGTGGCTTAAAACAACACATATTTATTATCCCACAGTTTCTGTGGGTCAAAAGTCCAAGCATGGCTTAGCCAACTCCTCCACAAGTCTGCAATCAAGGTGTCAGCCAAGGCTGAGTTCTCATCTGAAGGCCTAACTAGAGAAGGAGCTGCTTCCAAGTTCATAGGGTTGTTGGCAGAATTTAGGTCCTTATGGGCTGTTGGATTGATGGACTGAGTTTCTTGCAGGTTCTTGGCTGGACGCCATCCTTAGTTCTCTGCCACATGAACCTCCCCAAAAAGGCTGCTTGCTTCATCAAAGCCAGAGGGAGACAGTCTGCTAGCAAGACCAATGTTACAACCCTATGTAACATAATCACTTTGCTTCATTATAATGGTTAGAAGCAAGTCACAGGTCCTGCCCACATCCAAGGGAAGAGTACCAAGAAGTGGAGATAATTAGGAGCCATCTCAAAAAATGTCTACCACATTTAGCTTCAAAGGGAGGGACCTGGACTCCCACTAGCCTCACTCTCCATGGAAAGATCATCAAATAATCTGTGGTTTTTGATCTTCCACAGATGCTGATTGCTCTTTATAATATGGCCTCTTTAGACTCTTAACTGTTCACTGTGTCCACATCATCCTTTCAGAATCCATTTTTCGGCCATCTATCATCCTGTCTGTCAACTCAAAATTTCCTCTCTAGAATCTTAGTACTAATTCAAGTTTGTTCTTTCAGTCTTTCAGTAAATATTTAGTAAGTGGGTATTACGGAGGCTCTAGGGATCCAGCAATGAACAAAATGAACCTTCATCTTCATAGAGCTTGTAATCCAAAGATAAGAAACACAAAACCACAAAATAAATGCTTAGTGTACTGGTGATAGTCAAGGAATTGGCCAGCAGCAATAGGGTAACTATAGGGTAGTCAATGTTTGTTGTCCTGACATAAATATTAATAGCATCTCAGTTCATTCTTAAAAAAATCAGTTTAGACAATAAATTATATGGCCACTTAGCAATGGTTATAGGAAAGAGTGACTATTTTAAAGAAGTTGGATATGTGGGACTTTTTTATAAAGGAAAACTTGGGTAAAGTAAGGCGTCAATTATGTGTATAGCTGGGGGAGGGAGGAGAAAGTTCCAGGTAAAGAGGACAAGTGCAAAGGACCAGAGGTAGGAGGCAGGGTGGCTTCAGATCACTTAAATCCTTGTGGGCCATTATACAAGCTTTCCCTCACAGTGGAAAGCCACTGGAGAGTTTTGAGGAGTGGGTGGTGGGGGTGAAGTCTGATTTATGCTTTAAGAGGCCTACTCTGGCTGCTGGGCTGAGAATAAATTGAAGAGAGAAAAGAGCAGAAGCAAAGAAGCCACTGAGGATGCCACTAAAATAATTAAAAAAAGAGACATAGGAGACTGTAGTAATCATTTAGGCTTGAGCCAGTATTTGGAGTTGGCAAAAATCTTGTGAGATTATGAAGATACAGCTAAAAAGGTAATCTGATCTACTGGATGAGGGATAAGAGCTAACAAGGAGCGTCAAAATGATTCCAAGGGGCTTTCCCAAAAGAGAGACCATGGGAAGAGAAAGTTGGTAGGAAAGATCAGGAGCTAACTTGTGGATTTTTCATTTTTAGGTGTTGAATAGACTTTTTCAGTGTCCAGAATGCTGCTCCTAGGTCTTCCAGGCCCTCAATTCACCAAAGAGAGAGCTCATCATCCTTTCAGGTCTTCCCATGTGCTGTCCCCTTAGCTCAGGTATCTCCCCCTTCTGAGGAAGGAGGAAGAGAAAATCTACTGCCTCCCTTGCTCCTCCCATATATTCTGTCTCTCCTCACACATTTCCTATTTATCTTTCCAAACCATTTAAGATCTCCTAAGAGCTTAAACCTTTGGGGAAACAATCCAAAAAGACTTTAAGGTACTTTGGCTAGCACCCCACCTTTGATTTCTCTGGAGAAAATGAACTGTATCATGCAAAATATTCTCCAGACACATTAATATTACTTAGCAGGTTTTAAGGGTGTATTCCATTCCAGATGTGCGCATTATTTTATTTAATTATCTCTTATAACTCCTTGATTGAATTCTGGTAGTGGCATATACTATTCTGTGATTCTTGGAAATTTTCCCAAGTTTGTTAAATCTCAGCTGCCTGGATTGTTAAATGGATGGAATATTTATTCCCTTAGGGCTGCGGTGAGAATGATATGCGATGCTGGTCTAAAGCACCCAGCTGGGAACCTGACACTTATTAGATCCTCCTGAAATATTAATTCTTTTAATTCATTTCTTGAAAAGGTTGTGTTTCTTAAATGAACTGATATATATATATAGATAGCACTTTTAATTAATAAAGAGATGATTATAGAACATGAATTCTTTTTTTTTTTCCAACGTTTTTTATTTATTTTTGGGACAGAGAGAGATAGAGCATGAACGGGGGAGGGCAGAGAGAGAGGGAGACACAGAATCGGAAACAGGCTCCAGGCTCTGAGCCATCAGCCCAGAGCCTGACGCGGGGCTCGAACTCCCGGACCGCGAGATCGTGACCTGGCTGAAGTCGGACGCTTAACCGACTGCGCCACCCAGGTGCCCCAAGAACATGAATTCTTAATGTCCTCCTTATTTCAATATAGTTTGAGAAACAACAGACACCATCACAACTGGTGTTGTGGTAAGTGAGAGTTTAATGCAATAGTTCAGAGAGGAAGTCAGTCAGGCTCAGACAGACAGGAGGGATAACATAGAAGTAGGCAAAGAAAACGTGAAGGACTTTTAGACATAGGGCATTGAGTGAATCAAGACATTGAGAGCAAATTGTGGATGATTTGCTTGTAAATAATGGACAACTAACTTGACCTGAATGGTGTTTTCAAAGAAGGGAAGAGTGGGACATGAGGTTTAGAAATAAGGGGACATAGGATTGAGGGCATCTAATAATCCTAGAGGCAAGGTTTTGGACTTTCCCTAATGGGCAATAGGGTAGTCATTAAAGGCTCTTGAAGTGTAGGTTGATAATCATTTATAGAACACATATTTGTGAAGTAACTACAATGCTCAAAACTCTACATTAATCATGCAAAGAGACACCATAAACATTCAATTTGTATATTTCAGTTTGATTGGATGGAGAAAGAATGGAACTGGAATCCCAGTCAGGAAACGAATACAAGAGGTGAGGTTGGAGCTGATCGGCACTGAGGCTGGATATCAGCATCTGCAGTGGAAAAGGCAGAAGAGCTGTTGGGGGAACTAAAGAGCAAGGCTTGAAGTTAGGAGGAAAAAATGGCTCTGAGAGGGAGATAATGAACTACTTTTGAGGTGATCACTGTCTGTTGTCGATGATAATCAGGGAGAGGACAAGAGAATTGCCTTCCTATCCCTACAGAATGCTTTCAATCAGATTGGAAAGAATTGGTTTATGAATTAACAAGGAAAACAACGTATATGTTATTAGGCTTATCAGTAAGTTAAAATTGTATTATTACTTAAATATATGATTTCAAAACACTACATTTATTTTCAAAGCACATTCTCTCCCTTCCCCAGATTTAGCTAATCCAAATCTTGAGAGTGTTTCTGCAGTATGACAGTCCCTCCCCCTGGACACCCTTGCCTCCATAGTTCAGATTTGCCCAGACTGTATACATTTTAAACATACAAATAGTTAATTAAAAAATACTAATCACTGGAAAGAAAACCTGGGGATCACCCCAGGAAAACCTGGGGATGCGAGCTGGAGGGAAACTTTGTGATTATCAAGTGCTGGTCTATACCAGCGGCTTTGGGGTTTTGTTTTGTACATTGTTTTGCTGTTCATTTGTTAGTTTTGTGTCTAGATGGGCTTCCATGGCAGAATTCTTATCTGTGCAAATTCCCATTCAACTGATTAGGGCTTCCCCTCCCCTGGGCTTCCCACTCCCTATGTATAGCCTCTGTCTGCTTCTACTCTGCCAAACTGCAGTTTTTTGCTTTTCTTTCCATTTTTTGTCCTTCCTTCCTTCCTTCCTTCCTTCCTTCCTTCCCTCCTTCCTTCCTTCCTTCCTTCCTTCCCTCCTTCCTTCCCTCCTTCCTTCCTTCCCTCCTTCCTTCCCTCCTTCCTTCCTTCCTTCTTTCTTTCCTTCCTTCCTTCCCTCCCTCCCTCCCTCCCTCCTTCCCTCCCTCTTTCTTTCTTTCTTTCTTTCTTTCTTTCTTTCTTTCTATTAACCAAGTCTTCCTCCCAGACTGCAATTCTCCCTCTGCACATGCCTGGCAAACGGTTCAGTTATTACTTTTCCAATGCAGAAACAGCCTTAACTTAGAAGGTTATGCCTCATTAAAAGCAAGGGAGGAAACATAAGATAAAAGGAATAAAAATCTTTATCCCTTTCAGAGACATTTTCATAGCTTTTAAAAAATCTTCAGTCTTTTCTTAACATATGGGTAGCATTCAGTTTTGCCCTTAGTTCTCATATACATTTGGGGAAAGAGAATACATTTCCTGTTTGTGGAAAACCACAAAGAGCAAAATACATTTGGATTCTGCTATCTTGTTAGATTTCTCTAAGAACTTGAGGTATAAATAATCCAATGATTTTAGTACTGGGGGGTGGACGGAGGTTGTTAAGTGACAACAGGTGGAAAGCATGCTCTAGCAACTCAACTGGGTATAACCATGTCCCTTCAATTTCTAATGAGAATTCCATATGCATATTTGATCATTTTAAATGTGATGGAATTTTTGGCTGGCTCAGAGGCAGGTTGAGAGAAGAGCCAAATTTTGTGTCTTACGATTTTTTTTAAAGAGATAGAATTTAGTATTAATTTGATTCGGAGTGAGAAATGGGATAAGGGAAATGCTAAATGTTTTTCAACTTCATGGTCATATTACTTTGAAATGCCATGCAATGCAAATCTAATATCTTTCTGAAAGTGATTATTTCACTTTTTCAATGTGGGTTAACTTAGGTTGAATAGCTTTTTTGTTGGCTCCTGCCTTCCTCCCCTTTCCTAGGATTCTAGGGCCAAATGTCAAATGAAAAGTAAGTTCAGAATTAGGATATAAAAGAGGAAAAATTGCAGATAGGTTTTTGGCACCGGCTGCCTCCGAAATGCAGGCCAGGGAGTGACTTGTATTTTGTTCCGAATACTTGGACGTGGACCGAAATTTCAGAGATGTCTACCTCTGGAAACCCAAGCACCAGGCAAAGGAATCTGCCAGTGTTTGAGAAAGACTATGAGTGAAGTCAGCAATGTTTTCCTGTGGTATGGTGCAAGGTTACTCAGTGTTGCCCGCCCACATCGCTATCTCCCCCACACACCGTTGCGAACTTTTCTGGACCTGAACAGAATCAACACTGGGAAGGACCCTTTTCTTTGGCAGAGTTCAAAACACATGATGAGGTGCTTTCTGGCTTTTGGAAGCAGCGAGGCTTAGTGATTTACAGCTGATCTAAGATTTGAAACGGACTTCTCTTTTCAACGGAGGGCATAAGGTGTGTGCCTTGTGTAACTGGGGGGGCTGACGGCTGAGGGTAAGGGCATAACACCGCAGGCAAGAAACGTGCTGTGTAGGTTGCTTGGCTTGCATCCAAATTTGCCCTGCAACCTTAAGAACAGCTCACCATTCAGGGCCTCAGTTTCCCAACCCATGATGTTACTGGCTTCTCTGAAAGAAGCCTGGGAACTAAAGCCTGGCTTTCGCGTCGTCTCCATTTGTTGTTTATATTCTCTTCCTGTTTGCTGTGTTACCCCGCATCCTAGCCTGGGTTTAGGGGTTTGATTTTGGGAGGAAGACAGGGAACCACATTAAACAAAAGGATGGGGAAAGGTGTCGTGCCAAGTTTAGAACCCACTCAACCTTGTGGGTTTGGAGTTTTCAAGCATCCTCCTGCCTCTGGAGCTTTCAGTTTGTTTATTCTTGGCAAAATGAAGCTTCCTGTTTTTAAGAAAAACAGCTTATAAAAATGCTTGAAAAGTCTTCTTGGACATCAAAACACTCTCCCCAAATAATATTTTGATGATTTAACATGTAAATGAATCAAAACAATGTGAGCAACATTTCCTATAAAGTACATGTGGGTTTTAAAAATTAAGGGGATAGTGCTTAGCTAAACATACTTGGGTTATAGAAGATCAAAAGCATTTGAAAGCCAGTTTGAGATGTTTGCTAAGTCTTAAATGAGGCCAATCCAACCACTTTCAGCTTAAATGCAAGCAATTTATTATTAAAAGAGCTCATGGATGTGATTACTCTTCAATCTCTGGGCTTCTGACTCTTGTAGCTAAAATACTCTCCGTGGAGTGATTGTTATAATGCTCACAAGTGATGTTGGGACCAGAACTCTCAGTCTATTGGGGGGGGGGGGGGGGGGGGGGGAGGCCAGGGTGAA
Source organism: Herpailurus yagouaroundi (assembly GCF_014898765.1). Classification (NCBI taxonomy): domain Eukaryota; kingdom Metazoa; phylum Chordata; class Mammalia; order Carnivora; family Felidae; genus Herpailurus; species Herpailurus yagouaroundi. The sequence goes on from NW_024412470.1 coordinate 2,973,383, forward strand.
CCAAGGCCAGGCACCTCCACCTCTTGGCCCACTCATCTTCATGTCAAGGGCCTGGCTTAGGAGATGTGATATTTCCCATCACTGCTCATTGGATGGGTGTTGTTTTGTAAGATGGGAACAACATATCTATCAACTCTCAAACTCCTGCATTCAAACCTAGAAGTCTATGTCTGGATTCAGAAGCTGAGAAAGCTTACATCTTGCTGAGAAGGCCAACAGTGTTGCTTAGATGTATACTTTTTCCCCTCGGGGGTCTCTATTGGGAAGTACGCCAGCTCCATATTAGCCCCAAACGATCTCCTAAAGAGCATCCATAGTGACGACTGGGAGGTCAACAGATCTAGGCTCTGGACTTATCTGAAAATTTGAGTAAGCACCTCCTATGAGTAAGTTATTTTAATAGGTAGAATTTTGAATAAAAGTGTAAATAAGAGATAGTCATTTGATCTCAAAGAACTTTGAATCTAGTGGCGGGAATTCCGTGACAGCAATAATACCAAGCTCTGTGTAATAGAATCTTAGGAAGGACATCTGGCTTTTTCAGATGAGGAATTCCTCTCTTGAGGATAATTATAATTTTTTCTGGAATGTATCGCACTTAAATTAGGAAGGATGGGTCCAATTTATAGATATAAATGTGGAAGGATGATGGAGGCATTCAGGTGGAATAGAATCATTACAGTCAAAGTCCTGGAGAAGTGAAGCACATGGCAAGTCTGTGGAAAAGTCTGGAAAAGCTGGGATAAAGGGTCAGCACAGTGTTTTCCAACTGTATTCCTTTGCATAATGCATGATATTTGAGAAAAGGAATTCTATGATTAAACTTATTGGGGAAGTTTTGTGTCAAAAATGCTAAAAGGTGAAACATTGGATTTTCTGTAAAGTTTAACCAGCTTCTCTCTACAGGAAGGGAATACAAATATAGTATTTATTCAACCCACTTGACAGAAATATGTAGCCAAAAGATGGTATTACTAGACTGGCAGATTAGAAAAATACAGGAGCTGTAGGAATTGTTGTAAAGATTTAATAAGCTTTGGTATGTAAATTGATATTATTTGTTCTTAAGCACAGGGCCTGGTGCATACACGGTACATGTTGTTTGTTTTTGTTAGAGCTGTGGTTATTTACACCAGCTATTTGACAAGGATTTTCATGATCTCTTTGTAGATAAAGTGAATGCATGTCATCTGCATGGTAAACATTTAAGGGACTTTGTGATGAGACGAGTGGCTGGGCTTGGAGTGTGCTTAGTAACAGATAAGTGACAACCCACAGGCGAGTTTATAACGTTGTGTGGAGGACTTCAAGCATCATCTTTCACCTGGTCAGCAAACTAATTAATACTTGAGTTAACTTATAAAAGTGTGCAAATCAAATTTGCACATCATGAGAAGCTAGGAAGGAGAGTTCTACTGATTCACAGGATCTTAACACAATAGTGTCAATAGGTTGAGTGAATAATAATCTAAAATATATATAAAAAGGAAAAAAAAAACATATAGTCTTAGAATCAAACATACACATAGAAATATGGCGGAGAGGGGCTTTGTCATGAATAAATTAGAAAAAGAATTAATGATTCATAGGAGACTATAAGCTATACATATGGCCACAAGAAAATATGACTTATAGAAAATGTAATGTGATTGTGGGTTTAATCCATAGACATATGGTATCTAGATTTAGGGAAGGGGGAGTTCTATTTGATCTGCACACGTTAGATCACACATTGTAACATTTTATCTAGTTCTTGTGGGAGATGAAGACAAGCTAGAACTAACTGGAGGTCTGTGACCAAGACAGTGAGTTGATTTTAAAAGTGACCCACGAATCATTGGTGAGTTGGGAATTTTTCATCTAATGAAGAAGAGAAGATTCAAGAGTAGGTATGGTAGGTGTATTCAAATATTTGGTGGTTTTCCATTTAAAGAAGGACTTAATTTGATTTCTATCATGCCTTGTGGTAGAATTAGGGCTTGTAGTTCTATAGCAATCTTTTCATAAATATTTGTTGAATGTCAACTCTGTGTCAGGAAACATGCTAAACAAGAAAACAAACATGAGTGAGAAGAGTTCCTGCTCTAAAAGAACTCAGGATCCACCAGATAATAGAAACACAGGCAGTCATAACCCAGCATAACATGTGGGACCTTGTCAAGCAATGCCCTTCATGAGGTAGAGTGGAATGAGCGATGAACTTTTCCTGATAGTGATTGGTTTTGACCAATGCTGTGTATCACATCATTTACATATCCACATAATTTTGCAAGATTAACAATTAAAAAAAAACCCAGCATGTTGTAGCTTTTGTCCTTCCGTTTTTCTTTGCCCAGAAGCAAACATCATCACCACCTCTTTTAGCTGATTATTGTATTATTTACCTCCATGTCTCTAAATGGCATGTTTTTAAAAAAATGTTTATTTATTTTTAAGAGAGAGCATGAGAGAAAGAGAGAGAGAGAATGCGCAAAGGGGAGGGAGAGAGACAAAGAGTCAAAGAGGGAGACAAAGAGTGCCAAGTAGGCTCCACACTGTTTTCACAGAGCCCAATGCAGGGCTCGATCCCACAAACCATGAGATCGTGACTTGAGCCGAAATCAGGAGTTTAATGCTGAACGGACTGAGTCACTCAGGTGCCCCTCCAAATGGCATGGTTGTAGTGCTGCTTTTTGATTTTTCAGTTTTAGGCTGTATCTATCGATTTTCCCTTACGGAAGATGAGGAGTTGACTCTATTTCCTTTCACTGCACATGCGTACCCTCCCACTCTCCGTGTACTTCTGGTTAAGGGAAATATATTCCGTTATCGTGGCTATGGAAACTATGCATAGCTGAGTCATGTCAAATATATTTATTTTTCCTTCCCTGTGTAACGTTTTATTTTCCCAAGAATTAATCTTTTTCTCATTTTTCATTTATTTCTTATGTACTTATTACTAATTTGACTCCAAACATGTCAACACTTGTCTACATCTTTTCTTAAGACATTCAAGCCATTTGATTGTCATTCAGTTTCATCTTCCAGAATTTCTCCCAAAGCCTTTTGAGCTACAAGGGGCACACACTCCCTCCCGGGATCTCCTTCCACAGCCTCTGTCTTGCTTCTACTGCCTGTATCCCGTCTTCTCTTAGTTCACAATCTCTTTTCTGGATGAGAATATGCTCTAGTAGTTTTCCATGTGAGAGAAACTGAGCTGAGAAATTGTAGATTTACCCTCCTATCTGATTGATAGTTTTTCAGGATCTAGACATCTAGACTGGAAATCATCGCCCTTGGAAGTCTGAAGGCATTCCTTTATTGCCCTTCAGGGTTGCTGAGAAGTCTGAGGTCTTTCTGATTCCTGATCCTTTGTGTGAGACCATTTAAAAAATTTTATCATTGGAAACTTTTAAGATCTTCTCTTTGTTGAATTTTACAATGATTTGCCTTCATATGAGTCTGTGTTTGTTTACTGCGCACTTGGTAGCCTTTTCAATCTTGTCCTTCTATTTTGGGAACTTTTCTTGAATAATGTTTTCCTCTCTTCATTTTACTGCTCTTTCTTGAACCCCTGCTCTTTTGATTTCAGACCACTTATATTGGTCCTACTATATTCACATTTTTCTCTTCTGTTCACAACTTCTCCCTTCCTTTTTTTTTTTTTTAAATCCTTGATTCTTATTACATGGTTGCATTTATATTTTATCTCCTTGATAATATTAGTAAAATTTTGTTGATATGGAAGTTTTCTCCTCTGTAAGTCATCATCTCAAATAGGTTGCTTTGTGTGATAAGGAAGGAGGGGTGGAGGTTCTTTTCTATTCTATTTCATGCTGGAGGCTTTCCTCCAAGGTCTGCTAATTTCTTTTTTACATTGTTTAAAGAGTTTATTTATCTGTTTTGAGAGAGCGAGAGGGAATGATCAGGGAGGGGCAGAGAGAGAGGAGATAGAGAATTCCAAGCCACAGAACACAATGTGGGGCTCGAACTCATAAACTGTGATTATGACCTGAGCTGAAACTGAGTCAGATGCTTATCCAACTGAGCCACCTAAGCACCCCTCTACTCATTTTTATATTTGAGAATAGGGCACTCAGCGTTTCCTGGGTGGCTCGGTCAGTTGAGTGTATGACTCTTGATTTTGGCTTAGATCCTGATCACGGTTGTGAGATTGGGATTCATGCTGGGCACGGAGCCTGCTTAAGATTCTCTCTCTCTCCCTCTCCCACTGCCCTTCTCCAGCTTGCTCTCTCTCTCTCTCTCTCTCTCTCAAAAAAAAAAAAAAAAAATAGGGCACTCAGAAACTGATTTGCTGTTCTGAGTACATGAATGGGTTTGTTAACTGTTGGGCTCACTGTAGTGTGATTTGGCTGGGATGTTTTAATGGAGAATCTCCACTGTCAATATCTTTATATCCTTCTGTTTAGCAAAGAAATACTTTCCATGGAAGATTTTTCTTTCAGTGTCCTGCCTGGCAGCTAGTATTCTGTGAACCAAGCGGACACAGAGAGTGGAGAGTGTTTGCTTTCACTATGCATAGGATTACTCCTTTTAGTAAGAAATCTACACCATCAAGGGTGCCTGTTGTTATTTAAGATCCTGTGTTGTGTGCTTTCTAGACGATAAACTGGGGAGGGAGAGTCTGGCATAATGAGCTAGGAAACTGGTGATCTGCCCATTTCTTTAAAAATACTTTTCAACTAATTAAAAAAAATTGTCCACTCCCCTTCACTCCTATTTCTCAAGGTACCTGATGAGGCCAAATTGTGAGCCTTTGGGGATTATGTAGTGTATAAATCTGGGTTTGTTTTCAGCCCTACTGCTGGCTAAGTACTTTGCGTCCTTTGGTGTCTATGTCATTTACCATTCATCCATCTGCTTTCTAGCTTCCTAAAGTCCTTCTTCTCCCTCGTTCCCCTTATCCTTGAAAGCGTGTGAATGGTGTGTGTGTGTGTGTGTGTGTGTGTGTGTGTGTGTATGTGTGTGTGTGTGATCAGGGATCAATTTTTGTGCATGATTTGGTATGTTTGCAAGGAAAGGGACATTTTTGGAGGACTCTGAACAATCAGTAAGATTTTTCCTAGCAGCGAAAGCAGTAAGGATGAACAACACAAACAACAAAAGAGATGTGAGAACTTTCTTGAAGAATTTAGGAAATGGTGAATGTGGCCAGGACACTGACGGGGGGGGAGGCTGAGATGGTAATCAGCAACACAGAAGGCAAAGAGTAAGAGCGCATTGTGACTGGATAGAGACAGGGAGAGAGGAGAGGAGTCAAGATGACTTTGTAGTTTATAGACTGAAGAAATGGTTGTCTGGTAAGTAGTGAAATCGATGGGTGCTTATTTTTGTCACATTATAGGTCATACGTATTCCACAATGGACAAGGTTGCCTTGTGATATGATATATTATCTTTCCACATAGGCATTAAGCCCGTAGGTGGGCATTGGTAGGAAAGGTTCTAGATTGCTTCGCCTATGAGAAATGCCAACAGTTTTCCAGCATATGTATGTACCTCCTTTAAGCTACTTGGTTTCAGGTAAGGTTTGAGCAGCACAGAGAGGAGTGGGGGGAGAGTGGAGGGGGAAATAAAGAGGCAGAGAAAGAAGAGACATGAAGAAAAAGAAAAAAACACTTACAGTGATGACATCATTGCTGTGTTGTAAAACTGAGCTTTAAATCTGTAAGAGTCATTTCTGTTCTATCTCAATAGGGAGAAATGTGCTGAGCTCTTGGGGTCATTGACTAACACGTCTACCAGATGGATCCTGGGTTTGGCTGTTTGAGCAGAGCATTCCATCTCAGAGTTTAAGATGCAACAATGCATTATTAAACCTGTTTGTAACACAATGTGCAAGATGACATCATATCCCCGGGTGTATGTGACCTCACCAAAAATGTGTGCCCTGCTGTGTAGGAAAAGTAGAACTCCAGGATACAGACCGTTAGGTAGAGTTATAAGACCTTATAAATAGCTGCCCTTCCCCCAGTCTTTTCTCTTTTCTCTCAAATCCAACATGTTCTTTAAAAGAGGAAGAAAAAATATTTTGTGCAATCCTGCATCAAAGAGATATAATAAAAATGTTGAGATATAAACCTCTGAAATGAATGCAAAGTGGATATAGCCTCAGGAGATTGGGAATTTTTGTCTGGTATCTCAGTAATGGTCTGCCAGGAAATAAAAACCACTGAATATTTAGAACAGTAGGACTTTAATACAAGGAGTTAGTTACACTGGTGATAGAACAGTTAAGAAGCCTAATGGGACAGTGACGCAACCCAGGAAGAGGCCCAGGCAAGAAGACCTGCAGCCTCCGAGCTGGAGGCAGAAACATGGAGAGCCTGCAGGGCGGTGGGAGGGCAGGGGGCAAAGAGAGGCGGCTGCTTCCAGAGATGCTACCAGGGGCAGAGAGAGAGGTGTCCTGGCCTTCTCCTCACTTCTTTGCACCCTTCGATCTCCTACCTGTGTTTCTTTTTCAAGGGCTAAAACCAGAGGGGAGCCATTTGACACAGGAGCCTGGGAAACCCTGCATATAGGGGTCAGTCCCCTGCAATGCACAGCAGAGCACAGGAAAATGAGTAATAGATCCAAGGAGGAACAGGTCCAGAAGCAACGCATATGGAAAGACACCTGCCACCTTAAAGGAAAGACAGTCAGTGTCAACAAAACCATCAGTGATCTGTGCATAGTGAGGAATGATTATCCATCAGATCCAAATTAGATGTGGGAGAATTAGGAGCTAACTTTAGCTGAACACTACAGAAGGTTCTGTATTCATATAGAAGCCTCTACGACATTCAGAGTCAGAACATTGGACTGGATTTTAGTGACGGGCCTACCCAGTATGCCTCCCTATCTTTTAATTGTTATACCCTGATACAATTAAGCATGGACTACAGAAAACATTATTTTGGTAGGAAAAATTAAAATTTGCATTTTATGGATTTATTGTTGTCATTATTATTGCTAATGATACTGGTATCCAATGCACAAGCCTTCATTTATAATTCAGTAGCCCAGTGCTGGGTAATCATACTGTTTTCACAGGTCAGTCTTGTTCCCAGACATTCCTACTGCAAAACTGAAGTATTTTCTTTAAAAGTGATATTTGACAGTTGACTGCTGATGCAATGTTCTATTATTAACTAACATGCAATTAGTTCATTAAAAAATGCCTCAGCTGAATAGCAGGTAACCTAATACAATCTACCAAAGTGGAGAAATCCACAGTTTCTCACAAATGGGAGCAAAATTATAGTGCAGGGCAACTGGAAACGAGAAGATGCCAGCTGGCAGGACACTAAGTGTTTCAGATTGCTGTTTATGATCTCTCTGTTCTAGAAAAAAAAAATTAATTAGATTATGCTATTTGAGAATCTTGGAATGTCACGGCTGTGCGCCAGGCTTATCAGAACCACACATCTGAAGTTTAATTAAGCTGTTTTAAATTTCACTTGTAGTTATAAGCTTTGAAAAAGCAATAAATGTAGGAACTAATAAATAACGGTGGAAGGATGCTGAGATTCCTTCAGCTGGCAGAATTCAGTATAAGATTATGGGCTGTTCTAAAGCCTGGTATATACTCATTTTGTTGATCATGAACGTGATGTGAAGCACTACTCTCTGTTCAAGCGTATTTGGAAAATAAATGTTTGCAATGTGGAAACTTGTCAAGCTGTTTCTGAAAACTCAGATCTTTCTCTAATATCTCAGATGGGGTCTAAATGGAAAAAGGCATGTGAGTTCCAGCAGGGGGAAATATCCTTGGCTTCCCACTCACCTTGGTGAGAGAACCGTACTGACTGACCTTCTAGCGAGTCACAATATGAGTAGGCTTAATGTTCTTTTTTTATTCATTGTTCCATTATTTACTTTTGAATTGCAGTAAAATGTACACAACACAAAATTTGCCAGTTTACCCTTTATTAAGGGTACAGCTCAGTGGCATTAAGTACATTTGCACTGTTGTGCAACCATCACCACCGTGTGTCTTTAGAACTTGGCTTAGAAGTTCTTTTGTTAACTGCTTTCTAAAAACCAAAACATAAAATCCATCTTAACATCCTCTAGGAACATTTGGCCACTATAGTCGAGGGCTGAAAAGATACAGGACACTACATTTATGGCCACACATGTAGGAGACGGTATTTTCCTGCCTTATGGTCCTGCAGTTGAAGTGTCTAAGGGGTTTGATTGTGGTGTTAGACAAATGAGTTGTGGACAATGGTCCAACTAGACTTATGGAAGGAGAATATTGACTCTTGTTTGAGAGAACGGATGAACATTTTGGGATAGAAATGGACACTACTAACTACTTGGATTAATCCATTTCATTCATTCATTCAACAAATACTACGTGCCTATCTGTACTAGACATTGTTCTAGGCAGCACAGGGTTTGTGATGAACAAAGACTAAGTCCTCACTCCCATAGGCATTATATTCCAGTAGGAGAGACAGCCCTTAGACAGATAAATATTCAATGGATGGTGGAGAGAAGTATGGATCAGAGAAATAAAAGCGAGTTTGGTTTTGTTTTTCTAATTTATTTCCACTTACAATATTCTAGAAATAAAAGGAGGGGACCTTCTTCAAATGGAAACCCTACTTACCAAACAAGTCACCGGATCTCATCCCTTGCTGTGCCCTCATCCTGGTACACAGAGTGATGAGCTAGTGTGCACATCTGAAGATGAGGCTGAGTGTGTCAGAGTGTGCAGAACGCATTTCTCTTGGCTCTTCTTGTCGCTTAGCATCCCGGTTCCTTTCCCTCTGCTTCTTTCATTTCATTGACCAGAGAAATGACTAATGATACTCAGCCATTCATGTCTCCAACAAATTGGAATTGGAAATCTGCCATTGTGTGGCACAATGCTGGTGGCTGCAGGGAGTCAGGGAAGTGTAATGCACAGTTCCGACCCCCAGAATTCACTGACCTATAGAAATGTAGTTGCAGAAGGAGACAACCATAGATCTCATGAGCAGCAGAGGTGATATGTGCTTTGAGGACTTCAGGAGATGCCAAGGTCACTTCTGTTAAGGCAATTCAGGAAGAATTCACAAGAAAGGGTGACCCTAGAGATGGATCTTGGTAGATGAGCCGTGCAGAATCATGAAGTTAAGAGAGGAGAGGATTTCAACACAGATGTGACCAGTATGGTCACTGCTGCGGAAATGTTCAGGAGAAAGGCAGACTTTCAAAGTTTGACCACATCAGTTCCCTTTGAAATGGTATCTATGTGGGGGAAAAATACCTCGCAGAAAATTCAAATTTGTTAAATCAGTTGTTTTGTCCAAATAACACCAACTCACGTATTTGTCTGGCTTCACCATTGTTAAGCTCATTCATTCATTCATTCAATAGATATTAGCAGGTTGCCCAATTTATGTGAATACTGGAGGTACATACAGCAGTGAACAAAACAGAAGCTTTTATGGGGCTTTACATTCTAGAGGAAATAGATTTTGGACACAGCAGTAAATATGGAATATTTTAAGTGATCAATATTATATGTGCTATGAAGAAAAGAAAATCAAACCAGGGAATAGTGTCTTAGACTTGAATAACAAGGCACCTGGTATCTGTGAGGGACAGAAAAGCCCAGTGTGGCTGGAACATGGGAGCCAGAGGGTGAAGACAAGTGACGTGGTTCAAGGAATCAGGGCTCCGGTCTTGTGTGTTTGCAGGCTGACCTAAAAACCTTGACCTTACTGTGAGTGTCAGAGGAAATCAGTCAGGGTTTTAAACAGTGGAGGGAAATGATCTAACTTATATTTTAGTAGGATAGCTCTGGCTTTTGTGTTGAGAATAGATTGAAAATTTTGTGTAGTTGTGATATAGACATGCCCTGAAGGTCACTGCTCACCTTATATGCTATCTTTGGGCACTGGTATTTGATTCAGTTAAAAAAAATCATCAAGCTGGCTGTTACCTCTAGGCTAATGATAAGATGGTGTATCAGTATCAGCCAAGGTAACAGAACCAAAGGATATATATGAATACATATCTATATGTTAATAATATTAATTATATACATTAATAATACCAATTAAATGTACTATAAAACATTAATATCAATTATATATAATTACATATTAATTATATATATGTGTGTGTGTGTGTGTGTGCGTGTGTGTATAAAGACAGAGAGAGAGATTGCAAGGAATTAGTTTTTTGTGATTCTGAGGCTGTCTAGGAAAGTACAAAATATGTAGGGTAGCCTGTCAGGAAGGGCAGGGAAGAAACTCTCAGGCAGAAACTGATGTTCCAGTCCACAGGTAGAATTTCTTCTTCCAGAGGGAACCCTCTGTTCTGTTAAGACCATTCAAAGAATTGGACCAGATCCTCCCAGATTGTCCAGGAATCTCCTTTATATAAAGTCCACTGCTTGTAGATGTTAATCATATCTACATAATACCTTGACAGCAACACCTAGATGACTATTTGACCAAATAACTCAGTATTATAAGCATAGTCAAGTTGACACGTAAGAGTGATGGCCACAGATGACTAACCCATCAACTGACTTTGTGTAGACGATGGCAACTCTTAACCTCTACTCCATGTCTACCCCACGCAGATAGCCTCAGACTTTAATTTTGTGTCTGAAAGACAGTAGTAAGCTTCCACATGAGAAAATATCAATTAGGAGGCCCGGGTGTGGTCTAGTTTACAAACTTATGAGCACTGGGAGCCGGGCTTTTACCTTTCAGCCCCAAAGAGCAGCCACGTGGATCTCAAGTCCAGCTTTGTTGACACTCTGATTAGTAACTCTTTCATGTAAGAGGGGTGGCACTGCCTGCTCACACAGTTCAATGTTGAAATGCTTCTTTTTTTTTTTTAATTTTTTTTTCAACGTTTATTTATTTTTGGGACAGAGAGAGACAGAGCATGAACAGGGGAGGGGCAGAGAGAGAGAGGGAGACACAGAATCGGAAACAGGCTCCAGGCTCCGAGCCATCAGCCCAGAGCCTGATGCGGGGCTCGAACTCACGGACTGCGACATCGTGACCTGGCTGAAGTCGGACGCTTAACCACTGCGCCACCCAGGCGCCCCATCAATGTTGAAATGCTTCTTTATGAACAAAATAAAGCCAGTGTGACTGTGTGAAACATGGCGAATTCTAAGGATGAAGGATAAACCATCCAGTTCATCTTAGCGACCCCAATGAACTCTGCTCAATCAATATTTGTAGTGTGACTGAATGCCAAAGCATGCCTTGAGTTTATGCAACTTGGTGACATTTCTACCGCTAAAGTGCTACTACAAACTTTATCTTGGAGAACTCATGATAGGTGGTGAAGTTGCTCTGAACATAGGAAGCTACCATTGGCCAAATTATGTGCTCTTGGAGAGGAACATTTCCTGTGTATTAAAAAAAAAACAAAAAGAAGAAGAAGAAGGCCCAGCATGACTAATATGGTCAGAATGTTCTCATCTTCTCTAGGAGAAGAAAGGAATCAGGTAGAGCTTTGCAACAATCCGTGGTCACAAACCTCAGTAGACACCCAGGTCATTAACTAACCACACGCATGTGGCACATGGAGTGGAACATCCCAGGGCTCTAAAACCACAGGCATCTATCTGCTGGATTAAAGGAAGCAGTTTCACAGGCCTGGACAGAAAAAGGATGTGGTGAATTTTCAAACGGCTCTGATTTATAGGCAATAAGGTGCAAGGTTATGGTACACAGAAAAACGAATCATTTATGCTTCTCCTCATTGCCCCCTTCCAGAAACCCAGGCAGCAGCTGGTTTCTAGGAAGATACTGAGGATGTTGCCACTACAATAACCATGTTGGGTCCTTGTTCCTGTCACCCAGAAACATATCCATGAAGTGATCCTTCAGGAATAGCCGTGAAACCCCTGCCTTTGGTAACCAGCCAAGCCAGGGTGTGATATTTTTTCCTGTTTAATTAAAAAAAAAAAAGTTTACCCATTTGCTTTCGCCAGCTATCTGAAAGTTCAAAAGGTAAAGAACATTTCCCTCCACAAATAAGCCATGGAATGTATTTGGAAATTGGGTTTTCATCAGGAGGTGCTGTTTTTCAGCCACTCACTCCACTGCAAAGGAAGGTGAAATCGTGAACTCTTTCCTGAAAGGAAAAAAAAAAAAAAAAACTCCCGCAACTTTACATTTATAATTTGATGACTATGGGAGGGGCCCTAGGAATTTAGGGTCATCTTTCTGACTTTAATAGAGGCTACTGACCCTCAGATAAGAGGTACTTGTCATGCTCCTGGGCACAGGAGAAGTAGTTCACATTTCCTTTTAAAGGAAACAGCAAGGGGCACCTGGGTGGCTCAGTCAGTTAAGCATCTGACTTTGGCTCAGGTCATGATCTCGCAGTTCATGAGTTCAAGCCCCACGTTGGGTTCTGTGCTGACAGCTCAGAGCCTGGAGCCTGTTTCAGATTCTGAGTCTCCCTCTGTCTCTGCCCCTCCCCCACTCACTCTCTGTCTCTCAAAAAAATAAATAAATGTTAAAAAAAATGAAAATAAATAAAAAAGATAAAGGAAATAATGAAATGAATCCGTGCACATTTCATGGCCTTCTGATGATAGATCATAATGTCACTTTGTAAAACAACATGTCTGTAATGAAACAATCTTTTCATAAAATTATATTTTTAATTTATAACGATGCAAAGCTGAATGTCATATATACTACTCAGGGCTGCCCATAAGGTCCAACTAGGGATCAGGGCTCCTCCTCATGGAACTTTGCAGAACACTCCCAAAGGATCCCCTCTCATTTGGACTCAAGGGTGGAGATGAGTTTGTGAAGGAAGTGACATTTAAATTGGGCTTTGAGAGAGAAGAGGAGTTGAGCAAGAGAGCAGAATATAACCATAACCTAAGTGCCTGCTCGCATCTTCCAACAGGCTGGGGTTATTTTTCAGCTAGTGAGGAAAACTGGCTTGAATCCCCATCGTCTATACTTCGGAGAACCTGCTCAGGGTACCTCGAGGTCTTTGGGGGCTCAGCTTTCTCCTGGTCACCTTCCTACAATTTCTTGCTTTCACCATTTCCTCAATCTCTTTTCTGCGTCTCATCTTCTCAAGCCATTTTTTTCCCTCTCTCTCTGCCCTACATCAGTCCTATCCTTAGTTTCTCAAAATGCCCCTGACACAAGGGTGCTCAGTGGCAGGGTTTGCAGATAACCAAGGAGAGCTGCAGTGTGGCGACACCTTAAAGTTTACATCATGTATCCCCCTTCCAATGTCCCTGGTGCCCTCCGAGACAGGAAATACCTTTCCAGACATCCTATTTGGGGATGCCACGTATCATTAATCTGGAACCACAGCTAGAGTAAGCCAACGTGGATATATAAAGAGATCCTAATATAACTCAACGACCTAAAAGTCTTTCTTTTTGACATCGCAGTCTTAAGATTTCCAGGCTCGCCTTTGGCTCTGTTCCACACGATCATTCAAGGGCCTGCTTGTCAGCAAATGTTGTTTCATTGTCCTCTAGGCCCTGTATTGTTCACGTGGCTAAGGTGGCCGTGCCTGGTGGTTAAAGCCTGCAGGGAAGGGGAACAGAGTGGAAGAGAATGCCTATCATCTACAGAGCATGCCTGGGAGTGCGCATAGCTCTTCTGCTCAGTTCCAGGGGTGAGAAGTCAGTTCTAAGACCAAACCAACTACAGGGGGTTGGGAAGTGTAGTTGGCACCCAGGTAGCCAGGTGCCCGGTCCTGTCTCCTTTACCATGAAAGAAGGTGAGAACACATGTCCACGGAAAACTAGCAGTCCCTGCCACATCCTTCCTCTTGTCTTCCAGAGACTTTTGCCTTATACCTGTCATTTCTTGTCCATTTCTCAGCAGCCAAGTTGAGGCTCTTGCCACATTTTTAATTAAAAAAAAATTTGATTCCTCATTTTTTAATGTTTTTCTCCCAGACAAGACTCAGTGGCCTCAACTTTTCATACTAACACAGCCTGACTCTCTTTCTATACTTAAGACTCGGCTAACTTCTGAAATAAGTGTTCTTTGCTCCTATGATGCAATCAGCAAGCAGGTAGCCCACCCTGTGTGTGCACATGTGTGCCCACTTACATGCAGGCACGGAGATGGAGATTTTTCCTCTCTGCTATAAGAGGGATTGAGGACAGGGTGGGCAAAGGGAGGGAGTATTTTCTGAGAAGAAAATGCTGGAACAAAGTAGTGACAAGAAAAAAGCATGGTATAACTTCAGGGGTAATAGATGGGTCTAGTTTGCCTGGATCATAGGTTAAATGAAAAGCAAGTGGGGGGGGACCCGGGTGGCTCAGTCGGTTGAGCGTCCGACTTCGGCTCAGGTCATGATCTCATGGTCCGTGAGTTCGAGCCCCGCGTCAGGCTCTGTGCTGACTGCTCAGAGCCTGGAGCCTGTTTCAGATTCTGTGTCTCCCTCTCTCTCTGCCCCTCCCCTGCTCATGCTCTGTCTCTCTCTGTCTCTCAAGAATAAATAAATGTTAAAAAAAAATTTAAAATAAGAATAATAAAAATAAATCCAGGGCTCCAAAAGGTGTCAAGGCTTTGCCTCTGTCTCTCATCTCTTTGGCCTCTGTCTTCCCAGATGGGCTGTCTCCTCAGGGACCCTGATATCTCTAGGGCACATATTATCTGGAAAATGTTTAAGGTAATGTTTCCAGTGAGTCGCCAAGCTAAAATGAAGATGAAATTCCAGAGCCAGATCATCCCATGCAGAATTTGCAAAGAAATGGACAGAGTCATATTAGGAGCTCCTCCTGTGAACTTCCTACATTTCAAGCCTCCTGAGGATTTATCTATGGGACCACTAAGAACTGGAAGACAAGGACAGCTGGGTCTGAGTTAGAGCTGAACAAGCTAACGCTGCCATGACTGTGACATAGAGGGGCTGCCTTGGGAACAGCCGATGTGCCCAGAGTTTGCTGAGACAGGGGATGCATGAGGGTTTCTGACCGACTAGAGGTAGGCCAGATGGGAGAAGAGCCAGTGTGGGCTCAGCCTGGGTCCTGCCCAGTAAGGCCACCAAGTGGGCTGAACGGAACCTTGACAGCATGAAACTGAAGGTGAATGGTGTATTCTCAGGGGCTGCAGAAGGACTCACAAGAAAGCTGTCTAAATGGGTCAGGGGGACTGCAGAAAATAGGTCTCCAGTAATGGGAACATCTAAAGAACTCATGAGAGTTCCTGCAAGAGGTAAGGATGGTTTTAAACATTTGCCACCCAGAGAGCATGAAGCCAGCTTAGTAAAACAACATTTTAAGTCAGAATTCTCCTCACTTTTTAACATGCCTCCTACTCCACCCAAACTCTGATCCCAAAAGGATCAGAAATTATTGAACAAGCCCGGGAAGTGGACAGTTAGAAGTTTAAGGCAGAGAAATACAGCAAAAGTCAACCACGGCCTTCCTCCCCACCCCTCTCTCCTGCTGCCTCCCAGCCTGAAGCAGGCCTAAGTCCAGAACTGGGAGAATATTTTACTTTAAATCAAGTTCAGAGTTTTCATCAACATCTTGGGCTCAACATTGGAATTTCTACAGTGGAACTGTATTTGTGACTTAAAGTGACTTTAGGATCTAAGCATGATGAAAAGCATGGTCTATAGGAGGTTTTACATAGATAAGACAAAATTTTAAAAGGATAGTGGAAAACAAAAAAAAATTATTTTATTACATTATAAAATTGGCTTGTTCAATGGACTGTTTACAACTCCCTACAAATCATGACTCCAGAGGAAAAAAATACACCCACTCTTTCAGAGCACATAAAATTCCCTGAAAAAGACTCCTAGTGTCCCTTCCTGAGTCAGGTACCTCCCTACCACCTCCAAACCTATGACAAGGGAGTCATAGTTATGAACAGCCCCGTATGGGTCACAGAAAAAAGCAAGCGATGGTTCTAGAAGGGGAAGTTGCTGGCATCTCATAGATATTCACTATGATAGGAGATGACAGCATAGGATTCTGAAAGATTGTAGGAACAGTCATGCCTAAAGAAGGGAAGATCCAAGGTTAAAGCAGAACCTCAAATTCCATGGGGTGGGCTGGGGTATGGCATGTCGGGAACATTCTGCTGGAACGTTACAAACCCAGCAACATGGAGCAGTCCCCTTTGGGGTCCTCACTGTGACCTTCGTCATTCTCGTACCATCTCTTTCTACATTCACACCACTGTCTTGTGGGTGGAGTGGTGCCCTCCCTGATATGCCTACCCGTCAGAGTGATGGGCTGAAACCCCAGTCATTCCTATGGATTGACTTAAATCCCATGACACTCCTTGGTGGGTCCTTCAATAGTCAGCAGACAGGTGTGAAGACTGTAACACTTCGAGAGAGTATCCCAGAAAAAAAAGATGGGATCACTTAATCCACATTTAAAAGGCACTTCATCCTGGGGCACCTGGGTGGCTCAGTTGATTAAGCAGCCAACTCTGGGTTTTGGCTCAGGTCATGATCTCACAGTTTGTGAGTTTGAGCCCCGCATCAGGCTCTGTGCTGACAGTGAGGAGCCTGCTTGGGATTCTGTCTCTCCCTCTCTTTCTGCCCCTCCCCTGTTTGCTCTCTCTCTCTCAAAATAAATCAATAAACTTAAAACATAAATGAAATAGAGGCACCTGGGTGGCTCAGTTGGTTAAGTGTTTGACTTCAGCCCAGGTCATGACCTTGCAGTTTGTGGTTTCAAGCCCTGTGTCAGGCTCTGTGCTGACAGCTCAGAGCCTGGAGCCTGCTTCAGATTCTGTATCTCCTTCTCTCTCTCTGCTCCTCCCCCACTTATGCCCTCTCTCTCCTCTCTCTCTCTCAAAAATAAACATTCAAAAAATAAAAAAAATAAATAAATAAAAGGCACTTCATCCTTTACACACCTTGAGGTTATAAAATATTAAAATATATATTAACATATATATTTTGTTTATTAATATATCATATGCACAGTGTTAGAGTTTGGGAACATAAAAGTATTTAGAAACATGTCTGTAAGTTTGTCTGTCTCACCAGAAGTAAGGTGCACAAGAGCAGGATCTTATCTGTCTTGTTGACTACTAAGCCTCCAGTGTCTGCAAAAAAGCCTGGTATATAGTAGGAGGTCAACAAATATTACTTGATGGGATAAAGCAGCATAATCATTGCCTTCAAGAAGTTTAAAGTCTAGTGTAAGAGAAAGTCATGTAAGCATCATATGGTATAGTAAGTTCAATGACACAGGAAATCATAAAACTGTATAACAGCAGAGGGTGGGGGTGAGGGAGGAGCGGGTAAGGCTTCCAAGAGATGATGCAATGTGGAACATGAAAGGATGAACAGAGAATTTCCTCTTCAGGCTGCTGTTCCCCACTCCTCCCCTCCTTTTTGAGGGTTCTTGACTTCACATCCCTTTCGATGGGCAGGGATAATGGGCATAGCGTGAGCACTCTGGCCTTGCTCTTTCCTGGGCGTGGGCCTTTGGGTAGTTATGCCAGTGATAAGACTTTACAGGATCTCAGCAAAATGCCTGTGGGACTGCAGCTCTGTGGGACCTTGGCAGAACCTCTCCCATTGCTAAGGTCAGAACTTGGGAAAGATGTAGTAATCACCATAAAGGCACAAGGGCTCAAAGGTGAAGCTGGCACTGAGCGGAGGTCTCCTTGCAAACTTTACTTGTGGGGAAGGGATTGCAACCTTCTCCTGCAGTGGCCAGTTCGACGGGGTTAAAATATGAATAAGCCTAAACATGTAAACAGCAAATTCCCAAGTTAATGATGATGTAACATTCTGTTACGGTTAGGCTGGATTATAGCTGATTGTGTTGTCTCATATTGGAATCGGATCCAAAACGTTGATTCCTTTTATAATTCTGTAGTCATCCCCAGGGGTAGCACGACCCACCAAAGAGAAGCCTTTCTAGAGTTTCAATGAGACACTTCTTAGCACCACCTGGAGAAACCACAAATGACACCGATTTGGCTTTTAGGGACCTCAGGAACATGGCCCATGTCTAGAGTGGAGATCAGTGCTTCTCAGGCACACCAACAGCACAGGCTTGGGTCAAGCATGTTCTACCTCACATCCTAAGATGTGAGGAAAATGAGAGGAAAAGCAAAAGGCTGTGAAACATGAAGAAAAAATAATTCCACGGTTGGTTGAAATCAATGCAGCTGGAACCAGGCCCCAATTTGTAATCTTTTATCCTTTCTGGCATTCATTCAGTCACCACTGACACCCCCCACCAGGATGGGTGATTCTTCTTCCAGGGCCATGAATGCTCAGCTCATCAGCGGACAGAAATACTGCTCCTGTGCTATTCCTCCAGGATCCTCATGGAAACCAAAGACATTTTCACCCTAGTTTGAAAATGTTGATCCTTATCACTCCCTTCCACATGGACAGCATCCCTGCTCTGTACCGTGTCCCTAGTAAATTCAAAGGGAGCCTGGAAAGAGTCCCTGAAGACATACTACTCTGCTCTGCTCTAACCACAGTGTTTCTAACAGCCCTTAAAGTGCAAAAGCAAATGTTTCATCTAGGTAAGGACCTAAAACAATGAAACTCTTTTTTTTTTAATTTTTTAAGATTAGCTACAAGAAATAAAAATGCTGCAGGAAGTCATAACAGTAATGGTTATCATGTTACTAATATGCACTATCTGGGCTTCTAGGGAGTATTTCAGTAGGTACACATAAGTAGATTGCACATAAGGCCTTTGGCACCATGAAATCTCACCTTTGGGCGAATGAAAAAACGCTGAACATAGTTCTTTAAGTTTGACTCTATTTAATAAAACTGTTGGGAGTGAACGAGTGGAGGCTCACTATTGCATGTTAAAAGATGAGATGTTTTCCTGTTTGGTAAAACCATACAATGACTCTAAACATTCAGACTACATATGACAAAGACTTCTGAATAGAAGTGCTTATTGTGGCCCACATCATTCCCAGGCTCATCTGGGAAATTCCCCCATGACCCTGTTCCTGTAGCTAAGCTGTGTCCCAGCTTTTCCAGTGCTATCACCTGCTTGCCTGCTATCAGTGGAATAATGGGAAAAACAGGGGTCTGAAGAATGACTCCCTAGTCACCCTCTCCCCTCTGCTGAGTACCTGGTGACAGTTTAGTTGGCCTCTTCAACTTCAATTACTTCATGGGAATAATAATATTTTTCCTGTCTAAAGGCAGGAGGCCAGACAAGATGAATCATGTGCCTCAACTTTATATATACTTTATCTACTTCACCTTAAAACAGTGCCATGAATCAACCAAATGCTACACTGTCAACACAGAACTTACATACACACACACACACACACACACACACACACACACACACACACAATTTTCAAAAATGTTATAACTCATGTAATGCTGCTTATATCCACTTATTTTCATTTGAGCAACTTGATATTTTGTCAGTTTATGGTGAGGCCTTTATACCATCAGATAGTTCTTTCAGGTTTCATCCAGCTGGAGAGGCAGCAATTCTATTGTTTTTTGAGAGGAACTTAAGGCACATGTGGAAACAAATGGGCCCAAGAGACAGGCTGGTCACTCAAATATCTCTGAGGCTCTTCTTGCCTCAATTATTACAATAGCCCCCTTACCCATGTCTCTGGTTTTAGGACCACCTCCCCGCTGTCCATTTCATACTTTGAATATGTATGTTTCTAAACATAGATTGAATCATCCATCTGTGCCCAAACCTGGTTCGTGCTCCTTTTTATAAACCTACAGAAAGTAGCTCCAACTGGACTTTTCTTATCTCACTTCCTGCCATTCCTCAACATGAGATGTCTGACTGGCAACAGGGGACCCTGTACCTTCTCTCCACGTACCTTCTCTCCTACAAGGAAGCTCATGCTATTACCCCTCTGCAGGATTCCTTTCTATGTTCACTTTCTATTGCTGTAAAGGCTTAGAGGCTAAAACCACACCCGTGGGTTACTTCATGCAAACCAGAGGTCCAGGCCCAGCATAGTTAGGCCCTGTGTTCAGTGTCTCACAAGGCTGGAATCAGGTGGCATCACCAGCTGGAGGCTCAACTAGGGAAAGATCTGCTTTTGAGCTTTTTCATTCTGCTGACAGAATAAATTTCCTTGTAGCTGGAGAACCCAGGCCCTTGGGGTCTTGTTAGCTGTTGTCTGGGCAGCTCCTTGAGGCTGTTCTCAGGTCCTTGCACGCTTCCAAGCTCTCCGACTTCAGAAGCGACCCAGTGTCTTTTAGAGTCTCACCTGATTAGATCAGGCCCAGACAATCTCCTTTTGATTAATGCAACGAGCAGGGACCTTGATTAAATCTACAAAATCTCTTTTGTCATGTAATGCAATCATGGGAGTAGTGTCTCATTATATTCACAAGCCCTATCCATACTCAAGTGGGATGGAATTATACAAGAGTAAAGATCACTGGAGTCATCTTCAAACTATGTCCCACCTTCCTTTCCTTCTCTACTGTGCAAACTACAGACTCATCATTCAGGAGCTACTTTAATGCACCTCCTGTGTTAACCCTGACATCCTCAGGCTGAGGTGCTGTTCCTGTGCTCACTCTGGGTTCTTATTTATCCCAATGCCATTATATTTATTACATTGTATTTAACCAGTTTTGTAGATATCTGTCTGAGTTAAGATGTAACAAATTGGAGGGGCGCCTGGGTGGCGCAGTCGGTTAAGCGTCCGACTTCAGCCAGGTCACGGTCTCGCGGTCTGCGAGTTCGAGCCCCACGTCAGGCTCTGGGCTGATGGCTCAGAGCCTGGAGCCTGTTTCCGATTCTGTGTCTCCCTCTCTCTCCGCCCCTCCCCCGTTCATGCTCTGTCTCTCTCTGTCCCAAAAATAAATAAACGTTGAAAAAAAAAAAAAGATGTAACAAATTGGAATATTATGGAATTCTCTGTTTCATTTTACAACCTGCAAATCCCATGTATGTTGATGCTGTGTTCTATTTGTTAAAATCCCCTTCTAAACATTGTCCCCACTACTTGAAACGGAAGTGTATCAGGTTGTCCAGCAAGAAATATTTTCCCAAGAGTGGAAGCCTAATGCTAAGTGAGTCATGAATCCCCTTTACCTTGCATGCTACTTTTGCACATTCAATAACTCAGGTCCTTCATGCCAGGGGCGTAGACGTAAGACTTCAAATGTAACATTAGAACTGCCATTCATGTTCATTACACATTCATGTTGGCTCATAAAGGACTAGATCACCTGAGAAAACATTCCCAACAAATTGAGTGGAAAGATGCTAAAGAAGAGGTACAATTTTTTTTTGTTTGTTTAAAATTTCAGTTATGTTGCATGTGTTGTCCAAATGAATGGGCTAGTGTTGGTCATGAACGGAATAAAATCTAGGACGTAAGAAGACCACTGGCATTCATGTAAGAATAAGAACTTCAGAATGGCCATGAGGATACATTCCTTTTTCCCCTGGGACATTTTCATCCACAAAAGTAGAAGGAATTCACATTTAATATGCTTGATTCTTCCACCTGAAAGTAGTTCAGGTCTCATCCAGTGTTTCCAGGTCTGGTGAACCCAGTTTTCTCATACCATTCACTCTAGGTGTACACAGTAGAGATGAAACCACAAGAGGTTTTTGGACGATACATAGACAACAATGTGCATTCAAGACTTGCAGGAAGCAATTGCTTTTGCCTATTTAGCAATGCAAAATATATCCTGCTCTGTCAATTTTCTGGAAAGAAAACTGGAATTTGAGTAATTTTATACTATAGGCTGAATTTCAGGATTTCTCATTTTGAAAAGAATGAACACGGGAAAGCTTCCAGAACCGCAGCTCATTGCTAAGACTTCCTGAAAAAAGCTAAAACTTACCTCCCTATAGTCTTTCATGAAGGACAGCACTGCTCAGCAGCTACTCTGAGTTCCGAACTTCCCAGATAACAACCGGAGAAAAAATGACTCCTTACCTTTAAACATATTTGTAGAAAATTGGGTTCTAAACACTGTGCCAATAGACTGCTAGAAATAAAGGCACCAGCTAGGATAATATTTAACAAAGCATTTTGACCTGGCACCAAGCTTCTATTAATGGAATTGGGAAATATCTGCCAGTGTTCCGGGGAAGATGATTCCCACAGTTGCCCTCCAAAATGTTTTCAAATATGCAGGAAAAAAGAAAAAAAAGATGAATCAAGCGGAATACCTCGTGGACAATTTTTCTAAGCTGGGATGAATTATGTTAGTTCTGTTCCCTGATCAGTACCTTCTCCAAGAAATGTATGGGCACCTCCACTGCTCTAATCAGCAGAGACAGTTTAAAAATTGATCTGGAAAACTGGCACTTGACTTTGTGACCCTGCTTTTTGTCGACACATTCGACCACATCTGGTCTTGAACTGTAAAATTGTTGGCCTCTTCCAGAGGGTACTGCTCTGACAGCCACATGCATTTTGTCCATGGAGTAAATCCTCTCCCAGAGACTTAGAAAACCAGGAAAACAGCTTTCACTGCTGGATCCCCTAACCACGAAGAGAATTCTAATAAGTTTCCATGAAAAGGCACTTTGGCCTCAGATATTCGAAAAGAAGAAGCACTATAGAGTGTGCTGGCAAGGGCATACACTCCAATGTGGAAAGACCCGGATTTAAATTCTAATGCTATCTTTGACCTTCAGTTATTCAAAAAGGACTAAGACATTCACATTCTAGCCTCTGAAAAAGAAAACACTGTGGGCATCGAAGAAAGTGCCACTATCTTATAAACACCTTATGGTGTAAGTTACACCATTTAACTCATCAACATCATACTGATCCTCTAGTACAGAACAGTTTGGTATTATATATAGAGATATAGATCTATAGATCTCTAGATCTATAGATCTCTAGATCTCTCTCTCTATATATATCCATTAATTCAACAAGGGTTTATTGATCATCTACAGTATATCAAACTTACTTCTAAAAATATGTGATCTGAATCACCTGTGCAAGAGAATAAGGAAATAATTTAGCTGGCAAGGAAATCAACCTTTTGATTTGAAATCCTCATTTTATAATACAAGTAATATACCAAAGGGTTCTGCCTTCAAATTTTTACATTTATTGAGCATATGCCAGACTATCTCATTTAAACCACATAGTCTACACATGAGATAAAGTATCACAACGTAAGTAAATGAAGCACAGAGGTCTTTAACCCCTGTCACCAAGGTCACATAGCTTGTTGGATGGGTGAATCAGCCATAATTCAAAACCCAGGTCTGTCTGACTGCACAGGATATGTTCATAGCACGCCACAATGGTAACCTCTTCAGAATGCTGATTGCTTCAGGAAGATAATAGCTTCAAAGTTCCTTACTGGCTTTCAAAAAGACTGACCTCAGGGAAGCACTAGAATAATCTGGTGTATTTAGGTCATCTGAAAATTAAAGTTATGACAATTTCAAGGCTTCCTGTAATGTAGGCTAGAAGTTCTGTATGAATTGCTTATGATGGCACCCAAGTTTGTTCTCTGACTCCACGCTACGTCTCCAGCTTCCCAACGAGCTATTGTCCCAGACCCTAGCCTCCATGCAGTCTGTGCTTTGGCCACTTCATGTGACTCACCATTCCCCATACAATCTGAGCCTTTCCGTGGCTCTGTGGCTCTCCTTCTAGAGAATGTTTCTGGCCACTTTATGGCTGCAGTAGCAGTAGCTGGGGACTTTATAACATTTGCTCCCATGGCATCCTGTGCTTATTTTCATTATTGCATTGATCACATTTATTCTAAGTATATATTCGTATTAAACTATGTTTTCACTATATCTCATGTTGGTTAGCCTAGTGTCTACTACAGGGTTGGTGTGTGACCTAATACATATTCACTAAATGAGCATGAGCATGAGAATGTAACCTCCTTATATGCTCCATGACTCTGCTTCTTTATGTTCATGCAAATAATGTTGAAAGTTCAATGACTGTGTATTGTGGTTTGAATGATATTTTTAAAGCAATACTTAGGGGGATTTTCTCAACACCTCTTGTGGTCACACATGGAACTGGCCAGTCACACATGGAACTCTCTGAACATACAACAGGAACACTCACAACAGTACCACCCACACATATGCCAATGCAAACATCCAAACACACCATTCATTCATTCATTCATTCACCTATTCAAATATTTAATTTGTAAGGCATTTCAGTCACATAAGACATCGAAAGACTCATTTTCCTTAAGTGAAGATTTAGTACTCTCAGTTCTCATGACTCTGATTAGCAGCTGTGATTTCTGATATTTCTAAGATACTGCTCATCAAACAGTGTTATGGAGACTTTCCATTCCTGATGAGAGGTTTCTCCCTTTTCTCAAATCCAATCTTGAATATGCCAAAGGTGTGAGAAAAAGGTAAGTTGATCAGGCTGAGAAAAATAATACCACAACTTTGAGAAACTCCTAGAAAGAGAGAAGATGAATGGATTTTGATGTAAGAGAGAACATGGTTCAGAGATGATGAGGGTTATGTGCAATAAGGGGATGGAAAGGAAAAAAAAAATCTTTCCTTTATGCTGTGTACTCACTACAGCACTACCCATTCCATTCTCACTGCAGGCAAAAACTGAGCAGTTCCATACCAGGTCTTCCCAGGTGGGAGGACAGAATGCTAGTGCATGTAGAGGTGCATGAGGGGGGAGCTAATGGCCACAGGAAGATTGGCTAGAACATTTATCCCCCCTCCCTCTTTATTGCATGGATTCAGTTATTGCAATCAAGGAAAAGAACCCTTAGATAAGAGTGGTGCTAAGGGTGAAGGAATAGGGTGTTTTGTTAGGGGCAGGAATGACTAGCTGGGAGGAGGGCAAATAGACGATGGTTTAGCCTCGATTTAATAGCACTGCTCTCCATTCTAAGGCAAATCTCCCCACCCTCATTAAATGTTTCCAAACAAGTGTTAAGTTAGGGCTTAGGGCTTAGTTTC
The DNA here is from genome assembly GCF_014898765.1 of Herpailurus yagouaroundi. NCBI lineage: Eukaryota > Metazoa > Chordata > Mammalia > Carnivora > Felidae > Herpailurus > Herpailurus yagouaroundi. Next base: position 2,998,226 of record NW_024412470.1, read on the forward strand.
TTTTGTTGGGCACCCGATTGATTAACCAGGGTAGTTGATGCTTCCAGAGAAATAAGAGTTCTTGGTAAAAAATAAATTTTATGAGTAACCTGCTCTAAAAGAAAGGTAATACTCTGAACAATCTTCTGGAGGACCACAAAGAATGTATTAGACAAAAAATTTAAACCAAGTGTAATAAATATTCTAAAAGAAAACATGGAAAGATCCAACAATTAGAAATAGGGACAAAAAGTTTTTAAAAAGAACTATTTGAATAGTTGCAAAAACTTGGAAGGAACCAAGATGGTTTTTTTTTTTTTCAACGTTTATTTATTTTTGGGACAGAGAGAGACAGAGCATGAACGGGGGAGGGGCAGAGAGAGAGGGAGACACAGAATCAGAAACAGGCTCCAGGCTCTGAGCCATCAGCCCAGAGCCTGACGCGGGGCTCGAACTCACGGACCGCGAGACCGTGACCTGGCTGAAGTCGGATGTTTAACCGACTGCGCCACCCAGGCGCCCCGCCAAGATGTTTTTCAACAAGTGAATGGATAAAAAAAAAAAAAATGTGGTATATCCAGACAATGGAATATTATTCAGTGATAAGAAGAAATGAGCTATCAAGCTATACAAAGACATTGAGGAAATTTAAATGCATATTACTAAGTGAAAATGCCAGTTTGGAAGTCTCATACTATATGATTCCAATTATTTGACATTCTGGAAAAGGCAAAACTCTGGAGACAGTAAAAAGATCAGTGGTTACCAGGGGTTATGTTTAGGGAAAAAAAATACAAAATAGAAAAAAAATTAAAACTTATTGAATAAAAATAAGATCACGTAGGAACAAGAATCAGATCAGACACCTGACTTGGACTGATTTACAGATTTTCCTTACATTTTGAGGTAAGAAAATAATAAGCTATATTTCAAAATGCTTAGGCAAAATAATTCAAAACTATAATTGTATACCCAAAAAATCTATTTTAAATGCAGACGTGAAATAACGAGCTTCTCAAACGCAGATATAATCAGTGTGTGTCCTGCACAAAGATCTTCTTTGAGGACAATTTAGAGAAAGTAATCTGACCAAAAAAAAAAAAAAAAAGAAAAAGAAAAAGAAAAGTCCAGGGAGAAACCACAAGAAAAGTCACAAAATTATTAGTAAAGTTAGTAAAATTTAATGTTAGCTACAATAATTCAGAACTAAAATTCTAAGTGAAGAGAATTGAGGGATATGATATATTGTGCTAAGTTACCTCTTTGGGGGGAAGATTTAAATATATATAAGTTTAAGAAATTGGGAAAGAAAATAATTATAACTTTTAATATATTTGGAGTAACCAAGGAAAGAATTAAAATATTTGAAATATAACCTACAGACAAAATTAAGAAATAAATATTTTCTTAAAAAGACTCTTTTTAATGTTTATTTATTTATTTTTGAAAGAGAGAGAGAGAGAGAGCACAATTAGGGGAGGGACAGAGAGAAAGAGGGAGATACAGAATCTGAAGCAGGCATCAGGCTCCGAGCTGAAAGCATGTGTGAAAACACGGGGCTTGACCCCACAAACCATGAGATCATGACCTGAGCTGAAGTCTAATGCTTAACCAATGGAGCTACCCAGTCACCCAAGAAATTAAATATTTTCAGTGAAAAGCAAGAAAGAAAAAAATAGACTATAAAATATGTAATAAATAGAAAATATTAAGTAAGATGCAAAAATAATATGCTTATTTTACTATATATAAATAACTTAAAGTAACTAATCAAAATATAGATTATAATACCTGACAATTATATTATTATAATATTAGATTATAATATTTTCATTACTAAGTACATTTAAAACACAAGAATGTAAAAAGACTGGAAATAAATGAGAAATTATAATTAGGAAAAAATCAAAAGAAGGTCAGACAGCAATTTTAATATCAGAATAAAAATTAAGGTTAAAAAAAAACAAAGGACAAGTAGGAACTATATATTACTAAAAATACTGGGGCTATAATGATCAGGGACCATATATGCACCAAACAATGTAGGCTCAAAATACATAAAGAAACACCTGGCAGAATTATAGTGAAAAGTAAAAAAATAAATAACTTCAGTTTGGTATTTAAATATAACCACTTCAGGGGTGCCTGGGTGGCTCACTCATTTAAGCATCTGGCTTCAGCTCAGGTTATGATCTCAGTTTCTGAGTTCGGGCCCTAGGTCCAGCTCTGTGCTGACAGCTCAGAGCCTGAAGCCTGCTTCAGATTCTGTCTGTCTGTCTCTCTGCCCTTCCCCCACTTGTGCTCTGTCTCTGTCTCTCTCAAAAAGTGAATAAACATTAAAAAAAATTAAATATAACCACTTCAGACTTAAATAATCAGTAAAGGAGTACAGGCATAGAAAATTTGAATAGTATATTTAATAAGCTCACTAAGAGAAAGAAATATACACACAACAAACAGAAAATATGCATTTTTTTAATGTACACGCCCCAAATTGGCCAGGTGTTCACCAGAAATAAAGCTCCAACAAATTCAAACTTCATAAATACAGTGTTCTCAAAACATAATAAAATTGCATTAAAATTAAAATGAGTAATGACGTTTGGGGGATTTCTGTTTAAAATAAATGTTGAATGTATTCCTGTACCCACAAAATTAACAATAAAGGTTGTTTTGTTGTGATATGTGTGTGTGCCTGTGCATGTGCATGCACGTGCACACATGGGCCTGTTTAAGGTCTAAATCTACAAGAAGAAAAAGGAGGTACAAGAGGCAACAATGAAACAGAACCCTGAAAGCACAAAGATTCTTATCACTAGGCACATCTGAACGTTGATATGAAGGTAGGGTTCTGTTTAAAAGCAGATAGATACACCAATATTCTCTGTCGCTCTATTCCATAAAGTGACCATCCTCCCCACAAGCAAAAAAAGGAAGAGAGATTGATGATCTGAAGAGAGAAAAATGGACTCAGGGACATTAGGCTGGTTGAGGGCTAGTATAACACATTAAAAATATGGGAACTAATTCAAAGTCTACATTTAAGATGTTGCGAATTTCAAACTTTCACCCAGATCTCAAAACCAGTTGTGAGGATTATTCCCTGCAGGCAGAATGCCGAAAGAATTTTCCTGATAAAGTTGACTAACTCAAGAGGAAACCACTAATGGCATTCAATTACAGATTCTGTAAACGTACTACAGAAAGATTGATCTGCATAAAGTCCACAACTGACAAGCCCACCCATGTTTCAATCAACTTTTTAGTGGACATTTCAAAATACAACAGAAAATCAATGACCAACTGATAGTTGAAAATTTCTAAACTAAAAAACAGAGATTAAGAAATGCTAACACAAAACAGCAACTTGGTACAATTTAGGGCCATTAAAGGAGAAGATTATGCTTTATATAAAATGTTACATTGTTAGAGAGATAAGATGTTTTGTTTCACGAAACGTTTCATGAAACGTTAGGATACTATTGGGGCACCTGGGTAGCCCAGTCAGTTAAGTGAAAGACTCCAGAGTTCAGCTCATGTCATGATCTTCCAGTTTGTGATTTCAAGCCCCATGTTGGGCTCTGCACTGACAGCATGGAGCCTACTTGTGATTCTCTCCCTCTCTCTTTGCCCCTCTTCCACTTGCACTCTCTCTCTCTCAAAATAAATACATAAACTTAAAAAAAAATTAGGATACTATAATATAAATAGAACACAGCACAGAAACAAGATGAAAAGAACACACAGAAATTAAAATCACTAGCAAGAGGAGCACCTGGGTGGTTTCAGTCAGTTAAACATCTGACTTTGGCTCAGGTTGTGATCTTTTGGTTGGTGAGTCTGAGCCCCACATTGGGCTTGCTGATATCAGCCTGTCAGAACAGAGCCGATTCAGATCCTCTGTCCCCCTCTCTCTGTCCCTTCCTCACTTGTGCTCTCTCCAAAAATAAATAAAAATAAAATAAAATAAAATCACTAGCAAGAAAATTTAAAGTTCAATGAAAGAGTTGGAAGATAAAACTGAGGTGATATCTCCTCTAAAAACAAAAACAAAAACAAAACAAAACAAAACAAAACAAACAAACCAACCATAGCAAATACAAAGAATAGATTACAGGTGAACCTCAACATATTGATTTCTTACCAGCCCAGAATGGCTAAAGCTCTGATTGGTTACCTCCTAGGGGACTTGTTAGCTCCCAAGGGCTAGTCAGAGAATGGCCATAGTAGAGTAGGGTCTGATGGCAAGCCCAACATGAAAACATTTGTGAAAACTGATTTTGATAAATGTACGTAAATGTAACAACAACCAGCAAAAGGAGCTAAAATTGTTTACCTAAAGTAGAGACAATGGCACCAGAAGAGTGATACTTTTATAGAATCGTCTCATTTTCCACATTATGTGCTAGTACAGAAACTGATAAATAAATTAAAGCAGTGCCTAAACTATGAGATCAGCATATTCCTCCCTTAGCAGATGCAAATATTATTTGTGAGGTTCACAGCTGATTGTTTTTTGGGGGAATTGCCCTCAGCTGTGGGAAACAGCCCTGCCCAAGATCATGCCCTGTCAAAGTGGCTAGTAGTCAGCGGCCAATAACAGGTGAGTATGGAAATACAAAGGCCTGACCCACTTCCTTTCATTTAGAACAACAGTATCTAAATTATAGTATCTAGCTGCTCTCTCAGCTCCAGAACTCCCACAGAATCAACTGAGGCATCAAATGCAAGGACACTGAAGATTAACTTCTCCCTCTGTCCAGTCTCGCGTCATTCATTTTCATACAGGTATGTTTCTCAAGAGCACTCCCCCCAAAAAAGTGTTACATGCAACTTTCTATATCAGAATCTCTTTTCCAAGAATCTAATCTAAGACAACATCTGACAACTATATGGAAGGAGGTTCAATCTTAGGACTAATTAGAAAATGCAAATTAAAAACAATACGCTATTGATTTAAACTCATCAATGGCAAAAATTAGGTAAATACCAATAACTATTCAGCTAATGACAATCTCTGCCTTTTAATTGGTGTATTTAGATAATTTACATTTGATATAATTGGTATGCTTAGGTTTTAAGCTATCATTTTGTTATCTGTTTCTATTGTCCTATGTATTCTTGTTCTATCTTACACTTTGAACGGATCTTCTATTCATGCGTGATTTTGTAATATAATGCACTGGCCTTTGGAAAATATTCCAAATTGGTTCACTGACTTATACAGAATTTCCAAATGTTGACACAAACCATTATACAATAGCAAAACAATCACATTTATCAAAACACCAATCTCATCAGAAAAGTCTTTAAGTAATGGGAAACTGTCAGGTTTACAGTGATGGAAACAGGTCTTTCAAATTCTAATTTTCACTTGAAAACCCAGGTTTTACCATTGGCAACAAATACTGTCAATTGTTATTCTTGAAGTGACAGATTCGCTTTGTTCAACTTCAAGAAAAAATCTTCCACATACTTAAGCCTAAATGACCATCATTTGTGAGTCATATTGGTAAGTAAAAATGGTGCTCCATTAAAACAGTGACTAGTTCCAAACAATAACATATGCTTTTCCTAAAGACAACCATCTTACTTCAGTGTGCTGCAAAAGTGCTTTATGCATACTTTCTGTATTTTCCCACAGAAGATTAAAAAGGCATGTATTTAATGGTTGAAATTTAACACAATAATTTTATTGCTTCATTGAGGATATTGTAAAGTGAAATTGGACTTTTTAAAACTATAGTTTAACGGCATGAAGAATGTGATAACTAGCATGGTTTCTTCCTAGGACCTGATTTCTGCTAAAGTGCCTCCACTGCTTTTACACCAGCAATGCAAATTTCCACCCAGTGAAAAAGAGAAATGACAAACATTGTGGGAGAAATTGGCAAAAATACAGATCGCCAAGAGTATTTTTTAAATGTTATCACAAACAGTGTTTTGGAAACACATAAGCAGGTTTCTTAATTTAGCTTTGGTGGATCATGGAAGATTCTCCCAGTGATGATAGATTGACTATGTCTCAAGAACAGAGGGATGAGACAGAGAGAGAGAGAAGGGATATACTGGGAATGAGCCAGGGAGCAGTGATAAATAAAGCTACAAAGGAAGGCAAGGATGGACCATTGCCAAGCTGGGAAGTTAAGACTTTATTATTAACAAGATAATGAGAATTCATTCAACTGTTTCAAGGGAAGAATTGACAGATTTATTATAAAAATCTTCCTCTTATAGCACTTCAAGAATGAATTAGAAGAGGATAAGATTAAAAGGAGACCAGTTAGGAGCTGCTTGCAAAATTAAAATGAGGAATGATGAGCCCAGGAACCACACTACGGGGACATTGAAGAAAACATGCCAGGGGCGCCTGGGTGGCGCAGTCGGTTAAGCGTCCGACTTCAGCCAGGTCACGATCTCGCGGTCCGTGAGTTCGAGCCCCGCGTCGGGCTCTGGGCTGATGGCTCAGAGCCTGGAGCCTGTTTCCGATTCTGTGTCTCCCTCTCTCTCTGCCCCTCCCCCGTTCATGTTCTGTCTCTCTCTATCCCAAAAATAAATAAACGTTGAAAAAAAAATTAAAAAAAAAAAAGAAAGAAAGAAAGAAAACATGCCCAGTTCGAGAGACTAAGGAGGTTGCATTGATTTGACAGCTGGTAAGCGGGAGGGAGTGAGTGTGGGGAAAAAATGACAAAGAAGGGTCATTTTAATTTCTTCTTTTTTAGGAGGGAGGCAGTACAAGTTTGCAGGGGAAGGATAGTAAGTTCATTTTCTATCATCTTGAAGTGTCTATTGGATGTACTGCAGAAAGGTACTTACACTGGAGTAGAGTTAACATTGTTTCAGCAACCATGTATGGAGCATGACCAGATTTGATGCTTTTCAGGTTATCAGTGAGTTGTTGCCTAAGGTAGATATATGGTATGCCTCCCAACCATGGAGCAGGAAGAGAAACCAATGGGGATTTTTTTATAGTATGCCAGAGTTAATATTAATAGTAGGATCCAATGATGCCCATAGGAATTTCCCATAACACCTATATTGGAAACCTATGTCTGATTTCTAGCATGCTACCAAAGAAAGGAGTTTGATCATGGAGCTATTTTCTTATTGAAATTGTATTGACTTCTTAGTTTGTAACAGGGAAAAGGGAACATGGTTTTGCTTAGTTTCACAAAATAAGATTTGCATTTATTTAGCCCCAGTTCAAAGTGTCAGTACGTTCTATGAAGTAGAGAACTTCTACAGTGTCTGGGGTTCTGTTTCCTTTCCCAGAAGGGATTATGTGCAGCCTACCCCTTTTCCTTCCCATGCAGAGTGCCTTCTCCCAGGACAGGCTCCATGTGTCACCAGTGGGGCAGAAGGCAGGTTATTACGCCCGGACAGCTCAGACAAGGAAGCACTGACAACTGAGAGGCAGACATCTGATCATTCAGCATGTGAACTGAACAATCTCCTCACTCTTAGGCTGAACCCACACTGCCCAATACGACTCAAAGTTATCCAATCATATCCATCTTTGTAAACAGGCTGGGGCTCTCCAGTTTGAACTGATCCTTGAGCCAAAGATCCAGGCCATTTGCAGAGATCTTGGCAATAGGAACCCCAGCTGTCAACAAGCAAAAGCAGTGCATTAACAGGAACACATTTAGTGAGGTGAATCTGGGGAAATCCATTTTCTAAATCCTACATCAAAACATCTGACAGTCTTGATGGTGCTTTAGACATAATCTGGCTCTCTCGAGGATAGATTTCCCCAAAGAGTAAAACATCTTTGTCTTGTATTCCATTGATTAGAAATTCAGAAAGGAGAGTGACAGAGGTTTACTTTTGTAATATCTTAAAAAAAAAAAAACACTTGGCTACAAAGAGTCATGTAGTAGAAAGACCATTACACTTGAAATCAGAAGACAGGTTCTGGAGTATGTTCTACCAACTACCTGCTTCTGCAACAGCTTTATGAGCTTATATTTTATTGACTTTATTGTTTTCCTTGTCTCCACTTTCCAAGCTGATACCTGGGCCCTTATTAGTTCCTCGCCTCCAGGATTTTGCAGGACAGAAAGCAGGAGCCACATGAAGTCAATGGCACCTTCTTATCTTTTCTAAAAGTTTAAACTGATAGAAGAAAGGTTAGTCAAAACTTATAGATATGCTTATATTTTCCCTTAGTAGTTGACAATCTAATTTCTTTATCTAAAAGAAATAAAACAATTGATTTAGTAAATAATAACCATGTAGCATTGAGACGGACCATCAAGTTGAAGATTCCTTAACATCATAGAATGTTAGAAGTTACCACTCTCATTCCCACAACTAGTTCTTGATAACCATGAAACTGGTGACTGGACACTGGGACACTGACCATCGATCATCACATCAATGGCCTTTTGAAACACACGAAGCTAAGGCTTGTACACAGGAAACTGCTGCAGAAAATACCCACATCTCCATGATTGTACTCGCTGGAAGAAATCAACCCTGGTGGCAAGAACACGCCATTGGTCTCACTTCTGCATGCCAAATTTTATGTCCCTGCAACACACTGGTGGAATCAAATCTACAACTAACCTGCTCGATGCAAATGCACATGGGCAATGTTAGTTCTAGTTTCGTAGCCTCAAACATATATATAGGAAAACCACCTAGAAGGGGTGGAAATGGTGATAACAACTACCATAATATTTAACTGCCTCAGGCAACATTATTGATCCAAACTCATTATCTTTCTTTTCAAATACGGTTTTCCTCGTGTGTTCTATCTCACTCAGTAACACTAATTACATCCAGTTTTCAAGTCAAAAACGTTGAAGTTATTTTTGACTTCCCCTCTTTCTCTTTCCATATCATCTAGTATGACACAAAATCTTCCTAAGTCTTTCTCACATGTTTCCCTTCTGTTTTTCATATTGCAACTCTTTGATTTCATGTCCTCATTATTTTTCTCCTTGACTATTCCAATAATCTCTTTTACTTTACTGTGCTTCCCTCTCATGGGTCATCTAATCTGTAGCCAAAGAAATCTCTCTGAATGCAAATGGGATCATTTATATCTCCCCTGTTCAAAACCTTGCAATGATTCCATGTTTCAATTTCCAGGAAGGCAATGTTTCTCATTCTCAACTGGTGACTGCCTCCTTTTCCAGATTTATCCCTGATACTTACCCTTCCACACACGTTGTACTCAATCCTTCTGGATTAATTAGAATTCCTTGGAAATTCCTTCCATCAATTCATCCATCTATGCATCTATTAAATATCTGTCAAACATACAATATTTATTAAAAATATAATAAGGTCATGAACATTAAGAATAGTAGTGGTTGATAATTGTCCATAAGGAGTTTACAGTTGTAGTTTAAACAGGTGGCTACAATTCGGTGTGATGGATAATCTCCCTATACAGAAAAATTTTCCTCACATTGTAACATCTTAACTGAGTCTTGAAGGATTAGTAGCACTAACTAGATGAAGAAAAAGGAGGGGGAGGAAAGAACTTTCAGACAGAGGAAGAAGTATGCACCCACGTAGAGAGGCCAAAGAAAGCAAGGTGTTTCAGTGCTCAGATTGCTGAATGAGTAGGAGATTGCATTAGTCAGAATTTTCCAGGAAACAGAACCAACATACATGAGGATATTTAAGGAACTGCCTTGAGTCCAAATTCTGCAGGGTGGGCTGACAATCTAGAGACACAGAGCAAAGCTGATGCTGTAGTTTGAAGCCATAGGCTGCTGACTCAATGAAGAGTAACTGTTGCATCTCAGATCCAAAGGCTACCAAGCCTGAGACCTAGGAAAGAGCTGAGCCAATGTTGTAGTTAAAGTGTGAATGCAGTCTGCTGGAAGAATTCCCTTTTGCTTAGGGAGATGTCAATCTTTCATGCTAGTCAGACTGTCAACTGATTGGACCGGGCTCACCTACATTATGGAGGGCAATCTGCTTTACACAAAGGTCACCAATTTAAATGTAAACTTTACTTAGTGAAATAAACCAAAAACAGATGGGCAAATATTATGTAATACCACTTATATGGGAAATCTAAATTAGTCAAACTCATAGAAGGAAAGAGTAGAATGGTGGCTTCCAGGAGCTGGCAGAGAAGGAAGTGGTGAATTATTAGTTGAATTACTATATTTCAGTTGTACAAGATGATAAAGTCCTAAAGATCTGTGTAATATGGTGCCTATTGTTAGCAATTCTGTATTGTATACTTGAAGTTTTGCTGAGGATATATGTTATGTTAAGTATTCTTATCACAATAATAATAATAATAATAATAATAATAATAATAATGAATAAAGAGGATTATTTATCAGAAGATGGCAGCATAGGAGGACGCTGGGCTCACCTCATCCTGCTGATCACTTAGATTCTACCCACATCTGCCTAAATAACCCAGAAACTGCCAGAAGACTAGCAGAATGGACTCTCTGGAGCCAAGCGTAGACACAAGGCCCACAGAAGAGGGTAGGAAGGGTGGAGAGGGGGTTCACGCTACACGGACTGGCGGGAGGGAGCCGGCTTGGTGGAGGGGCCAGGCAGAGCCCCGGAGTCTGGCTGGCAAAAGCAGAGGGGCTGGACTGTGTGAATTCTGACAGCCAGCAGGACTTAACATCTGGAATGTTAAAAGTCAACAGCTCTGCTCTTGGAGAGCAGGGAGGGCAAGAGGACAACAGGAGGGAGAGTTGTTGAGCCCCAGAGGACAGAGCTCAGCTTGGTGGGGAACAAAGGCGCTGGCCAGCGCCATTTCCCTCGCCCATCCTCCAGCCTAAATCCCAAAGGGAACCAGTTCCTGTCAGGGAACTTACTTGCACCATGAAAACACCCAATGCTGTGCTTCTGTGGATCCATCCCTCTGACGGGTCTGCCTCCCTCCTGGTGCCACAGGGCCCCTCCTGAAGTGGACCACCAGGGCAAAGCGAGCTGAGTCTGCCCCTCCTGCACCTGTGCACCTTGCAGATCCACCCCAGCTAATACGCCAGATCCCATAGAAGCAGCCACCGCAATCCTGGCAGTGTGCAAGTAGCCCAGACAGGGGCCACACCACTCCACAGTGAGTCCTACCCCTGGGAGAGGGGAAGATAATGTACACACCAGTCTGACTGTGGACCCAGCAGCGGGCTGGGGGCAGACATCAGGTATGACTGCAGCCCCGCCCACCAACGCAAGTTACTCCAGATAGCACAGGGGAAGTGCCCCCCAGTTCTGTGCCACTCCAGGGACTATCCAAAATGACAAAACGGAAGAATTCTCCTCAAAAGAAACTCCAAGAAGTAACAACAGCTAACAAACTGATCAAAAACGATTTGAGCAATATAACAGAAAATGAATTTAAAATAATAGTCATAAAATTAATCACTGGGCTTGAAAAAAGTATAGAGGACAGCAGAGAATCTATTGATACAGAGATCAAGGGACTAAGAAACAGTCAGGAGGAGCTAAAAAATGCTATACATGAGCTGCAAAATAAAATGGAGGCGACCACAGCTCGGATTGAAGAGGTAGAGGACAGAATAGGTTAATTAGAAGATAAAATTATGGAAAAAGAGGAAGCTGAGAAAAAGAGAGATTAAAAAAAATCCAGGAGTATGAGGGGAGAATTAGAGAACTAAGTGATGCGATGAAACGTAATAATATACACATAATTGGGATTCCAGAGGAAGAAGAGAGAGAGAAAGGTGCTGAAAGTGTACTTGAAGACATCATAGCTGAGTACTTCCCTGATCTGGGGAAGGAAAAAGGCATTGAAATCCAAGAGGCACAGAGAACTCCCTTCAGACGTAACTTGAATCGATCTTCTGCACGACGTATCATAGTGAAACTGGCAAAATACAAGGATAAAGAGAAAATTCTGAAAGCAGCTAGGGATAAACATGTTCTAACATATAAAGGGAGACCGATAAGACTAGTGACGGATCTATCTACTGAAACTTGGCAGTCCAGAAAGGAATGGCAGGAAATCTTCAATGTGATGAACAGAAAAAAATATGCAACCGAGAATCCTTTATCCAGCAAGCCTGTCATTTAGAATAGAAGGAGAGATAAAGGTCTTCCCAAACAAACAAAAACTGAAGGAATTCATCACCACTAAACCAGCCCTATAAGGGATCCTAAGGGGGATCCTGTGAGACAAAGTACCAGAGACATCTCTACAAGCATGAAACCTACAGACATCACAACGACTCTAAACCCATATCTTTCTATAATAACACTGAATGTAAATGGACTAAATGCTCCAACCAAAATAAATAGGGTATCAGAACATATAAAAAACAAGACCTGTCTATTTGCTATCTATGAGAGACTCATTTCAGACCTGAGGACACCTTCAGATTGAAAATGAGGGGATGGAGAAGTATCTATCATGCTACTGGAAGTCAAAAGAAAGCTGGAGTAGCCATACTGATATCAGACAAACTAGACTTTAAATGAAACAAGAGATGAGGAAGGCATTATATAATAATTATAGGGTCTATCCATCAGGAAGAGCTAACAATTATAAATGTCTATGTGCCAAATACGGGAGCCCCCAAATATATAAAACAATTAATCACAAACAGAAGCAACCTTATTGATAAGAATGTGGTAATTGAAGGGGACTTTAATACTCCACTTACAACAATGAATAGATCATCTAGACACATGGTCAATAAAGAAACAAGGGTCCTGAATGATACATTGGATCATATGGACTTGACAGATATATTTAGAACCCTGCATCCCAAAGCAACAGAATATACTTTCTTCTTTTTTTTTTTTTTTCAACGTTTATTTATTTTTGGGACAGAGAGAGACAGAGCATGAACGGGGGAGGAGCAGAGAGAGAGGGAGACACAGAATCGGAAACAGGCTCCAGGCTCTGAGCCATCAGCCCAGAGCCCGACGCGGGGCTCGAACTCCCGGACCGCGAGATCGTGACCTGGCTGAAGTCGGACGCTTAACCGACTGCGCCACCCAGGCGCCCCAAAATATACTTTCTTCTTGAGTGCACATGGAACATTCTCCAAGATAGATCACATACTGGGTCACAAAATAGCCCTTCATAAGTACAAAAGAATTGAGATCATACCATGCACACTTTCAGACCACAATGCTATGATACTTCAAATCAACCACAGGAAAAAGTCTGGAAAACCTCCAAAAGCATGGAGGTTAAAGAACACCCTACTAAAGAATGAGTGGGTCAACCAGGCAATTAGAGAAGAAATTAAAAAACATATGGAAACAAATAAAAATGAAAATACAACAATCCAAACGCTTTGGGATGTAGCGAAAGCAGTCCTGAGAGGAAAATACATTGCAATCCAGGCCTATCTCAAGAAACAAGAAAAATCCCAGATACAAAATCTATCAGCACACCTAAAGGAAATAGAAGCAGAACAGAAAAGACACCCCAAACCCAGCAGAAGAGGAGAAATAATAAAGATCAGAGCAGAAATAAACAATATAGAATCTAAAAAAACTGTAGAGAAGATCGATGAAACAAAGAGTTGGTTTTTTGAAAAAATAAACAAAATTGATAAACCTCTAGCCAGGCTTCTCAAAAAGAAAAGGGAGATGACCCAAATAGATAAAATCATGAATAAAAATAGAATTATAACAACCAATCCCTCAGAAATACAAGCAATTATCAGGGAATACTATGAAAAATTATATGCCAACAAACTGGGCAACCTGGAAGAAATGGACAAATTCCTAAACACCCACACACTACCAAAATTCAAACAGGAAGAAATAGAAAGCTTGAACAGACCCATAACCAGCGAAGAACTTGAATCAGTTATCAAAAATCTCCCAACAAATAAGAGTCCAGGACCAGATGGCTTCCCAGGGGAATTCTACCAGACATTTAAAGCAGAAATAATACCTATCCTGCTCAAGCTATTTCAAAACATAGAAAGGGAAGGAAAACTTCCAGACTCATTCTATGAAGCCAGCATTACTTTGATTCCTAAACCAGACAGAGACCCAGTAAAAAAAGAGAACTAGAGGCCAATATCCCTGATGAACATGGATGCAAAAATTCTCAATAAGATAGTAGCAAATCGAATTCAACAGCATATAAAAAGAATTATTCACCATGATCAAGTGGGATTCATTTCTAGGCTGCAGGGCTGGTTCAACATCCACAAATCAATGTGATACATCACATTAATAAAAGAAAAGATAAGAACCATATGATCCTGTCAATCGATGCATTAAAAGCATTTGATAAAATTCAGCATCCTTTCTTAATAAAAACCATCGAGAAAGTCGGGATAGAAGGAACATACTTAAACATCATAAAAGCCATTTATGAAAAGCCCACAGCTAATATCATCCTCAATGGGGAAAAACTGAGAGCTTTCTCCCTGAGATCAGGAACACGATAGGGATGTCCACTCTCACCGCTGTTGTTTAACATAGTGTTGGAAGTGCTAGCATCAGCAATCAGACAATAAAAGGAAATCAAAGGCATCAAAATTGGCAAAGATGAAGTCAAGCTTTTTCACTTTTTCACTTTTTGCAGATGACATGATATACATGGAAAAACCGATATACTCCACCAAAAGTCTGCCAGAACTGATACATGAATTCAGCAAAGTCGCAGGATACAAAATCAATGTACAGAAATCAGTTGCATTCTTATACACTAATAATGAAGCAACAGAAACACAATAAAGAAAGTGATCCCATTCACAATTGCACCAAGAAGCATAAAATACCTAGGAATAAACCTAACTAAAGATGTAAATATCTGTATGCTGAAAACTATAGAAAGCCTATGAAGGAAATTGAAGAAGATATAAAGAAATGGAAAAACATTCTGTGCTCATGGATTGGAAGAATAAATATTGTTAAAATGTCAATACTACCCAAAGCAATCTACACATTGAAAACAATCCCAATCAAAATTGCACCAGCATTCTTCTGGAAGCTAGAACAAGCAATCCTAAAATTTGTATGGAACAACAAAAGGCCCCAAATAACCAAAGTAATTTTGAAGAAGACCAAAGCAGGAGGCATCACAATCCCATACTTTAGCCTCTACTACAAAGTGGTAATCATCAAGACAGCATGGTATTGGCACAAAAACAGAGACATAGACAAATGGAATAGAATAGAAACCCCAGAACTAGACCCACAAAAGTATGGCCAACTAATTTTTGACAAAGCAGGAAAGAATATCCAATGGAAAAAAAGACAGTCTCTTTAACAAATGGTGCTGGGAGAACTGGACAGCAACATGCAGAAGGATGAAAGTAGACCACTTTCTTGCACCATTCACAAAAACAAACTCAAAATGGATAAAGGACCTGAATGTGAGACAGGGAACCATCAAAACCCTAGAGGAGAAAGCAGGAAAAAAACTCTTTGACCTCAGCCGCAGCAATTTCTTACTTGACACATCCCCAAAGGCAAGGGAATTAAAGGCAAAAATGAACTATTGGGACCTCATGAAGATAAAAAGCCTCTACACAGCAAAGGAAACAATCAACAAAACTAAAAGGCAACCAACGGAATGGGAAAAGATATTTGCAAATGATATATTGGACAAAGGGCTAGTATCCAAAATCTATAAAGAGCTCACCAAACTCCACACCTGAAAAACAAATAACCCAGTGAAGAAATGGGCAGAAAACATGAATAGACACTTCTCTAAAGAAGACATCCAGATGGCCAACAGACACATGAAAAGATGCTCAACGTTGCTCCTCATCAGGGAAATACAAATCAAAACCACACTCAGATATCACCTCACGCGAGTCAGAGTGGCTAAAATGAACAAATCAGGAGACTATAGATGCTGGGAGGATGTGGAGAAATGGGAACTCTCTTGCACTGTTGGTGGGAATGCAAACTGGGTGGGTGCAGCCACTCTGGAAAAACAGTGTGGAGGTTCCTCAAAAAATTAAAAATAGACCTACACTATGACCCAGAAATAGCACTGCTAGGAATTTACCCAAGGGATACAGGAGTACTGATGCATAGGGGCACTTGTACCCCAATGTTTATAGCAGCACTCTCAACAATAGACAAGTTATGGAAAGAGCCTAAATGTCCATCAAGTGACAAATGGATAAAGAAATCGTGGTTTATATACAGAATGGAATATTACGTGGCAATGAGAAAGAATGAAATATGGCCTTTTGTAGCAACGCGGATGGAACTGGAGAGTGTTATGCTAAGTGAAATAAGTCATACGGAGAAAGACAGATACCATATGTTTTCACTCTTATGTGGATCCTGAGAAACTTAACAGAAGTCCATGGGGGAAGGGAAGAAATAAAAAAGAGGTTAGAGAGGGAGACAGCCAAAGCATAAGAGACTCCTAAAAACTGAGAACCAACTGAGGGTTGATGGGGGTGCAGGGGCACGGGGGGGCTGATGGGTATTGAGGAGGGCAACTTTGGGATGAGCACTGGGTGTTGTATGGAAACCAATTTGACAATAAATTTCATATTAAAAACTAACTAACTAACTAACTAACTAAATAAATAAATAAATAGGGCAGGAGGGAACTTTTGGAAGTGATGGATATGTTTATGGCATATATTGTGATGGTATCATACATGTGTACTTATCTTCAAACTCATTGGGCTATATTCATTAAACATGTACAGCTTTTTGTATGTCAATCATACTTCAATAAAGTAGTTTAAAAAAAACGTAAATCTCTGGGGTGCCTGGGTAGCTCAGTTGATGGAGTGCCCGACTCTTGGTTTTGGCTCAGGTCATGATCTCATGGTTTGTGAGTTCGAGCTACACATTGGGCTCCGTGCTGACAGTGCAGAACCTGCTTGGGATTCTCTCTCTCTCCCTCTCTCTCTGCCCCTCCCCCATTTGTGCTCTCTCTCTCTCAAAAATAAATAGACTAAAAAAACACATGTAATCCTCAATAAAACATCACTCATAAAAACATCCAGAATAATATCTGACCAAATAATATTTGACCACTATAATCCACCCAAGTTGACACATAAAACCAACCAAAATAGAAATAAAGCTGAACTCAAGGTTAAAAGGCCAGATCATGAGTGCCATGCTTGGAAATTTGAGATCACATGGAATCATCAAAGAGTTGTGAGTAGACAGTCATTTAAGCACATCCCAGCTTAAGAAAAAATAGCTCTGCTAAGAGAATAGACAACAGAATAAAGTGATGACCAAGGTTAAGGGAGAAAGTTGTGGAGGAGGAAGGAAAAAAATTGGAAACTGGTGAGTTAAATACAGGAAACTCTTACAGTAATACAAATAAAGAATCATGATGTTCACATAGCTTTGTGGTATCAGCCAATTATGTGTTTTCGCCCATTGTCCATCTTAAAAATTCTTATTTATCAAAACCTACTTGTAGTAAGCAAAATTCCAAGATGATTGTAAAGAATCACACCTTTGTATAACCTCTTATCCTTAAAAGTGGTGGGACCTGTGATGAGGAAATATTCCTGTAATTAGAACAGGTTGTGGCTAAGATGGAGGAGCTTTACAGATGCAACTAGGGCCCTTAAACTGATTGTTAATAGAAAATTAATGGCAGTGGAGATTTTCGTGGGTGGGCCTCATCTAATTAGGCGAGGCCCTTAACAAAGGGTCTAAATGCCAGAGATAAAAAAAGAAGTAGCAAATATTCTCCAGTTGGCCTTAAAGAAGCAAACCACCATGCTGTGGAGAGGGCCATGTGGCAAGGAGCAGAAGGTACCGCTAGTAGCTGAGGGCCTCAGTCTTCCAATCACCAGGAACCAAATTCTGCCAATAAAGCCTCAGATAAAGTGTCTGCCCTGGCCATCACCTTGAGTTTAGCCTTCGGAAACCCATCAGAGGATCTAGTTGGACCATTCCTGGACTTCTGACCTAGAGAATTGTGAGATAATAAATATTTATTGTTTTAAGCCACTAAATCTGGGGAAATTTGTTATGCAGCATCAGAAGATTGATACACCAGCTTATAAAATTCATCTCTTTTGAGAAGTTTCCATTAATTTAGTTTTTTCCCTGAATGGATTAATTACTCATCCTTCTATACCACCATTATCTGTTCTACCATGCATATTGATATTGCTGCATTGATATTGTATTATAATGTGTTTGTTTGCATTTCCTTATATTTTCCACTAGACTCTAAACTCTAAGAGAGCAAAGAAGATCTTCTCTCTCGATCTGCAGCCATAGCTGCAGTGAGTGAAACACAGAAGGTGTTCAATAAATTAGGGACTTAAATTGATAAAGACTTCAATAAGTATTTCTTAAATAAAACTTGGACAATGACATCAAATCGAATGGTGTCTTTGTCTTTGGCAGTTTTGGTAGCTCTTTCAAACACTGCAGGTAAGAGCTGAATGAGGAGCACACAATAGCAACTATGATAGAGTTTTAGAAGCTTGTAGAATTTTTTTTTCTTAAACAAGAAACTCTCTAGGATGACCTACCTGCAATTCCACACAGAGTCAGGTTGATTCAGTCATATCTAAAAATCCCTCTATTGCCACAAGGCATAATTTCCCAAGAATATAAGTAAGATAACAGAAAATAGCTTCTTAAGCTAGGCGTGCAAGCTTCCTCACATTTGGTAGCAGTTTATAGAGACGTTTCCCCTTTTGAATGAGATGAGAGAGGTGGTGATAGGAGCAGTGTCTGAGCAGAGTCCGGAAGAATGTGAGTAGTTGGATTTAATCCGAACAACAGATAGTTGTTTGCATCCAACATTTGGCCTAGAAAATGAGAGGTGTAAGCACTGCCTGCCAAAGGCCATCATCTGGGGTTTGGAACTTTGTCAAGCTCCTTCAGATATCATTCAAAACTATTTTAGCTCTATGAAAGCAGGTCAAGATGGATATATTCAGTGTACTGGTTCTCAAGTCAAATGGCGGCAAAAGGTGAAAGGATCATCCCTGCAACTCACACTAATTCTAAGACTGGTAATAATAACAATGGTTCTTGGTACTGAAGAAAAAGGAGAACTGGCCCATAAATGAGTTAAATAGCAAGAAATGACTATTCAGATTTTATTAACTCCCCACTCCTCCCCTGACTGTTGAGCCACAAATGTGAAGGGGGAAAGGGTTCTGTAGTATACCCAGTGGCTAGATGTCTGAGCAAATGAGTCTAGGTACATTTACACGACAAATAAGGCTGGTGATTAAATTCTCCAGAAGCTCTAGGAAAGCAGCACTCACATCTATATGCCTCACCCTGAGACCCCAGTATCCAAGTGCAGTCCTTGGCAAATAGTGGGCACCCAATAAATATATGATGACTGACTGACTTTCTGGGGAAACCTCCTAAAACTGAAAGTAATAGCAAAAGAAATCACTGAAATCTCCAGCTGGCAAATCTCTTCTCCCTCCCCTTTTCAGGAGATTAATTGTAGTGCTTAACATTTATAAAGCATTTCTGACACATCAAAATGGCCAGAGGGGAATTTGTACTGAAAATCCAATCCATTATTATTAATAAATTGCCTTGTGGTCCCAACTGTTCCCTAGGGATTCGGGGATGGGCGAGAAAGGAAAACTCACTTTCAGTGTTTTTCTCAATGTCTTAATTTGGGAAAACTCGGAGGTTTTTTCAGTGGTTCATTCTGAGGTCTGGGCAAAGGTTCAAGCCCATTCCTGAGTTATCTAAACTGATTCATCCTCCCCCGTCCAAAGCCAACAACTGCGAAGGTTTGCAGCAGTGCTCTGCCCCAACTGTACTTAGTGCTGAGAGGTTTTTAATCTTTTTCTTGTTGGTCTCCTTATCTTCTGGTGCTTCTCTGTCTCATCCCCTTTTCCAGAGGCTCCCAACATAATCAGCATCTCCTGCAGCTGATGACAGACACAAGAAGCAGATGAACTAAAAGGTTAATGGAAGGGGAATGGTAAGTCCAGCCCAATACAGAGAAAGAAAAGACAACTGGAAGTTTAGCTGGGTTACACGCAAGCACAGATAGCTAGAAAAGGCTTCAAAGAACGCAGAAACAGGATCAGAAAAAGGCACTCTACAGGTCAGCTGGTCATTCTCCTTGCACAAAGAAAAGTCACTATCTCATCAAATTAAAAAATACATGTATTAAATTATCCAAAAGAACTATTGGGTCTTTCTTTTGGCCAATGTATTCTAGTAGTTTGTCGGCTCCTTCAGTTAGACAAAATTTCCAAGTTGTGATGATTGTTTGATGGTTTCCTGCCCAGCATCCATTCTTTCTCATTCTGATAAGAGTACCCATATTTGATTTTGGAGAATGATTTCTCTGCCATTGAGTGCTGTTTTAGTAAGAGTGTCAATCAGAATATTTAGGGACAAGCATGTGACCTACATGGATCCAATTAGACTCTTTCTCTTGGTGTTTGGAGGAAGGAGTAAAAAAAATACAAAAAAAAAATGTTGGAACTATCTCAATGCAGTGGAGGTGCCCAGCAAAGATTAGCAATAGTTTTTGCCCTGTAGAAAGACTCGGTGTTTCCCTGATTTGTCCCCTTACTGAGAGTGCTTCTCTGGTTTTCTCTTCAGGTATGTGCCCTATTTCCTATTTCCTTCCAACAAATTCCCTTTTGCTCGACTTACACTGAATTTTTTTTTTTTTGCCACCAAAAAAACTCCTAACAGATAAACATGTGTTCAGCTTATTCTTGTTATGTGATATTCTTGCAAGGAAATATGTGGTGACTGATAACATGGGTGTATGATAAGTTCTCAGACAACAGGGTGGAGCAGACACAAGAGTATTAAACTAGAGAATATCATGGTGGATCAAACTGTATTTACTTGCTCAGTCCTGTACCACTACAAAACATTAAAAATGACATGGTTACAGCAGTAAAAACATCTCCATTCTACATGTGTATTACTCAGATTCTAGTTAGTCAATTGGGCTCTGTACAGATTAGTATTAAATGTAATTCCAGTACTAAGGCTCTTTCTAAGGGAACCACAGATGTACTTCTGAAAGAATAAGGAGAACAAATTTTTCATTGAGATACAAGTTCTAGTTACAATGCACATGGATTTTTATGCCTAGGTGACTAACTACTCAATCTTGTCATCTCCCATGAAAATCCTGGGGGTGAACCATAAGGATATTGGATACTATGAGAAGGATCTTTGGGACTGTGATGTCCTAGAAGGGGTCTGTGGTCAAGGTGGGACTTGATTTGCATTTGAATGATGAATAGCATTTGAAGAGAAAAAAGTGGGAACCTTCCAGGTTTTGGTGAACAGGTGAGGAAGCACTTAGGTACAAAAATACAAGTCTAATCTGGAAGATGGCATATGGGTGAAAGAGACGGAAGGGGTCAGGTAGAAGAGTTACAAGAGAAAATACAGAAAAGCATGTCCAGATTGGACTGTGAAGGGGCAGGAAGGTAAGGTTAAAGGGGTTGGGTTTCATCAACTAGGTTCATGTAAGTTCTTTGAGTACAGAAGAGGATAGAATGATGCTTAGCAAGGTCCATCTAGTGTGGCATACAGGAGAGAAAAGTTTAGAGAACCTAAAGGTAGAAACAGTTGAGAACTGTGGATGTAAAGTAAAGGTTTGGAGGAAAAATGACATAACCCCAAAGTACAATTTTTGATTGTCATTGGTTTTGTCACCGAACTCCAGACATCAATTGTTTTTCTAATGACTCTCTCATTTCTTCTTGAAGCAAAAACTGGGAAATTACAGTTAATTGAGGATTCTAATGGGTTAGGATCTGAATAATCAAAATTTCACTTTAATTGTTTGGCCTCCTTTGAGTCACAGACAGACCCCAGGTTCTACAGTAAATGCCAAGCTAGCCCAGTGAACAAATTCCTGCCATTTATGCTGAGGAATGGGGATTCACCTCTTGCTATTCTTCATTCATCTTTCCTTCCAAAATTTAGAGGGCTATTCAGTAAAATTACTAAATCTCTTTAGTTACTATCTTAGTTTTCCTTAGCTAGATAACAGAAATATAGGGCAACCATTCTTACTAGTCCTTACTCTCCCAATGAACAGGAAAATAAATTTGGTCTTGTATGTGACTCTCACTCAGTCACACTAATCAGAGTGCAAGAATGAGAAAAATACTAACGATGTGTCTGGGCTTAGTTGGAAAGAGCCACATCTGATTAGGAGCAACGTTGACCATAAATAAGAAGATGGGGCCACTCTGACTTGGATACTGTTAGTCTAGCAAGGCTGAACTTAAATACTAACTAAAACACAACTTTCTTCACAATGAGGATAGTAGATCCCAAGAAACACTAGGGGCCCTATTGTCGCCAAGCACCCATTCAAATATTCCTGGGAAAACTTATAGTTGAACTGATTCATCTAAGGCATACAAAACTTACATCCTTCTCTGCTACATGCATGGGGTGGGAGAAAAGATCTCTGGGTCTGAGCAGGAAGAGGGAATATTTACCCTAGATGCTAAAATGGCATTAGAATTACTTTGCAAACCACTTTTAATATGAAAAATAGACCAGAAAGTAAAGACAGTATTTTGCAGGAAACTTTTTAACTTAAAAATTTGTGTTAGCATGTTGCAGACTTACAATGATTAAGTCTTATTTAGTTATTAAAATAATTAAATGATATGCAATTGAGACTGTTCATGATAACCAAAACATCTGTTGAACAAATGGCAAAGACAAGCAAGATTTGTTTGACAGATATAAGAGATCATGATTATTATCTGACTTGGATTTCTAAGGCATATAATAATTTTCCTGCCCATCATCTGTTATTTTAATAGATAATCAGGTTCCTAGTTTGGAATTCTGAGACCAGCAAGTAAAGCCTATAGTTTAAATGCAATTGCATGTGGCCAAATGTAAGTACTCAATGATATAAATGAGTTTAATTTCATCAAATGCCAATATTATAAATCTTTATAAAACAGCCTGGTTGGAATTGGAGATTCATATTAGGAGGAGTACAGTTTGTTACAAACAGGTTACTTTCATCTTGGAAGATTAAGTCACATTCAAATGATTGTTTGATATAGGATGTGCAATGAGGAAGAGGCATGAGAAGAACATGGTACATGCTGAAATCAATCAAGAACGAAGAAAAATTAGTCATCATCATCATCATCACCATCATCATCAAGAAACATTTATTGAACCCCTATAATGGGTGAGACACTCCACCTACATACAGATAAACAAAAGCCTATATACATAAATGTGTTTTTTATACAATGGCAAACATGTTTTTAAAATAAATCAGTTTGGAAATAAGAGGAAGGGGAGAAATACCGTCACATCCTAACCAAGATTAATCCCACAGAGTGTTCACAGAAATGCTTCTTTTGAAATGATGTATACTATTCAGTCACGTTAAAGGCAGTTCAGAATATTTCTTTTCTCTGGTACAGTGGTTGGTCCACTTGGTTTTGCTCTTTGACACCCTTTTGGCCAGGATTCCATGCCCCCCACCCTCTTTCTACTCTTCCCCCTGCCCAGCTGGTGTCTGGGTGTGGGGCTGAGGAGAGGCTATTGCACAACCCTGCACAGCAGGAAAGGGCTGGAATCTGGCAACAGGGCCCCTAGAGATCCAATCCAGCTGCTGTAAAAGGAATCTCATGGTATGTCCCCACCCTGTCCCTGACGAAATCACAAGTGATCTTGGAAAAGTTACAAGACCACTTGCTGATTTGTACAGACGTATCAAATGCCAGCAGCCCAGCCTGCGGCAAAAAGAGGGAACCAGCAGCTTTCAGGAGCAGCCTCACTGCTACGGTGTTCCAGGCCCCTGGGCAAGGTATGAAAGCCCTCCCACTCTTTCTTAATGCAAAAGTGGACTCACAAACAATTACTCTCATTTCTGGAGGATATTGTGAGAAAACTCTAGGAATAGGAACGTGGTGAGAAAATGCTGAACATTATCGTGAAAGAAAAATGAGAAACATTACAAATTATGAATATCTCATGTAGGTGTATTTCAAATACCAGAAGACTTCAAAAATAAAGTTTAATAGGATGAATATGGTATCAGGAATGTGACAACGTAAAATGAAAAATTCTGTTTACTATTATTGTGGCATCTAATTAAATAAGCATCTAGTGTGTGTGTGTGTGTGTGTGTGTGTGTGTGTGTGTGTGTGTGTTTGGCAGATTTCAGATCACAGTTTCATGCATCTCTCATTTAAGCAACGGCAGCCATGTGAGGGGAGCAGGGAAGCCAACACAGTTGCCACCTTGTAAATGAAAATACAGAGGTTCCGAGAGTCTTGGAGATGCAGCGCAGCCCTAATACCAGGTTTAGAATTAAAGTATTAAAGGTGTTACTGGGAAAGCTATGCCAAGGGTAGAGTTTTACCCCGAGGAATATTCTTGAAGAAGCTACCTGGCATCTGAGAGTGAGCCAGAGCAAGAAGCCTCATTTTAGAATTGCTCCTTGATCTATTCAGTGCTTTTTAGATTGTGAAGTTGAAATGTAAGTCTGTAAAAATGGACTTTAAAAGGATATCCCACTGAAAAAAACCCACAGCAACATAAAAGGCAAAGCCAATGGTAACGTTTTATGTCAATCATCAGGATGCCAAGTGTTTTCTCTAGGAGAGTTGAGATAAGGTGAAAATGAACCTGTGGCTCACAGAAAGCTATTTTTTCTTTGCCTTAGCCTCTCCACCCCAATATTTTACTTTTAAATAGTTTTCGAGTGTAAACAGAAGTTGAAAGAAGAGTATCATGAGAGCCTGTATGCCAGTACTCCTTTGCTGAACTATTTGTAAGTTTGGTACAGATGTTGCAATTTTTTCACTTTTATTTATTTATTTATTTATTTATTTATTTATTTATTTATTTGAGAGAGAAAGCACAAGTGAGGGAGAGGGACTGGGAGAGAGAGACAGAGAGAGAGAGAGAGACAGAGAGAGAGAGAGAGAGAGAGAGAGAGACAGAGACAGAGACAGAGAGAATCTTTAGCAGGTTCCATGCTCAGCACAGAGCCTGATGAGCAACTCAATCTCATGATCATGAGATCATGACAGTGAGATCATGGCCTGAAATCAAGAGTCAGATGCTTAACTGACTGAGGCACCCAGGCACCCCACAAAGTTTTCATTTTTAAACACGTCAGCTTGTCTTGCCAAAAAAAGAAGACACTTTCCTTTATAACTGCCATAACCTTTTCTCATCTAGGAAAATTAACCAAGTTTCCTTATTATCATCCAATATTTACTTCATATTCAAAAATGTTCAAATTATCAACAAAACATTGTCCGTACCTTTCTTTTCTTTTTCTTTTTTTCCCTTTTCTGAAACACAATCCAGTCAAGCTTCACACACTGGATTTGGATATTATGGGCTTTTTTCTTTTTTCTTTTTTTTAGCTCTTTTATATTAGAACAATCCCCCTACATTTTCTTCCTCTTAACTCAGACTTTTTGAAGAGATAAGGTCAATATTCTTGTAGAGTGCCCCATATTCTAGATTCATCTGCTTGTTCCTTGTGGTGAGGTTTACCTCATGAGCATTCCCTATATTTCCATTAACTAGATGGTAGGTACAAGGACTTGTTAAGGTTTTTGGCAAAAATACTTCACACAAGATTCTGTGTACTTTATATCGTACGAAGGGTCCTGATATTAATGATGCTAAAGTTGGTCCTATGCTGTAATGGGACCATGAGATATTTCTACAGTAAAGGCACATTTTCCTTGTGAACTGGCAAGTCATGTGTGGGATGACATTTGGTATCGTGAGGATCTTTTGTTCCCCAGCAGTATTCAGTTGTAGAGTTGCAGTAGCCTTCCTCGATCCTTACACAATCGTGAATTTTCTATCATTCCACCTACGTTTGTAAACTCATACTATTCTTTTCTTTTCACATTATTCCTTATAAAGAAGCACTTTCTTCCATCAACTGTAAGTACATTTCATTTTATAAGAACAGCACAAATGCTTAATTCTTTCCTTTAATTGTTGATTTTCAGGAAGTGGCATACAGCATAAAAACAAATGTTAAATGTTAAGAGAAAACCACTTGTTTGAGGTGTTCAGAAATCCTGAGGTTTTTAATAATCTACGATTAGATTAAACCAGCAGTATCTCTAGGGGCATAATCTGCTAGGTTACAGATTTATAAAAGCTAGTGGAGGATGCTGACTGGCTACAATCTACTTACTTTCGAGTCTGTTTGCATCTAGATGATCAAACAGTTTATCTTCTATTCAGGAAGATAGTAAGGAAAGGTGAGGTCTAAGACTGTGGTTAATAATGGAGAGAATAAGACTGTTTAGATATCATAGGGAATTTTGGCCAAAAGCCATTGATAGGAAAATATAACTACATCAGGTGGTGCAGATGCTTACTACCCAACTGGATACTGGGGAAAGGGACTGGAGAAATATTACTCTGACTGGAGAAGAAAGGAAGTGACTTGACATCTTTTTCACTCTTCCCACTGGACTCAGTCCTCGCAATCTCCTTTTTACTATTTAAGTCATTTGGATTCATGAGAACACAACACTGAAGTTCCAGAAGAATGCAATAACTACAGATTTATTCTCCCTCCTTTTCATTTCTCTCTTTCCCCATAGGACATAAAAGGTATTTGTTTCAATGCAGACCATGACCCAGCGATTACCATGCCAAGACAAAGTCACTGAAAATTCTGAGATGCAGTGGAAGACTATTAGGGCTTTCCTTGTCCTTCCCTGCCCATCCCACTCCCCATTGCCTCCTCCCCCTGAAGAAGTGCACTAAAAACGTTGAGAACTAATAAAACCTATTGAACATTCTGTCTTCCTTTGTGAGGTGCCAGGAATTGATTCTGTTCAAAACACCATAGGTGGTGGCTCCTTGTTCCCAGCTTTTTGCCAGTCACTAGAATGGAAAATAGTGTGAGAAGAGGAGAACCTGGGAGACTACAGTGGAGGGAGGGAAGGTGGGAGGAGGGGGAAGCCGGTTCTTTGACTATAATAGTTTGCTCCATTACAAAAAGGCAGCCAGAACTGTGGTTTTCAAATTTGCAGTTAAAAAAAAAACACGCGCACACACTGTAGAGAGGGTGCCATAACACTCTCTCCCTCCCTGTCTCATTTATTTTACTTTGTTTCTCCAAAGAAATGGCTAGTTGAAAATATCACACTATGTCGGGCCAAAGTGTCTGATCAAACCTCACTTCCATGTATGTGGGAATGAGGCAATGAAGGGGCAAAGCAAAAGGGGGGCAGTCTGACCGAGGAAAGACCACCTCCAAGTTTCACTGTGGCAACCCCACTCTGGAGAACAAGCAGAACATGAATGCCAGCACAAATGTTAATGTAACAGGATAAGTGGGGGGAAGCTGCCCTTGGCAAGAGAACTGAGCCTGTTCGTTTTTATAATATAAGAGAGAGTGTGAGAGGGAGATTGTGTGCTTGCTCACCAGGTGCATTTTGCAAGCTTTCCCAGTTCCTTTTTTCATTAGTTCCTCTAATATTATTGCAAGAGACTTCAAAACTATATATAAGAGGCTTGCCGTCTTGCTGTACTCACTTTGACTTCTGTTTGTGTTTCATGGTTTGCCTACTAAAAAAAAATGGGGTGTTTTTGGTTTTTTTTTTTTTTGGTAGTGGAAAATAAGAAGCATCTTAGAAATCAGTGAGCTTCAGTGTACAGGGGTTAGATCCATAAGCAAAGTTCTGGTGACATTGTTTAGAACCTCTTTGTCATGAACTTGCACAACTTATGACCAAGACCAGTGTATTGAATTTGTAGCATCTATGTGATGTCATAGCTTTTATTTACTATTGTTTAAGAATCAAATAAAAGTGTCTTCTCAAAAGCCAAGAGCACATCATAAGTTCTTTTCATCTCACAGTAGTGAGATAACACATTTTTTGTTTTATAATTGAAATTTTTTTGTCTCCCCCCCCCCCCAAAAAGGGGGTTTTCCTTGGGGTTTTTGGGATACTGGTACCCTCCCATCTCACCCCATCCACTGGCTGATCCCCACCCTACTCTCAACTCTACCCCAAGTCAGGCAAGTACTTATTCTGCTTTTATTTCCTCAGGGAAGACATGACACAAAACAAATGTAGAAAGAAAGTCAATCCATGACTTTTGAGCTTCAAAATAAAATTTTCGAACTCATGGAAAAATGTATGGTTTGAATGTCCTAAAAGTTGGGTTTGTGGGTTCTCTAAGCCACTTGCCCAAAGAGAATCAGGATGTAGAATGATCAGACTTTAAAAATCAGCCATTTTTCTCTTGACATATATAAAGATTCCACATGCTACAAAGAGAAAAGAAGAAAGCAGAGGGTCTATCTAATAAAGTTGGGTCCCTGAGAAGTAGCTTGTGTTCTGCCTTTCCCTCCTTTCCAGCAGTTCCCAGTTTGAGAAAAATGCGAATAGAGGTGTGGCTTTGCTCTGTCTTCAGGAGCAAAGATACATCCAGATACATCCAGACTCTAGAATCCTCTTTGCACACACAGTGGTTCAGGAGAAGCAGACATATGTGGTAGGTCTAGCCAAAGAGGAGTCAGACAGCATTAGTCTCTTCAAAAGAATGTGGCCTAGAGAAAAATGTTTTCTACATGCCCACATAAGCATACAATCAGCTAAGACAGTTAAGATCAGTCAAGGACACAGCAGTGAACTGTGTAGACCTATGCCTGGAGTTAGATCGAGTCTGATTATATCAGAAACCTGTAAAGACTAATGATATGTAGAAATGTTACATATATTGGTAAGAATTCCATCTACGATATTTAAAAATCAGTTGGATGAAAAAGAAAAACGCCTATAAAACACTCTAAAATTTCAAGAGCTCTATAAATTAAATATGTGGTTAGACAGACACACACACACACACACACACACACACACACACACACGTACACACACACGTTGAGATGAGTAGCTAATAGAAAAGTAAACATGATTGGAAAATTTCATCCATCCCATTCTTACTTTTATCTGTCCTGTTTTCATTTTTAGGACAAGTGGGTTTTGTGACAAGCTATTATATAATTGATATTTACATGTATTTATAATACCCAGTTCAGTACTTTTTTCAAAGTAGATGTCACTGCTTCTAAATGAAGAAACAAAGACTTAATGACTCGGCTTAACAAAGGCAGGCCAATAAGAGAGCAATGAAAACATTTCTTCTGGAAGAAAATTGTGTAAGAGGACAATTTGGGAGAATACATGGTCAACCTTCTAGTGAAGGCACATGGACAGTCATTTTCATGCTGCACTTTATTTTTTAAATTCCTTTTATATATTTATTTTTTTAGAGATAGAGAGAGTGCACGAGCTGGGGAGAGGAGCAGAGGAAGAGAGAGAGAGAATCCTAATCGGGCTCAATGGTCGGCACAGAGCCTGACATGGGGCTTGATCCTAAGACCCTGGGATCATGACCTGAGCCGAATTCAAGAGTCAGAAACAACTGACTGAGCCACCCAGGTGCTTCCATGCTGCACTTTAATTCAAAATTGAACAAGGTACGCATATATGTATGTATGTATGTATGTATGTATGTATCTATCTATCTATCTATCTATCTATCTCATTTATTTAATAGAGAATTAAGTCAAATTACCTTCCCTTGTCAATCTGTAAAACTTGGAGCTGACTTTCTTCACTGGTAGTTGGTGAACACACAGGACAACTTGTTTAATGTAAACCTCAGAAGTATATAATTTGGAACATAAGCCTACCACCAAAGGAGGGGGGGAACTATGCATTACTAGAAAAAATAGAAAGTTTTTTTAATCACTCCCTATATCAAATTATCTGGACTACTACTTCATTTTAAGGGTATAAAGAACAGGATGTAAACTTACAATAATGTTGCCTATTACTTAAACTCTCTGAGTGTACAGGGTGATACAATGTGAGTGACAAAACGTTATCTTTCTAATTGCATTGTGGACCAGAAATACGGAAATTAACTTGTAGTAGGATGGTTTTAGGATAGATTTTAAGACCATTTGTAAAATCCTGGAAGGCATTTTCCAACAAGGTCATGGGAATTATCAAGAAGGTAAATCTTGGAGGTGGTAACACAAATGCTAAAATTTAAACAATACTGAGAAAATGTTAGATATACAACCCTTTGGGGTGATTGGAAAGTCATTATTCCTGGAATAAGAGAATTGAACAAATAATACCTTGAGGCTCAAAGACTTCAGAATTTCCCAGAACTAAGATCTAGTCTCTGATGTGCTAGGCCATCCTTAGTGGACAGAAGCCAACGACCTGGCAAACCTATGAAGTCTTTCCTGTCTTCAACATCTGCAATTGATAAAAATCATGCCAAATATTCTCAAACTGTTTGCAATATTTGGCTACATCCATTAATGAAATGTATTGTCTATCTTTTCACTAAATGAATGTCAAATAAGTTTAAACTAATTGAGATATTAATGTTTTTACTCGCTGTCATCATGACATCCCTTTTAGTCTGAACTCTAAAACTTCCTTATTCTTTGATTGTAGGAAAAAATCAATACAGTGAAAGTTTGAAAAGCTAGTATACAAAACCAAGCAGCCTAGGAGAGTGAAATGCTTGTCCAACAAATATTTCCTTTGCTTGTTTTTTGCAGGCATATTGCTAAAAATGAGGAAGGTCAAAGTAGCTGGAAGTTATCATCAGACAAGAGTGTCAAATCTTAGCATTTCTAACTTCTATATCACGATCACCTGAAAAGCCTTTTAAAAATTTAGATTTCTGGGTGTTAATCTAGACCTCCAATCAGAATCTCTAGAAGGCTCCAGGTTCTATCATCTGCATCTTTAGTAAGACTGCCAGATGGTTTTTCATATTCTAAATTTATGAATGAAATGTCTAATAAAAATCAGGTTGGAAAAATTTTTATTCAGATGGCATTTTAAATGAAACATGGAAGTGATAAAATTTAATGCTTAATGTTTCAAATTACCTTAAAAATTCTGGGTTGCTTATATATCTTGGCACTTGTAAATAATACTGGCATGAACATAGGGGTGCATATATCTTTCAAGTTATTTTTTTTTCTTTGAATAAATAGCCAGTAGTGGAATTTCTGGGTCAAGTGGTATTTCTATTTTTAATTTTTTGAGGAAACTCCATACTGTTTTCCACAGAGTTTGCACCAATTTACATGCCCATCAACAATGCACAGGGGTTCCTTTTCTTCACATCCTTACCAATACTTGTTCTTTTTTTTTTTATACTAGCCATTCTGACTGCCATGAGGTGATTTCTCATTGTTGTTTTAATGTGCATTTCCCTGATGGCTAGTGATGTTGAGTGTCTCTTCATTTATCTGTAGCTTTGAGTGTCTTCTTTGGAAAAATGTCTATTCAGATCCTCTGCCCATCCACAGGTAAATGGATACAGAAGATGTAGTGTACATATATATACATATATATGTACATATATATACATATACATGTACATATGTATATACATATATACATATACATGTACATATATATGTGTATATATATGTATGTATATATATGTAAATATATATATATATATAGAACTATTTTATTCAGCCCTGTAAAAAAATGAGTTCTTGCCATTTACAACAACATGGATGAACTTAGAGGCATCATGCTAAGTGAAATAAGTGAGGCAGAGAAAGACAAATACCATATAATTTCACTTGTCTGTGGAATCTAATAAATAAAGCAAGCAAACAACAAAAAAATGGAAACACATTCAGATACAGGGAAAAAAATGATAGTTGCCAGAGGGGAGGAGGGTGGAGGGATGGGCAAAATAGGTGCAAGGAATTAAGAGATACAAACTTCCGATTATAAAAAAGATAAATCACAGAGAGGAAAAGCACAACATAGGGAATATAGTCGATGATATTGTATTAACATTGTGTGGTGACGGATGGTAACTACATTTGGCATGGTGAGCATTGCATAATGTATTGAATTGTTGAATCACTACATTGTGCACCTGAAAGTAATATAACGTTGCACATCATCTGTAGTTCAATAATAAAAATTAAAAACAATACTGGTAAGAAATGGAACCATAGGTATCTGTATAAATGCAGAGTTATCTCTAAACTATGTCTATTGTTGTAAGAGTTTTATAATTGATGCCCTGATCTTTATAATTCTCGTGCCCACATCGAATCTCACAACCGTTTCTTCTCTTTTTTCACTTTGTTTTTCTTAATGAGTCAACTTAATGGAGTCAGTCCAAAGTATTTAAATTTTAAAAATGTACATTCCTAATTTTATTGGTTTGTGTAATATTTAATTAAAATACACAAATTCCTTAAAAACACGACTGGCATAAATGAATTCGGGAACAAATAAAACCGACCCCTGATGACTCGAGTGCCGGGAGTAGAAGTGTGTGAGAAAGAGGCCTTCCGGTGGCAGGGACTCAGTTTACCAGTGAGTGTAGTTTGTAGAGGGAATTCTTGGAGACTTTGGTGATCTGACCATTCGGTAAGAGTCCCTACTCTATTATTATTCCCATTTAATACACAAGCATAGCATGGCACTCGGAGTAAGCAATTCAGACACCTATTTTCTGAGCGACAAAGACAACAATTAACCATGTCATTCTGAGATCAAGATGGTTCCTTCCTCTCATTCTGCCCGTATGTGTGCCCCCTTAACATAATTTCCTCTCCAGAACTAGCTTTGCTGGTAGTTGGGGTAATACACTCCCAACTTCTTGTGATTGGAGAAGTCTTATGATCCCCCCTACCCAAGAAGTACTTCTTCTTGCAGGTTCTGGAATGTCTGCTTGCATTCAGTTGTTTGGCTCTGTGACTGAGGCCCTCAGTGGAAATTCCAAACACATTAGGTGAGAGAGTGAGAATTCTAGATCTTCCTTAAACATAAAATGCTAGGGGAATGCTGGGTTCTATGAAAAAAAGTGTTTGCCAGTATATTCTTGTCATATACGGAAAGCCTGGAGGCACAGGAGGTTGAAACCCTGGGCCTAGAGACTGTATGAAGGACCCAGGGACCCAAGCAGGTTGGTGGGAGAAGAAGGGCAAAAACCAAAATCACTTTTTCCCATTTCATGCTAAAGGTAGGGACTGAGTTTTCAGGCCTCAGTAACACTTGATGTCTAAGAATCTGAAATGTCTACTGTTTGTTTGCTAAATTAGAGAACATTTATTGGCATTTCTCTGCATAAAAATTACATGGG
This sequence comes from Herpailurus yagouaroundi, assembly GCF_014898765.1. Taxonomy (NCBI): domain Eukaryota; kingdom Metazoa; phylum Chordata; class Mammalia; order Carnivora; family Felidae; genus Herpailurus; species Herpailurus yagouaroundi. Next base: position 3,031,244 of record NW_024412470.1, read on the forward strand.
GAATTTATAGATTTATAGAAATGTATAGAATAAATCTAATTCTTTTGAATGAACTTAAAGGTAACTTTGTCATCTGACCCTGTCCACCTTTCCAGCCTCACCCTCCTCAAAATTCTCACCAGTTCACAATACGACGGGGTCTTTTAGGCCTTTGCCTGGAGTTGTTCATTGTCTCTACTCATAAAACTCCTCTTTTCTTGCAGAATCTGGCCGAACTACACCTGTCTAGTAATTAAGTCTTCTTGTTTGTAATCTCAATACCACCTTGTGCCAACTCTATTGTTGGTTTATTGCATTGTATTTTAATCTATTACATGTCTGTCTCCCTCACAAGACTGGAGTGTCTATTTCATTTTTATATTTTTCATGCTACTTAGAAGAGGTAAATGAGTGAAATTAACTGACAGAAGCTCTGAGGCCGCAGGCGCCAAACCATGGGTGCTCAAAGGGAATGGAGTTAAAGGGTGTCAGCCCAAACCCTAGAGCTGGAGGGAACAGGGTGCTAGCCCCACAGTCTCACCTAGCCGCTCTGACAGCCACAGAGACCAAAGCAGCTCTCTGTAGGCTGCCATTGAAGGAGACTGTTTTTCCCTTTTTCAGTTTTGGGCCTGAGGCAGTTACCTTTGTCTCACTGGCAAATGTATGTTTTGCTGCAATTCAGCCTGTATCTGATGCATTTTAAGAACTTAAACTTTATACCACGAGTCCTGCATCTAGAATTTTCCATCTATCCTTGTGGGCTGCACTGCTTTGATCCCTCCAGGGTAAGGCTGCTCTGCTCTCCGTCTCTGTTACTTGCATATTATTCAATGACATCAATGGGGCTATGGCATTGGTAAATCAAAACGTGTGCAGGACAATGTAGGCCTTTTCTAAGTTGAATGCCTTGTGCATGAGAACAATTATAAGCTTTTCATTAGAATCTCAAATGCTGCCAGAGTATTTTTTTTAAAGACAAGTTATTCAATGTATAACAAAACAAGTTTCTGTATTTTTTTTTCCAGGCAAAGCCAAATAACTTTTCCTATAGCCAAGAAACTACAAGGGGGACAAAGTCATGAAACCCACCCCTAGTCATGTACCTTTTCTTTCATCAACAGGATTATCCATGCAAAAGAATTCTCAGTACTTCTAGGGGAAACTTGGAAGACACTGGAAGCAAGGAGATCCCAAATTAAATAAAGGTAGATTTCAATCCAGGGATTTCTTCAAGATTTGATTATCTTTCACTAGAATTTTTCAGCCAATGTCTAAAAGAGTCAAATTCAAATCAACAAGCACACATCTTGTGAGACTGCCAGGGAGGAGGCCCTGAGGTTACAGAGATATTGTTGTTTCTCTACCTCTGAAATCATGCTTTGTATTTATTCATATGACAATGTTCTAGTCATTGGATAAAAATGATCACAATGGGTAGAGACATTTGGGCTCAGAGGGGGCCTAGCATGGCCCCAGCTAGCAGACAGGCAGAAAGAGTTCATATCCCTTTACCATATTGATCTAGGCAGAGGAACAGGCAAAGTTGTCTCCAGTCACGGCAGGTGTACTGACCAATGCCTTGAGAAAACCCGGGCCCATAGTAAAGCCCCAGCATTTGCTTTAAGTCCTGCAGGCATAAAAATGACCAATAAGTCCATGACTTTTACAAAGCCTGCAAAAGAAATAGTTTTAACTTCTATCAAATTGCAGTATTTTTCTAACTAACTGAAGTTAGAAGTTCTTTTAGAAGTCTTTTTTTTTTTTTTTGGATGCACAGAACTTAAACTAGAGATATTCTAAGATATTATAACAGCTCTTACTAAAAATTTATCATCATGGTGAAGAAACATAATAACATTTATGAGGTTTTTCTCTGTGCTAAATCACTTACTCCTCAGGAAAAAAAAAAAAAACCCAATGAGGAAAGAATTGTATTATCTTCATTCTACAGATGAGATGGCTCCAGACCCTGGGCTAAAAAGTATGCTAATAAGTCAAAGTGGCATTATTTATAAGACTTACTATAATCTAGATCTCCAACAACAGAGGATGCAGTTGTTAGAAGATAAATAGAAGCATAGTAAAGACTTTAAGAGTTAATCTGGACAAAAATCAATGCTAATCAGGCAGCACTAAACCAGAAATGGTTAGGAACATTCCTTGGCAGGAGCCAAAGGAAAGACTTATCTAGAGAAGGTGTGGAAGCAAAGAAAGAATATTACTTAAAAAAAGGAAAAGAGGGGTGCCTGGGTGGCTCAGTTTGTTAAGGGTCAGACTTTGTCTCAGGTCATGATCTCGTGGTTTGTGGGTTCGAGCCCCATGTCGGTCTCTGTGCTGACAGCTCAGAGCCTGCCTGGAGCCTGCTTTGGATTCTATGTCTCCCTCTCTCTCTACCCCTCCTCTGCTCAAGCTCTGTCTCTCTCAAAAATAAATAAACATTAAAAAAAAAAAACCCAAAAGATAGTATTGACTGGCTTTAGCTTGAAGTCTAGTTGGCAGTTTGCGCTTTAGCATTTTGATTTCATAACCTTGAGGCATTTACAGGCTTAGATTTTGGTTTGCTTATGTATATGCCACCATGGCATTTCAGCCCATCAGTCTAATGGACTCCTTATTTAATTAGTTTAACAGAGTACCTAAATTATGACTCACTTATGCAATTAAAAACCATGTAGCCATAAAGCAATGCAGTAGAAGCATTGTTGTTCTTGATATGCAAAGATAAACTTTCAAAGTCATATAGCAATATGCATGAATATTTATAAAAAGGATACATAAAACTGTGAAATATATTTATTTAAATGAAAATATAGAAGTGTAACCAATTCTTAAATATTATGTAAAATCTAGGAGGATATATATAAAATTGTTAACAGTGGTTATATATGGATGATAGGAAAATGGGTGTTTTCTCCCTTTTGTTTAAATGTATTTCCCATTTTTACTACAGTAATCACAAAGTGTCTAATTCAAAACGTTACATAAACTAAAAATAAAAAGATGCCTTTAAACATAGTGGTTTTGTATTAAAAATGGAGTTCTTTTGTGTTAAGTTGACAGAAAAATTATATTACAGATTTGCAAACTAGCAGCCATGAAGAAGAATGCCCTTTTTGTGCCCATGGGAAACCCTAAAGAAAACCCCAGGAGTTGGGTGATATCCTCAGCTACAACTGAGTTTCACAGACTTGCTGGGCCCTGGTATCACATCTATGCATTCACTTTCCTAGACATCATATCTCATAAGAGATGGAAACAATCGTTCTAAATTTAACCAATTGGAAAACAGGAAGAAACTTAGACAAGTCCATTGTATAAAGGACTGTAATCTATAAAAGGCACAAAAGCCCATTTTCTTACAGAATGCCCACAATGGAATTTTTTCAGGGCACGAAAAGTATCCTTGTCACTGAGCCTTTACAATACTCTGGAAAAAGTTTTTAATCTTTCTCAACTTTAAAAGAATACAATCAGTGCTTTTTATCTTGACACTTAAAGAAGAAGAAAAAAACTAATTAAGAAACATGAAAGATCTTCAACAATTAAAGAAACATGGAAGAGACACCTATGTTCGTCGTATATGAAGAAGCTGTGGTTGCTCAGCTGTGGTTGTGATGTGGTCTTTGGTTTCACGAGGAAACGTGGCTATTTACAGGGTCTAACGAAATCCTCAACTGAGAGAAGAATAATGAGTGGCGGATCTAGACTGAGTATGACTCTAATTCCCGTTCCATTTATATATATTATATATATTTAGTTGTTTATTTATTTATTTTGATGGGGGAGGGGCAAAGAGAGAGAGAGAGAGAGAGAGAAAGAGAGAGAGAGAGAGAGAGAGAGAGAGAATCCCAAGCAGGATCCATACTATCAGTGCAGAGCCCAGCATGGGGCTCGATCTCACAAAGTGAGCCCAAATCAAGAGTTGGATGTTTAATTGATTGAGCGACCCAGGCGCCCCTAATCCCAGCTTCATGTACAACACCTTCCCTGGAAATACTCATCCCCATTAGATTTCCACCTGGTCTCATCCTGACCATCCTTTTTTTGTTGTTTTACTTGCTTTTTGCCCCATCCCCAACACATCAGCATTTCCCGAAGACTTCTCCTCAGGCCTCTATTGCTTTACTACCCTTCCACCTTCATAGCTGGTCAAGTAACTGTCAAATGTTAGTCCTGGGACAGCTGGGAGGCTTCATGGAGGAGGGAGATTTTTAGAGATAGGATGGATTTTAGTTGGGAGGATGCATACAGGGGGAAAGGTATCTCAAATAAGGGGAACAGTATTAACTAAAGCACAGAGAGAGAGAAGTCCTGGGTGCGTGATGGGGACTGCTGTTTTGATAGGAAACTGTTTGAGCCGTACAGGGCAAATCCTGATCTTTCTGTGCTGGCTATTCAGACAAGAACTGACTTCATCCCCTCCTTGTCCCTTATTAGCTTATGAGTTTATTCTGATGCTCAGTGTTCAGAATGGGTTGTTCTTATAACATGTTTTATGTCTTTGTTCCACAATTTAAAAAACCTGAAGCTAGCGATGTTCCAGTGATACATCATATATGGCTCTATTTGTACTTAGCTTATTTTAGTCCATACTTGAACCAGCAGGATGCTTACCTATTTCTTCTATTGTGTTGTTTTAGAATATAATAAAGACTGAGTCAATTTAATTTGCTTGGAGCAGTAGGCTACAGAACACCATGTAGAAATAGATTCATCATAGATGATTTTTTAAATGTTTATTAATTTATTTTGAGAGAGAGGGGGGGGGAGAGACAGAATCCCAACCAAGTCCCACACTATCAGTACAGAGCCCAACGTGGGGACTAAACCCACAAACTGTGAGACCATGACCTGAGCTGAAACCATGAGTTTGACACTTAACCAACTGAGCCACGCAGGTGCCCAGATATTTCATAGATGTTTTTTGACAATCTTTATAATGCATGATCCAATCTGCTTAAAACACCTTCAGTTCCATAGGGAAAATTTTTGATTTGACCTAGGAACCTCACACTTGGGACATAGTTGGAGAGAGAGAGAGAGAGAGAGAGAGAGAGAGAGAGAGAGAGAGAGAGATAGAGAGAGAGAGGACGGGGGGGGGGGGGGTTCCTGAATGAAGATGTTCACTAAAGAAGCTATACATTTCCGATAAAAACAATTTTTAAAAACTAATACATACTAAGTTCTTCTTAAGTGCCAGACACTGTTTTAAATGCTATATACACATTAGCTCATTTAGTCTTTCACAATAACCCCATGACGTAAGTATTATTACTACCATTTTACAGATGAGGTAACTGGGGCATGTAAAGTTAATGTAACATGCCCAAGGTCATACAGCTGGTAAATGTTCAACAATAGTTAAGTGAATTTTGCCACATCAACTCAATGGAACTATTTTTAAGATCTTCATAAAGGCTAAAGAAACATTAAAAAAATTCTTAGAAGTTTGATGAAAAAGTCAACTATGATATTATATATATACACACACACACACACACACACACACACACACATATATATATATATATATATATATATATATATATATAATGATTAGTGATATTTTACAATTATAGACCTTAATTGTGTTAGTCTAGGAAGGAGAAAAAAATAAAATGATTGATATATTAGGATAAGGGATTTGGTATTGTTTAGTTCTTTCAGTTCAAGTTACCTTTTGTGTAATTTTTAAAAATTAATTTAAAAAAAGCAATTATATGCTTTTAAAAAAGTAATTATATAAAAACAGGATAAATGCTTTTTAAAAAGTAATTATATAAAAATAGGATCAATGTAAATGACAGCATACTTTTGTGCTTCTGTAGGAGTTTTTGAGATGATATGGTAGCTTTCTAGACCTATCTCTTCTTAATTGCTATTATCCACTATCCACTTTTCTAGATATCCATTCTCTTTTGGAAATGGAAAAAGTAACCCAGAGGGCAAAGGTTATATCCTAAATTTAAATGTCATTTTTTTCTAATGTCTTTGAAAACTGCTCTGTTTACATAGGCTAAGAGATACAAGAAATTGGGACATATTACCCAAGAAGCCAGATTGAGGTCAATCACCAATAGGTCTTTGTCTGAAATGGACAGAAATACTGCTTTTATCAGCCTCTTCATTTTGCTCTGTAGATGTATTGTTTGTTGTGAAATGAGCAGAGAGAAACAACTTAGCTGTTAAAGCTTCGTTGTATGCTTGTTGGCAAGTGCCGTGTAATATATTTGACATTCTTTGAGGTAGAGATAATTATGGCTTTAGTTCCCCACCGCACCCCATGCACACACATGCACAAAAAGTTTAAAGGGAAATGTACCAAGAAACAAGAGTATGGCAATCAGTTTTATAAGATCTCCGAAGTAAAACCTTTACTTATCTGCATCACGGTGAGGCATAATCCAAAATAGAAGAAAAGCAACATTCATCAACTGAAATGGGCAGAAGCTCTTGAAAGGATACCAGTCATTTAATAATAGCCTTTAAAATAACTCAAGGGAACTTCAGTGCAAACACAAACCCTACACCCACGGCTACAAATCTCTGGTTCTACGGGAGAGGCCGGCACATCTGTTTCCACACACATCTGGCCCTCGACTACCTGCCCCTCCACCCTTAGACCGACACTCACAAAAGCCATGGGAATAGCCTACCATCTAATAGGAGGCTTTCCTACTTGCGCATAGTATGAAATCATAAATCCTACGTTATTTCAGATGAGCAGTGAAAATGGAAACCTTTAACGTTTGTACTTTCCACAGGAAGTCTCAGTCCTCCCTGAACAGATGATTTTGATTTTGGAGTACACAGTGGGCCTTTAACTTCTATAGCTTCAGGGAGATGTTAAATTCCAAGACTCTTTCACTGTCCTAAAGAAACAGCAATAAAATGTGTTTCAGGATTCAATTCCTTCAGCTTCAGAAGCTGAGACGGATGAACTAGTTTGGGGGAAATGAGACATGACCCAACCCTTCACCTAAACCAAAATGACTCCAAATTGAACTTCTCACAGAGTTCACAATACTATGTAATAGAAGTTTTCTTAGAAAAGAGATCCCAGGTTTATGTTATAGATTATCCTCTTCCAATTGTGGCTTGAAGTAGAAGAAGTCTGAATTGGAGTTGAAGGAACAGGCACATCCTTTTTCTCTTTTCAGGGCCTGTTAGCAGTCCTGGAAGACCAGCAAGAAGTCAGAGAGGATGTTTTCCTTCTAAGCCATCACTGAAGCTGTGACCTCTAGAACATCGACTCCGACTATTCATAAGCATTAATGTGGTTAAAAACAATCTTTAGGGAAGTTCATAAGACCTTGTCTCAATGGATGCAAGATATGTTCTGAATCAAACTACCTTAACATCAATTCATCTTAAAATTTCTTTTAATCAATAAAATAATTCTTTAAGCCTTTCTAATTGACCATATATGAATTAGAATCGATCATATATGATCACATAGGAAGTGCTGCTCTCAAAATAAAGAAATTAAACATTACATAGATTATGTCCCTAAAGTTTTTCAAAGAATGAATGACTACTTTTATCATCTCTGCAATCTGACCTGTGAAATATAAGACAACTGGCCTGTGGTTTTGTCTTGTGGCTGTGGAAGGGAGAAAAGGTTACCTACCGGTTCTTACACGGAGTGACGCTATGTATTCAATCCTTTCATTGGAACAAAGACCACAGAACTGCCAGCTACTTGGGAGCAGAAAGCACACCAAAGGCAGCTAGAATGGCACTTGATTCCTGGCTACATTTATGTGAATCTGGACAAGCTACTTAATTGTTGAGCCACCCCCTGCCTTTTTAAAATTCATAAAAATGTCAGGTACCTACTTTATGTCTTTATAAAATGCCTGCACATAACAGGTACTCACTACAGGCTATGCTACTTCTACCCATCAGCCATTGACACGAATCAGGCAACTATTCCCAAACAGTAGTGTGCATTTTTAAGAGGATGCTTGAGCTTAATTTACAAAAGACCCTAATTCCCTTAGCTGTTTTTAAAGATGTATCTTGTATATCCTTGGGCAACAAAGAATTCAAATGTGCTCAGAAACAGCAGAGACGAGAAGACACATGGAGACAGGGAGTGGGAGGGAGATGCTCTTCAGGAATGGTGGGTTCTCTGACAACAAGAATCTGTCTGTGGGTTACAGTCTGAAGGAAGAGAGGATGATTGAGGGCCTGTTAAGGGGAGACAGCAAAGGAAAGTTAGAGAGGCCAGGGACTATTCTTTGGTAGGCGTCAGGATGGGTGGGGATGTATTATAGCTCTTAGTAGTCTTAGCAGTGACTATCTCACGGTGGGAGGAGGGTGTGGGAGAAGATGAGTTTTAAGTAAAAGAAGATAGCGTTTCATGTAGGGAGGATCAAGGAGACAAAAATGTAATACTCTGTCTGTCCCTCAAAGAAACCATAATATAGAAATCCCCAGTAAAGCTTTGTTTCCTTTCGTTTTAGAAAACAGAATGAACTCACAGTGATTGCTTTAGAAAGGGAATCACAGAGACAGCAAAGGTATTACTGAACTGCCTACATCTACATCTACATACAATTTAGGTATCTATTCCGTGTCTGGCACCAATCAGATACCTTCAGCAACTCATGTGTTAGATGATCGGATTATGAATTTGGCCAAAAAAAGTAATTTTTAATAAAGCTGCATAGTAATTACAATGCTGTTCAATAAATTATTCTCTGCACTTTTCTAAAAGTTTGAACTATTTCAGATGTTTTTAAATAAAAAGAAGAAAAGAAATTGTAAGTGTAAAAGACACACATGGTCTTGCAAATTCAGATAATCCCACCGGGGAAGTGTTTAAGTAATTGATTTTGAGTAACTTTGGCCTGAAAGTGAAGTCTTACTGCTTTCCCAAGTAATCTGGGGACTGAATGGGAATGCAGATGGTGTGATGGAAAATTTTAAAGACTTGACCCAAAATGCTCTATTCTTTTATTTCACCTTGTTGACTTGAACAAAATAAATCTCCATGTCCATAATTCCAAGACGCATCTGTTTCTTGTGGATATACAAGGTCTAAAAATGCATAGCATATGTGTAAGTTGCACCAAGAAATATGGCCATAATGAACTCAGGTAAACCTCAGACAATATCTACCTCAAAGGACTGCATGTTTGCATGTATTGGGTTTGGGAAAGACCACTTTCCCACCAGATATAATTAGTGCCATCATTTGTACTCAATTGAATTTTTGTTCTATTGTCTTCCCTCATTATTACAAGAAACTTAGAAAGGAGGAACTCCTAGCCTGCCCTCAGTCAATGCTGCTTTCCTAACATGGCTCCTGTCAGCTTCAACCAAGAGTTTCACTGTGTTTCAAGTAATTGTTTGGCCTCTTTGTAGATAATATATAGTAACTTGTTTACTATAACTCATACCTTCTTTTCCCTAACAAGTGACTTTTTGGTTCACCCATTTCTGCACCTCCTAAGAGATGACTCATGTTCTCCACTGGCCACATCATCAAAAAGTCTTAATCAAAACCATGTTACTGCAATGTGAGTTTTCTGGGTTAGTTAACTTTTTCAGCTTTATACATCCCATTGTATGTAATTCTTACATAAGTCACTTACAGTTTGCATATGCAGGGTTAACTGTTCATTTACTCTGTGTGGCGATGTTCAACCTCCTTTAAGTAAAATTATATTTTACCTTCCAGAAAAGATATTCCCTTTCAATGCCTACTTTATGAAAGTCTCCCTTTTTTATTTTTTCAGAGGAAGTTCTTATCTTCTCAAAGTCTTGGGTGACATATTCGGAAAAAGCACCGGTAATGTATTCTAGTAAAGTCTTCCTTGATATCAGATAAATTCAGGCTTGCCATTCAACTGAAATATAGTTTCCATGCTTTAGGTTTCAAGTTATCAATTAAATCTGTAACAATAGCCATCCTTCATAAAGTGGAACCGAAGGAATAGCATTATTTGTTTAATCTGACCTAGGATTATTTAACAAGTACCAAAGCAGATTTTTAGCAATTCTCTTTTCTTCTTGTGTATTGACCCTTGATCTACTTAATGAGGAATCTTTGCTTGAGAGAGCTTCAAGTAAGAGGCAGACACATAGCATAGCATGTTCTTTCTCTTCTCTACTTCTTACTTTCATGTGAAGATTTGCCAGCTTTCAGGTCCCAACACAACTGAATGTTCTAAAGGCATGGGGGTTGGTGACTTTACTTGTACCGCCTTCCAGAAAGAAGAATGTGCTCCATGGAAATATTGGTCTATTGTTGCTGTAACAAATATCACAAATTTAGCACCTTGAAAACAATACAAATTTAGTATCTCATAGTTCTGTGGGTCAGATGTCTGAGTGGCCTTGACTGGGTTCCCTGCCCAAGGTGTCACAAGGCCATAATCAAGATGTCAGCTGGCTGGGCTCTTATGAGGAAATTCTGGGAAGATTCCACTTCCAAGATCATTCAGGTTACTGGCAAATATCAGTGCTATGTGGTTGTAGGACTGAGGTCCTGGTTTCTTGTTGACTGCCAGGCAGTGGTCATTCTAGAGAATGACCATACTCCTTGGTTTATGGCCCGATTCTTTCAGCAATAGTGGATGAAGACCTTCTTACACTGTGAATTTCTTTGACCTCCCCATGGCCCCAAGTCTCCTGCCTCTGCTCCTGCTACATCTCTTTGATTCCAGCAGAAGAAAGTTCTTTGCTTTGAAGAGCTCATGTGATTGCTCAGGCCCACTTGTATAGTCCAGGATAATCTCCTTATTTTAAGGTTTATAGTCTCAATGACACTGGCAAATTTCCTTTGGGCATTTAACATAGCATATTCACAGGTCCAGGAATTAGGTAGTAGACATTTTGGAAGGGGGTGTTATTCTGCTCAACACATTGGGAGATGTTTTTTTTTTTTTTTTCTTTCTCTGAGCAGAGTGGGCATCAGGAGATGAAAACATGAGAAAAACAGAATATTTTCTTCTGCTAGTTTAGCTACCAAGAAAAAAAAAAAAAGCTAGGTAAATTAGTGACTTTGAGGGCCCTGGGGAAATTCTCATTATGACATTTTAAGAAACAAAAGGTCACTTAGTATGTGCATTCTTGAAATCCAAATCATTTTGATAGTGCTTTCTCTTAATGATACCTCTTTGTATAAAACTGTGCTAAGATCTACAGGCGCATTTTCTGCAATTTTAGGAGGGATTTGAATCAATAGAAGTATGTGAGGCTACAGTAAATAACTCAAACTCTTTGTTCAAGGGGGTGTTTTTGGTTTAAGAAAAGTCATTTTTATGAACCACATTTGGCAGTGGAAGATGGTGGTATAGGTGTGTCTTAAGCTAAGTTCTGAGAAAGTTCAGACTGGGTTTGAAGATTGTAGAAAGGAATTTCATGCATAGTGAGCAGTGCTACCTCAACTCTTATCAAGAATCCAGAGATATGAGTGTGGCTTAGGGGAAGGATACAGTTGAGTAAACCCTTTTACTTGCCTGCTTAGTGCCCCTCATGTGGATGTATACAGGGTGGACAGAATGGTCAGCATCCCCAAGAGTCAGGAATTTGTCAGTTTGGAGAACGAGTCTGGAACTAGAAGCTCCCTGGAATTCAGTTTCCCCTCATCCTCCTCCCCGTTGAATCTGCCTGCTTAGCAAGGACTCAGGTTCAGGTTCCAGGTCTTGACACCCGTATTGGTCATACGGTGTAACTCGCCTTTCTGCAGGGCCCCAGACTTTTCTACTGATGCTCACTTTGAGTCCCATGGCACAGCTTACTATGAGTACCGTTGGGAAACAGAACAAGCAATTAGGTAGATTCTACCATATGCCGCGCACTGTTAACGTACATTGTAGAAATTCACTTAGTCTTTAAAACCATCTCATAAGACTATGAGAAAGGCATTTTTAATTTCCTCACAATGAAACTGAGATTCAGAGGATCAGTATTCTGTTCAAAGTCACATAAATGTCACATAGAATTAGTATGATTTGAACCTAGAAAAATGTAAACGGTATGAGACTACCTGGCATCTTTCACATCAGTGATATTAGGACAAACTGTAAGCTTTAGGTAAAGATGCCACAAAAGACATTCTTTATCTCATGCATAACTGACATTTTTCTCAAATGGGCAGATTACAGCAGATCTCTTACTACTTAACTGGTTCTTTAGACTTGGGCTTTTGAGGCATTTCTAAGATTTTTGAGCTTATTTTTTCCTCATGAATTTTAAGATACTGATTCTAGCTATTTTCAATAACTGGATCCTCCACCACTCTCGTTGTTTTCCTGGACAACTTTGAACAGCAGGGGTTAATCCACTCCTCAGTTTGCCTGTACACCTTTCTGCACAGCAGTGAGCCTGCACGCCCTCCCCACAGGAGACAGGCTCAGCAGCATTGAGATTAACTGGGAGCTAAATGCAGGCAAGTGGCCAAACCAGTGTGATAAGCACCCTGGTTTTGATGGAACACTTAAAAACCATTTTAGCTTCTCCAGACCTGATGTAGTTAAAAATGTGGGGGTGGGAGGTCTTCTTGTGGGTTATACAAATAGCTTCACTCTGGCAACTCCTCTTAAGATCAGAAAGAATTGCAGTAATTGGGGGGAGGGGTCTCAGTCACACCAGACTTCCTATCACATGACCTGTCTTTACTCTTAAACATGGTGGTTTTTATTTGTTTGTTTTGGTGATTGCATGACTTGGTTTACTATTTTCAGTCTATTAAAAGTACTCCGTTTCTCACAGAAAGGCTGTGTGGATACAGTCTGCCCTGGTTTACTGCATAATCTTTGGCTACTTTGTTAGGACACCACCTTACATTGGACTTTCTGTTTACATGGAGCCATGATAAGAAGTGAGGCTGACACATTCCAGTTCATTTCTGTAGATGAGGATGCTGAACCCTCTTTAGAAGCCTCCATGACAAGAATTTTTTTCAGAAAGCTATACTGATTGTGGGTATTTTTTGGTTTTTTGGTGTTTTTTTTTTTTTTTAGATTATTGACTTTTGGTGCCGGTGTCTTTGTTAGAATGAGCTATAGCTAATGATGTCTGGGGGAACAAGACTACTCAAGATCTGTAAATGAGAATTTGAAGACAGTGGGAGACCAAAGCCCCATTTTGGGTTATTACTTAAGCTTTATCCATTACTAGCAATTTGAGGAAAACTATGATATTCTTCACACACAGGATAAATCCAGGAATGATGGTGGTCAAAGCAACCTTAACAGTGCTTGGCATTCCCAAATTTCCAGAGTGACCATCAGTACAGGCATTTCTAAGAAAATGGGAGGAGGGTAGAGGTGGTATTCAGCTGCTACATACTAGTACAGCCATAGGCTTGTTAAAACATTGCCAGTAACAGCTGGCAAATAGTTTCTAGAATGGGCCCTCCAAGTACCTTCCCTCGGCACTCTGGATACTCTACTGCTTAGCCATTAGCCAGCACTCATGTTAACTATGTTAAATATTGTCACTGCAAAGGGGAAATCCTTTCAAGATTTTCCTTGGGTGTGAACAGGTATTTGGGAAACAGAATTTCAACCTATTCCATCCAAACAAAGGAAAAGGCCTGGGTCTGGGACCTGCAGAGAAACACAGAATTCCTTTCCAATGGCCCACTGAGTCACTCCCATGATAATTCATGAGTGTGTCCTCATTGTCTTAGAAACAGAATTCAAGGGAAACAGAGCATTTCCATGAAGCGTTTTAAATCTTTGCCACCTCTCATCACTCTTATGTGATTGCAGAATTCTGAGTCTTTTCAATTTATTACCAGTTGGGAAGACCTAGAAGGTGAACGAAGCAGGTTTCAAGGAAAATTCCATTATGAAATTCAACCAGGTGGCCAGATACGAGGCCAACAATTCACCCGTGGGCATCTGAAGTCATGTGCCTGGTTTAAATGTCCAAATGACTACACAGAGTTATTCTCTTGAGTCTGAAGAGTATATGCTTCAGAATTAGACTTCAGTTGAAATTTTGGTTCTCTCCATCACTAGCTCTGTGACCTCAGTCAAATTCCATAGTTCCTCTGAGTCTCAGTCTCAGAATATGAACAATGAGAATAAGTATAGTTCAGAGTTGTTTGAACAATGCTGGTCTTCCTTCTGTTCAAAAGGTAAGAATTATCAGAGAATTAGGCAACGCAGCACTCTGATACTTCAGCATTGCCCAAGACAAGTGAAAGCACCCACAGGTAACTGACTTCTCTCCCTCCTGCCTCTTAAAGTCTTGTCCATTTTAGACCAGTCCTACTTGGCTCAGATCACTCTATCACTCTCACCTTCTTCTTGACCCTTACCTGTTTAGCTTTACAATGAGTTAGTGGCTTTACTTGATTATGTATCTCTTTAGGGCTTCTTCAGTCTTTCATGTGTTTGAGCTTTCTTGCCTTTTATGTTGGAAACTACTTGGGGCTGGGAGCATGAGACTTCTACAGAAGTCCATGTGCCCTTGGCCATCAGTGTTGGTGAGTGATAGAGTGACACATGTGCTATGGTCTGAATATTTGTGTCCCCCCACCCCAAACGCATATGTTGAAATCCTAACCTCCAACATGATGGTCTTAGGGATGAAAATTTGGAAGATGCTTAGAAGCTTTGAGGCCTCTGCCTTTATTAAGAGGCTCTAGAGAGCTCGCTTGCCTCTTCCACCATGTAAGGACAAAGCAAGAATTCACCAGACTACAACCCAGAAGGGGGCCTTCACCAGACTCAACCGTATTGGCACTCTGATCTTGAATGTCTACTCTCCAGAACTGTGAGAAATACGTTTCTGCTGTTTATAAACTATCCAAACTGTGATATTTCTGTTATAGCAGCTCAAATGGATTAAAGGCACCATAGATTCTGTCCAGCATAGATGCAGTTCACCATTATCTCTGAGAGATCATTGGATTGAGTACTAATATTGATCAGAGATTGGGCCACTTAAGCAGCACCTTCCAGAGCTAGATCTCTGATGCTTCATTTACTCCCATGTCACACTTGAAAATGGAATACACCATTAATCTTCATTTTAATGTTGAGGAATCTCAGCTCTGAGAGATTGCACCACTCATCCAAGGACAGATGGCAGAGATTTGGACCCTGTTTCTCTTGTCTGTAACGCCAGGTTCATTTGACTTTTTATCTTGCCATGCCTATAATCTCCAACATACCCTTGTTCTCAAGTTGTCCAAATGGCAGCTTGTTACTGGGGTGAAGTTCTAGTCAATCGTAGCCAATTGTTAGGACAGCACATACACTGAGAGTCTGATCCTGATAATCCAGAATCTTGAAAAAGAAATGGTTGAGAAGGGTAATGATTAATGCACAAGGAGTATAAATCTAATGACACTCAGTGGGTGTGATTGGGAAATGAAAGGTGCATCCAGGAAACTTTCAGATCACACTATATGTTACCATACAATGGCTTTAAGAGTAAAATCTAATTGAGACACAAAATTAACAGATTTTTGTTAACTGTTCTTCAAACTCCTCACTGAATGTCCTATGTGTGTAAGGAGCAGATTGAACATAGACACACAGGGCTCACTCAGAAAAGTGAGAGACGCAAACAAGGAAAAGCCATGCTCTTTTCTTCATATGGATCTATGAAATATCCGAATCGGAAGCAATGTGGTCTGTGGGAGGAGGCAATCTGGGGCCAACTCCCAGCCAGGTCATTCTTTAAATGTGTGACCTTGACAGAATCACTTAAGCCATCTGGGCCTCAGGTTTACTCATCTGCAAAATGAAATTAATAGTAGCCACCACCTTCCTGAGCTATTACACATATCAAATGAGGTAGATTTATAGAGTACCGTACATGTTCTGTATGTATCACCCACTCCTTCATTCACATTTGCAGGTAGAAGTGGACTGATCAAATCCTATATGGGAAATGAACAGAAACGAAACCCATGATGATTGGTATCATTTTCTTAAACATGCATACAGACAAATACACATATGGAGTGTGTGACAGGATAGGAAGCTGAGAATCCCAGATTGTATCCAAGGACAACAAGCTCAGGTGCGGTTTGGATCAAACAAACAAACAAACAAAACCCAAAAAACAAAACAAAACAAAAAACAAACAAACGAAAAACTGTGACAAAGCTACATCGTTTATTTTGGAAAGTAACGGAGGGCTAACGCGTCACCACTACGGTCATAATTTCGTTTTGGGTCATGGAGGTCTGTACATGTGTCCAAGGGATCGAATTTTCCCTAGCAATGTTGAAAAGAGACACACAAATAAACTTCTTTCTCTATCACAGGCTGCAGCTTCTGTGTTCATCAGAGCAAGAGTGGTAAGTGTTAAATATATACGTGTTTGACAGCTACTTCTCAGGAACAACTGGTGAGGAGCTGGCCTGCCCTCCAGACTTAGATACCACTCCCATTATAGGATTCCGCTTGAGCTAATAATTTACATAAAAGAAGAGGAAAACTAAAGCTTAGCCAAAAACAGCTCCCAAATCCACCCCCATCGCTGCTGCCATAAAGCTGATATAGCAACTGGGATTAACATGTAACCTGAACCAAGGGAGTTTTTGCAAGTAAGATGAAAGCTGCCATTTAAGGTTTCTTCAATGGCACCAACTGGATTAGATTTGCTCTCGAGCCAGGCGTCTTTTGACAATCCCTGGGAACTGTGTCTACTTACTGGAAGGCAGAGTTGATGCATGCAAAGTCAATTAAAATGCTAAATGAATTAAAGGCAGTGGCTTGACACGTTTCATGGCAGGCATTTTCCAAACAACCCTTGCTTTATTTATCAGAGTTTTACTCCGAGAAGTGGCAGTGTGGGTAGTGATTTGAAACTGAAGTCCGCAAATCAAGGAAAAAAAACAACCAAATTAATGCCAAACTGTAGAGGATCAGAGAAATTCTGTACCTCCAAAGATATTTCTATGAATAATACTTCAATCTTATGCAGGACTTTTTTTTTTTTTTAAATGAAGTCCTTTATATTGGTACTTGAGTACATGTATGTGTGTGATGTTAAAATCTTAGCTTCCTAAACCTTGTGTCATTTCTTGCCAGCTGAATCCCTTTTACACAAGTGCCAGGTAAGTAATATCTCTGTTATCAGGTGAACTAATGGTTGAGGTAAGGTTTCTATCCATGAAGCTGATTAGTTTTGTCTTTGTGGATCTGATGCCTGCCAGTTCTCACAGACTGAGCGCCTGGACCATGTGTCTGTCAGTATTCCACACTTTTAGAGATCTCTCATAGGTAAAGCTTGTTTGCCAGGATCTGTAACAAATTGCCCTTGAAAAGATGCCATTAGCTTTGAGGAAAAAAGAAAAGTCTAGAGTAATTTACTGACTGCCTTTTAAATTTCACAGCGGTAGGCACACTGCTAGGTCTTTTTCACATGTATTTCATAAATATCCTAAGAATAAAACATCAACTCTATATGACCAGGAACTTATAATGATCTTAATTAGTTATGCTGCTTTCAAAATATAACTTGGCAATATTTAGTTAATATGTTCAGTTTATGTTCTTTCAATATAACCTTCTACCTCTAATAATGCTGCGTATCTATCTTAAGTGTATGGTAAAATGTATTTTCTATAAAGTCTTATTCTTAATACTGAACTATTTTCATTGCAACTTTATATGAAACACTGATAACTCTTTTGACTGATGTTTTATGATATTCCTGGTCAGCCCTGATTATCTGTAAATTAGTTCTCTTGTCTTAGGGCCCGTGGCTCACCTTTGTATCTCTAAGCCTAGAACAATGTAAAGAGCTCAGGAGGAAGATATTTCACTCAGTTCCTTTTTTTCTGAGTTAGAGTAAGTTCACATTTTCCAGCCCTTTTCGTATCACTCAACATGGTTAGTAAATCTGAGACTACATATCAATATGGAACTATATTATTCTGAAAGCTTTTTAGAACCCCTTTGGCCGATTTAACTTCATATATCATTGGTCCAACGTTTACCATATGCTCATATCTTAACCACTGCGTAGCAATGAGAATGAGATTATCATCAGGTATTGTCACAGGCAGGGTGGATATAGATCAGACTCAGATTTCTTTGAACAAGGAGGAAGGTGACAGATGTGTGTTGTGTGAGTGACCAACAGTGTCTGTTGGAGTTTGCGTAGGACTCGGGTCTGGCCAACCAAAATCTAATATTCAGGGATGTGTGTCAGGTCTCTTAGCACCAGAAAAGGCCATAACATTTTGCTGAGACTTCTGGAACTCTGGTGGCCATTCTTTCTCTTTAGGCATGAAT
Source organism: Herpailurus yagouaroundi (assembly GCF_014898765.1). Taxonomy (NCBI): domain Eukaryota; kingdom Metazoa; phylum Chordata; class Mammalia; order Carnivora; family Felidae; genus Herpailurus; species Herpailurus yagouaroundi. Next base: position 3,049,447 of record NW_024412470.1, read on the forward strand.
CTAAAAGGGGATAAATTCTGGAACTACTGTCGTCATCTGTCATCTTGCCCCACGTGGGCAAGATTCATGTTGTACAAGAAGTCACGTGGCTCAGAAAAAAAAAAAAAACTAACGGTGCTGTTAGCCAGAATATATGGACTTTAGTCTTGCTTTTCCCAATTGATACCATTTTGATTTTAAGTTGTTCCTTAAATACTAAGACCTCAATTTTTTCTCCCTGAAAAATGCAAATAATATGTACATCTTATCTACCTCAGAGTTATTATGATTTGAAAAATTTTAAATGATGATTTAATATGACGTCATATTTTACTGAAAAATTGTTTTTCTATTTTCAGTTCTTACACTGACACATAAAAAGATTGATGCCTTATAGTTGTTTATGTAATTCCTATGAATTAGGAAGTAGAGGCATTTGCAGAAAAGAATGAAGAGAAACAAAACCCTTAGTTCTCCCTAGTTTAGTGAATTGCTGGAGCTCAGAGCCTAGCATATACCCCTATTCATGCAAAATTGGTGCAAAGAGAAAGAACATAATCATTTGACCTTTCGTATTGGCACCAATTGGATTAAAGCAGTACATATTTTTCCCAAGAGTGGCAACTGTCTCTTTCAAATATAATATGCAAATATGGAAAATTTCCAATGTCAGGAGGAAAAACCAACTGGGAGATGAATCAAAATGCCTTGACTGGCAATCTTGGAAGCTATAGTTTTCTCTTCATCCATGAAGGGAAGTCGGTACCGGCAGGCAAGTACTTTCCCCTGTCAGTGCAGATCTGGGTAGATGTATTCTGCCTTTCTCAATTCCATTTCACTACCTACTTCCCCTTAGCCCCCATACCCCACACCCATCCCATATCTTCTCCCTCACTCATACCACTGAGTAGCTGGCATATCAGGGACTCGCGGTCAGTCGCAACAATCTTTACAACAGTAACATCACTGTTGTACTCATTATCCTCACGTTCGTCGCCCTTCATCATCATCATTATCCCCGATATTGACACAGAAACCCTCTGTAGTTTACAAAGTGCTTTCCTATGCAATCCTTACAATAAACTTGCATGGTGAATAGAGCAGTGTTAGTATCCCTGGTTTAATGCAAAGAGGGAAGAATTTCTAGTTCAAAGACCTTTGTTCAAACTCTGGCTCAGCTCAGTAAAGTTCAACACACATGGGTTAAGCACCACTTCACAACAGGAACTGTGTGTGATTGCCCAGGACTTCTCTGACCTGCAAAGCAGCTCACATCCCCAGGGAGTCCTCGAACTGCCTCTCCTTCCCCTCACAATGCTGACAGTTTTGTGGTTAGACCAGTGTTTTTCACCCTTGTGTCCTAGGGACTCGAGGTATTCACAGAGCTGAAAACAGGGTCCCGAAGTTATTGTCAGTACTTCAAAATTATAGCCTTTACCGTGGAAATCGAACCCTAACTCTGGAAAAGACTGTGCAGGCTAATTCACATATAAAAAACATTGCACAGACTAATGCACATGTGGACTAGACATTTCTGAAGTCTGGTTCTGCAGGGAGACTTTCTATCTGACCAGAACAAAGAGCACCTCACTTATCATGGGACATCAATTCCGAGTTTCCTTTAACGCGTCTGTCTGATCTTTTGCTGCGGTTCTCTTGGTCTCATTCAGGCCATACTGCTAAAGGTTCCCCAGGCAACACTTTCCAAAGCTGCCAAAAAAATTGTGGTGGTGTCATAAGTCTGCTTGCTGCACACAAGCCACATCATTCCCAATTTTGTTTTCAATTCCAACATAAATGTGTTTGCGGATCTGAATACTAGCTCCCTAGAGCCCGCTGGGATTTCTATTTAGGGAAGCTAAGAGGCTTCTGAAAACTGAGGGTTCGTTGAAAAATTTTCTTGAGAAATGCACCAATGTTCATTCTACAAATTCCCTGTACGTGAACAGTATTTTATTTGTGGAAATCGATAGCATGATTGGTGGGGTGGGGGGGCGGGGGGGCTAGGGGTAGAGCATTTTACCCAGGTTCAAATGCCAGGGTCAAGTCCAGTGGTTGCTTTGGGTGAAAATGGACACACTCCACCCCAGGTCTTAGCCCCACCACAGACCTGAGCCAGCGCCAGCCATGGAGCACATGCTTGTTAAAGCAGCTTGCCTGCCCTCCTACTTGCTACAACGCCGTAGCTCTAGCTCCCCGTCATAGATGGAAGAAAGCAGGTCCCATGGAGTCCCAGTCCGTTGCTTGTTGGAGTGAAAAGTTACTGCAGCCATGACTAAGTAAATTCTTTGTTAACTTTTAATCAGTGGTTCATGTAACTTGCAATAAAATGCATCATGGGAAAAGAAGGAGATCCACATGCCAATCTCTGGGTAGTTACAAGGTAATAAGAGCAAAGCTGGCTCACATGGGACCTGAGAAGCAGCTTTTCTCTTGCACTGCCCAGGTGAGTGGTCTGGGCACTCAGGCCAAAGTCTTCTGAGCTCAGTAGCTTTTCCTGAATCTGATTCTCTAATGCTTGCTGCAAAACGAGATCCTAAGAAAACTGGTATGACAGGGCTGCCTGTGTCCCTAGGGCCTTTTGCAGTCTCATGATATCACTAGGCCCTTAATGTAGACTGGCATAAAATCTTTAATATTAAATGTATTAAAGATATAATATTAAAGATATTTAATATTAAAGATATATACACACACAAACATATGTATATATGTGAAATTTATAATCACTATCATTTATATATATATATACACACACATACATATATATAATATATATATATTTACTGTCATTATTATATATGTGTGTGTATACATACATATATATGTGTATATATATATATACACATATATATGTATATATATGTGTGTATATACACATATATATGTGTATATATATATTTTTTTTTTTCTATATGCCAGTGAGGCAAAACATTCTATATGCCAGTGAAAATACTCACTGGCATATAGAATGTTTTGCCTCCATTTCTTGAAGATATTAGAAAAATCCCAAATTCCGTGAAAAATGGAATCATGTCCTACAAGTAAAATAGTACCTACAATAGCTTTCATCTTTCGTCTTCCCACAACTCAACTGCATATTGATATTTTTCTAAGTGGTTAAATGGATGACAGAGCAAAGCATTTAATTTTTAAAACTGAGATAAAATTTAAATAGAGACAAATGCATAGATCTTCAAATAGGAAGTTTGAGGGTTATGACACATATATACAAATGTATAGCCAATACCCAAATCAAGATATAGAACATTTTCATTACTCCAGAAAGATCCTCATGTCTCATGCCTGCCAATTCCAATCTCATAGATAATCACCATTCTGCTATCGATCAGCACAAACACCATTCTTAATCATATATTAAATAAATGGAGTCATATATTATGATATCTTTTGTGTCTGCTAGTAAGCAAAATGTTTTGAGATTCATTCATGTGCTATCAGTTTATTTCATTTTATTGCTCAGTATGAAGGAATATACCGTGGTTTGTTTACTCATTTTTCTTTTGATGAATTTTTGTGTTGTTGTCAGCTTTTGTGCTATTATAAACAAGGCTGTTATGAATAGTGATTATACAAGTCTTTATGTACACACATAGTATAGTTTACCCATGAATAAAATTTCTGGAATAGAAACAAGCATAATATTCAACTTTATGTGAAAATGCCAAAAAGTTTTCCAGAGTCACTGCACCATTTTTACAGTCTTACCAGCAATTGCCACACTTCTTACCTCACATGCCCCACAGTATTTGGTGCTTTCAGCCTTATTTGCCCTGGTAGTGGGGCTAAGTGGTATCTGATTCGCGTTTCCTTGATAATAAAGGATACTATCTTTTCGTGTGCTTTTTGAGCATTTGTATATCTTCTTTTATAAAGACTCTGCTCAATCTTTCCCTTAATATTTAAAGAATTGGTTGTCTTCTTAAAAACTGAATTTGTTAGGGCGCCTGGGTGGCTCAGTCGGTTGAGCGTCCAGCTTCAGCTCAGGTCACGATCTCACGGTTTCTGAGTTTGAGCCCCGCATCGGGCTCTGTGCTGACAACTCAGAGCCTGGAGCCTGTTTCAGATTCTGTGTCTCCCTCTCTCTCTATTCCTCCCCTGCTCGTGCTCTGTCTCTCTCACTCTCTCTTTCAAAAATAAGCATTAAAAAAATTAAAAACTGAATTTGTAGAACTTTTTTACATACTGTGCATGTAGGTTACAGTTCAGATATATGTGTTGCAAACATTTTCTCTCCTTGTAGACCTTACATCTCCATTGTTTTAAAGACCTTTCCTGATAAGCAGGAAATTTTATAGATTTTGATGAAGTTCAATTTATCATTTGCCCTATAGAAATCTTTGCCTAATTAGGGTTTCAACAATACTCTCCTATTTTTCGTTGTTGTGGTTTCTGTTTTCCTAGAAGCTTCCAGAAGTATTTAACTGGAACAACTAACCTCCAGAATGCAAGTCCAGAATTCAGACTCCTCCAACGGCTGAGATGTCAAGTGAAATCTTAATGCACAAAGAGCATGTTGAGGGTTCAGTAGCTTTGTGGGCCCTGAGCACCAGGGTATCATCATTCACAGCATGACCAGCACGAGGAGTTTCAAGGGCCTAATTTTGGTGTTATTTTTGGAGATGACTTGGTTTTCTGTAGTTTTGGCTTTCTCTAGGATCAGAGTCATGCCTTGTAGCGAAGGCTGCCAAACTAAACTTTTCTCTGGGTGAGAAAGCACGTGTTTACCCACGTGCAGACCTGAGCTTTAGTGTCTTGCTGTAATTCCGTCTGTAAAACCTCTTCCTCAAATATTACTCTTTGCCTCCGTGGAAAAACAGCATCTTTAGCAGAAAGGACAAGTGGGCAAAAGTCTCCCTCACACTACCAGAGCGGTAGCATTTAAAAATGGAAGTGGCTTTTGTGACCTACTTTTCTTTGGTTTTAAAATAACAGCTCATAGATTTGCCTTTGTTTTTAATTCTTGGCCCTGTGACCCCTGCTCCTGTTTTCCTTGATAAATTCCCTTTCGTCTTCCACAGGCAACCATTCAATCCTGATCTTTTCCTAACGTTTCATCAAAATGGTTTTAGGTGAGTTACTGGTTCTCTAGACTGGTAATTGTTGGATTGAGAAGAAAAGTATTGCCAGAACTATGTGACCACTTGGATTTCCCAGTTTAAATTACTTTTATAGCTGTCTAATATTAATTACTACCCACAATCAGACAGTTTGTAGAATATAACACGTAACAGAGGCCCTGCCAATCCTCTTAAAAAGGGATTGTTTTGATTTTTTGTTGTTCTTGCTTCATAGCCAACTCTGAGTTAAAATACAACAAAAAATAAATCTTGCAGGCCACCTATTTGCCCGCTTAAACACACGTGTGTATACACACATATGTGTATGCATGCTCAAATCATAAGAGAACTAGTATAGAGAAAAGTCACTGTTTGAAAACAAAGAAGTAATTATATACCTTGAGAATTATTGCCAGGAACACGAAAAGAGACATTGTTATGTTATTTGCACAAATGAGGAAAGAACAGCTCTGTTAAAAAGGTTCTAGGAGCCTTGACAAAGTCTTGCTGGCCATGACAAAGAGATTGCAATCAATAAGCACACACCATGCAAACACTAATTAAACATACTTTGTGTTACTTTTCAAAATTTAGGTTTTCACTAATCTTACTTTTACTTAAGTACAAAAGTATGCATGCTTATTGTAACATTGTAAGCAATACAGAAATGCACACATTAAAAAAAATGTGGCTCTTTCCCCCAATAGTCCCATCCCTGAGGAAACCAATGTCAACAGTCTGTCGTGTGTCTCTTTTTACAAACACATAAAAACATATGCACACAGAATTTACTGTGTTTTTCTGTCTTTTTCTTTGAAACAGAAATTGAACTACATGGGTATTATCCTAAAATTTGCTTTTCTTTTTTGTTAATGTATCAAAGATATTTTTGAGATATATATTTGAATTGTTCTTTTTAATGGGAGCATAAAGGTAAATTTGCTCACTGTATTAGTCTGTTAGGGCAGCCATAACAAAATACCACAAACTGGGCGGCTTAAACAGTAGAACTTTATTTTCTCACAATCCTGGAGGCTAGAAGTCCAAGATCAAGTTGCTGGCAGAACCGGTTTCTAGCAGGGAGTCCCCATCAGTGTCCTCACATGGCTTTTCCTCTGTGCATTCAATTCTTAGTGTCTCTTCCTCTTTATAGGACAAAGTGGAGTAGGGCCCCACCCTTCTGACCTCATTTAATCTTAATTACCTCCTTAAAGTTCCCATCTCCATCTATAGTCACAGTAGGAGTTAGGGCTTCAGCCCGTGAATTCTGGGGGACACATTTCAACCCATAATACTCATCAATTCCTTTACCAGTTGACACATCTGGATTGTTTATTGATCAATTTAGCTGTACCTTTCAAAAGAATCTTAATTTTAAAAAATGGTTCATAGTCTTCATACATAAATGTATATGTGCAAATAGAGAGTACAGGTAGGTACGTAATTATATACATAGAAGATAGATGATAGATAGATAGATAGATAGATAGATAGACAATTCTATAAAAAAGCACATGCATGTTATTTTTATTGAAAATGCTCAACTCATTATTACTAGACTTATTGAAAAAAAGAAACATGAAAATAAAGGAACTGCTAAACTTTTGAATGGTGTTTCTCCATACATAGCAGGAGTTAAAAGTTTCTAAAAGATCACTCAGATTTTTAAAATAGCTTGAAAAACCTTACAGGGCTATGACCATTATGCTACATTACATACTGTAATCTTAAGTAATATTTATCAATCTTTTATGAATGAAAAAGAGAAAGTTGTTAATTTAGTTATATTCCTTTTTTTCTGTTGTTAAAATTTATAAAATTTACCTCTTATCCTGAAACTATATTTCCCACATTCATCTAGGTCCAATATTAAAAAAAAAACGCATTCATTCATTGCCCACTAACAATATTTTTGTTAGGGCTTCTCCAATCCTGAATTATCTTGATTAACCTTTGAGAGCAGGAATTTGCCTTCAAGTATGCTTATCAAGGTGTGCTCAACATTCACTGAGCTCCTCATGTCTCAGAATCTACGTCTTTTGAAGAAAATTTGACTTGATGCAAAATATCTGGGTCATATTGTCTTTTCTTTATAAATTTGTAAATATTGCTCCAGTATCTCTTGACATCTTAAAGTCTGGTGGAGACTTTTTTCTCACTTTTACGTAAGCAGCTCTCTCTAACTTGTTTGTTATCCACATGCTTCCAGGTTTACTCATAAAACTTAGTAACTACATCAGCATACATATCAGTGTTGAATAATATTCATTTTTCTCAGATCACCCTCCCCCCAAACCATGAAATTTTTTAATAGGTTATCCTTCCATGACATTTATATATCTATATTGTATATAGATATGCATATGTATATATATGTATATATTCACATATATATATATTCCTTCATGTTTTTTATGCTTCTCCTTTTCACCTTCTTAAAGAGTGGCATATTATATATATATATATATATTCTCCAACTTTGCTTTTTTTTTCCTTAACTTAACAATATACCCTGGAAATCAGTCTATGATAGTAAGAAGAGATACCCTTCATACCTTTAGAAACTAAAAAAACAAAAGACAGTTTAGTGAGGTATTACAGACATGGTAAACCACACATATTTAAAGCACTTATATATTCTACAAATGTGTGTACTGCCCCCCGTGGTTCTTTCGTTCAGGATAATCATTTTGTTCATGAGCAGTTGCTCATTTTTAATATTGGGTTGTATTCCACTGTCTGGATGCACCACAATTCATTTATAAGCCCACTTTTTCATGGACAGTTAGGTTGTGTTCAGTTTTTAACAATCGCAAATAAACATTTCTGGATAGGTCTTTGTATGGATAGATGCTTCCATTTCTCTTAAGTAAAACGTAGGAGTGGAATGGTAGGAGCACACTGTTAAGTATATGTTTAAAGTTTCAAGAAACTACTAAACTGTTTTCCAAAGTGGTTGTACCATTTTACATTCCCATCAGCAATGTGTGAGAGATCCCGTTTCTTCACATTGTCGCCAACGTGGGGTGTGGGCAGTTTTCTTAATTTTAGCCTTTCTAGATAGGAGTGTAATGGTTATTCATTATGGTCTTAATTTGAAGTTCGCTACCCACTAAGGATGCTGAGCATTCTTGCGTGTTTATTTGCCGTCTGTATATCCTCTTTGAGGAAGTGTCTATTCGAACTGTTTGCCCATTTTTTAAATTAAACCTTCAATTTTCTTGTTATTGAGTTTTGAATAGTCGTCATATATTCTATGTACAAGTCTTTCAACCAATGTATGCTCTGCAAGTATTTCCTCTGTGGCTTGTTTCTTCATTTTCTTAATAATATCTTTCAAAGAGCAGAAGTTTTAAATTTTGATCAAAGTCCAATGTTATTTTTTATGTCATTTTTTTAAAATTTGTGAATTGTACTGTAGTTGTCATATCCAAGAAATGTGCCTAATCCTAGGTTACAAAGAATTTTGTTCTGTTTTCATCAATAAATTGTATAGATTTATACTTTACAACTATTATCCATGTTGAGTAAATTTTTGGGTATAGCGTGTGGTGTAAATTGGAGTGAAGCTTTTGCTGATTATTCTAGCCTCACTTTTGGAAAAGATCATGTATTCTTCACTGAACTGCTTTTGCAACTTTGTAAAAAAAAAAAAAAACTCTTTTCTATATGTGTTTGGGTCTATGTCTAGATTATATTCTGTGCCATTGATCTAATTCCCCAACTCTATCTTTACACCTATGTCACATTATCTTAATTACTGTAGCCTTATAAGTCTTGAGATCTGGTAGTGTCAGACCTCTAATTGGTCTTTTTAACTCTGTTTTGACTATTATAGGTTTTTGTGTTTTTATATGAATTGTCTAAAGAGCTATTAAAGAAAAAAAATCTCTGTTGGTACTTTGATTGGGATTTCCCTAAGTCTACAGATCATTTTGGGGACAGCTGACATCTTAAGTCTTCACACCTATGACCAAAGTGCAACTCTTAGAGAAAGAGAACCAAGAAAATATGTATATATAAAGAGATTTATTATAAGAAATTGGCTTACCTGAGTATGAAGGCTGGCAAATCCAAATTTGCAGGGTGGGCTGGCAGACTTCTGAAGATACAAAAGAGCTGAATCAGATAATATCACACACAAAGGCAACCTTTTAAGTATATGCACATTTGAGACATCTTATTTTTCAAAAACTTGTTTCTAAGTTGTTTGCTCGGAAATGGGACACACAGTAGCCATACAGAATGTTTAAAATAGCTGTAATGTACAGAATCCTTCAATAAGTTTACTTAAGGTATAGTTAATGGTAATACATTTTTTCCAGTAATTGTGCTTTTTAAACAACCACAGACTATTTCGTATTTTTATGAGAAAATTCATTTTGATCACCAAAGTAAATGATCTCTTTAAATTGAACAAATATTTATGAATTCCCAACTTAGTCTCAGAAATAATTTTAGATGATTTGTTTACATTCTCTAATTTAATCTTTATAATAACTGTGTAAGATGTAAATCGGGTATAATTATCCTTATTTCACATATAAAAAATGGAATTTTGAATAGTTTAAATAACTTTCCCACAGTTTTTCAGATTATGGCAGCTAAGATTCAACCCCAAGTCCCATTTTTTTTCCCATTACACTTTGTGGTCTCTTTCAGAAAATATCCACACATATGGCCCTGATGGCTGAACAAATAACTTTTTTGCTTCAGACCCTTGCATTTCCATAGGATCACATATATTCAAGTGACAGCACTTATCAGAATTCACTGCGCTTTAGCATTATAGGCCCCTCTCTCCCAGGAGACCAGGAGTGCCTTGAAAGTGGCATAAGAAAAGTCTTATTCACTTTTATAAGCTTCAGGGCAAATATTGCCAGTCACAGATGGGTATTTTGTACTACCCTCTCAGAAGGTTTTAATTGTCTTCTTGGTAGGTCTCTGAGAGAGTGTGTTGGGAGACTTTCTCCCCTATTCTCCCTTCACTTTCTGAGATATGATAGGGAAAGATAAAAGTGTACATTGTTTTATGATGAGACTTTTAGTGCAAGAAGAATAAAGGCAGATTGATCTTAATTTCCAAAGTGCTTGGGTTGGGAGAAAGGAACCTCAGACCAGAGACATTACTTGAGAAACCAGTTCCCGTGCTGGGGGATGAGAAGAAGAATTCATTCTCTTTCTTCCCACTTGTTTTTCTTCGCTCCTACCTGTACTATTACTGTAGATCACATCTCAGTGAACTAAGGATGGGAGTGTGTGTGTGTGAGGGACCACAGGCAAGTGCACAGAGTAAAGAAAAAGGAAGAGGGAGATAAATCTGAAGTTGTGTGGCTAAAAAAGAAAGGGAATTAGTGCCTGTGACCATTTTGTAACAGAGGTTGTTCCTGGAAATCTTTTTTTATGCAGATACCATCATCATGATGAAGAAGAGATATGATGAGGCAAAGTCTGGTTCATTAGTATGAACAATGATAATGAGGTTAAATGATAAGGGTAACTTGAGAGTTGATTATGTCCATAAGGCTTCGACAGGCTTGGATGTGGGAGGCATCAAGGCCGATGTTCCTTTGCTGATCTTGATGGCCAGTCCGATCTGGAAACCTTATCCTTTATAATAGTCCCTAAAGATGTTACCATAGTGCAAGAGTAGAGTGGTTGCCAAGATAGTGGCCAGAAGCTTAATTATAGAGATGAGGACATGGACTGAATGGAGAGGAAAAGTATGATATTATACTTGGCCATCTGGGAGTGCCACCAGGAGCAAGAGGCATGGCTGCCTTGGGCCCTCTACTGCCTTCTAATAATATGCCCACTTCCCTGATACAGCCTTAGGTTCCTCTTTTACTAGAATTAAGGTAATAGGTAGGCCCTAACTAGCCCAGATATTCTACAAGTATTAAGCAAATAAGTTCAGTTATAAATTTGGCAGTAACAAGAGGATTAATTTAACTCTTGGCAGTTTTTTTCTAGTAGCCTGGCAGATAGCCATGCGCATCAACACAATATGATACACTCAAGAATAAATATCAAGAGTATCTTTTACGTCGAGGACAATAGACCTCTAAACATATGCCATTAGAAACTTAAAGATGCCCTTACATATTTCTTGTACATGTATAAAAAGCCAGAATAGTGGGTGCCAAAGGGGGAACATGTTAAGTTGGGGAAAATAGAGGCTCAGAAATCAGTAAAAAGCATATGAAAAATTTAAAAAAAAATGAATCACTTACTCATAAGAGAGAGCAACATTAGAATAAAAGTAATCAGGTTTATTTCTATATTTGAAGCAATAAAATCCAAGGGGACAAATACCGTGTAATTTGTTACACGGTATCCACATAAATAACAAATACTTCAACTTCATCAGCCCTCCCCAACTGGATTTTCTCTTACGATAATATGCTGCTTTCTGCGTTGCTCAAGTTTTTCTCCTTGAGTCCTACGTAAGCTGATACTTTCTAGAAAGGAAAAGGTGTTTTCAACCTGAATGGCGTAGGGCTTAAAGGCAGAGCAGCTAGCTTAATTTAAAATACACAGTAGTAACCTAAAGTATAAATGTGCATGAGTCTGTACTGATACAAAAAATGATTAAGAAAATAAATAGGGAGAATGGACAAATCTCCCATACAAAAGGTTTCCAAGTAGTTTATGTAGATCCTCTGCCCTCAGGGAGGGGTAGCTTAACTTCCTACCACTTCAGTGTAGGGCAGAAGGAGAAAAGGGGCAAGAGGAGCTTCACCTGCAGAAACCTGCAGGTGGTCAAGGTGGTATCCACAGTGATGAGTCTTGTTGATAGTACCTAGTCCCTGATGTAATGGGATGAAAATGACGCTTTTCCTCTGTGATGTTAACCCCCGTCTAATCATGAGAAAAACAACAGAGAAATCCCAACTGACGACACTTTACTGTATACCTGACAAGTACTTCTCAAAACTGTCAGGGTCCTCAAAAACAAGGAAAAGTCTGAGAAACTATCACAGCCAGGAGGAGCCTAAGGAGGCAAAGAACTGGTGTGTCCTGGATGGGGTCCTCAAACAGAAAGAGGACATAGGGTAAAAACGAAAAAAATACCAGAAGTGGGCATGGACTTCAGTTCATAATAATGCATCACTATTGATTCATTAGTTGTGACAAATGTGCTATACGAATGTTAGATGCTAATAGTAGGTGTGTGGGTTGTATAAGAACTCTTGGTATTTTTATAATTTTTCTATAAGTCTAAAACTGTTTGAAAATAAAAAGCTTATTTAAAAATATGCAGAGGATGATTAGGGAAAATGCACAGGAACTAAACTATAAAAGGTCCTGTGAAATCATAGAGTATATACACTGGTCTTGGAGCTTGACTCCTGGCACAGAGCTCCTAACACCATTGTAATTTCTGGGAGCACTGGGAGCATCTTCTGTTCTAATATTTGGGAGTTCCTGACACAGAGCTCCCGAATCCATTGTCAAGTCCTAGATGTTAGCAGTGGCTTCTGTTTTAATGAGATGATCATCGGTGGGCTCCTGGATGGGGGCCGGTCACCAGAAAGACCACCACAATTGGCAGCTTGGAACATTCGGCCCTGCTCCCCATTCTCCAGAGAGAAGACAGGGACTGGAAACAGAAATACCAATCAGTCATTCCCACATGATGAAACCTCCATAAAAATCTCAGAAGCAAGAGGTTCAGAGAGCTTTCAGGCCGACGACTATGTGAAGGAGCTGGAGGTTGGTGCCCTCAGACGGAGCATGGAGGCTCTGAGCCCCTTGCTCCACACCTGCTCTAGTCACCTCTTCCATCCATTTACATCAAAATATAAAGTAGTAAGAAAACTGTTTTTCCTCAGTTCTGTGCGTTGCTCTGGCAAATTCATCCAATCGGAGGAGTGGGAACCTCTGATTTTATAGCTGATGGACTATAATTGGCAACCTGGACTTGAGCAAGGGGTCATGGTCTTATGGGGCTGAGCACTTAACTCAGGTAGATAGTGTCAGAACTGAGTTAAACTGTAGGACACTCAACTGGTGTGACAGAATTGCTTGGTGTGGGAAGAGTGTATTGGATTCTTACATTTCATTAAAAAATTCCATTTTTCAACTTATATTTTGCCAGTTTGATATTCTGTCCTCCCATGTCTCTTCTCAAGCCCCCGCCTTTTTTTTTTTAATGTTTATTTATTTTTGAGGGAGAGCAAACAGAGGGTCAAAAGGGGAGGGTCAGAGAGAGAGGGAGACACAGAATCTGAAGCAGGGTCCAGGCTATGACTTGTCAGCACAGAGCCCATCGCAGGGCTCAAACTCACGAACCATGAGATCATGACCTGAGCCGAAGTTGGATGTTTAACTGACTGGGCCACCCAGGTGCCCCAAACCCCCATCTTTCTTGTAAAAGTTAATAATAAATACCTATGTGTCTGAATCTTCATTTCCAAACATTTTGTATTATGTTTCAATACTTCCAAAAAGGGCTGATTAGAAACTTCGTGTGTAGACACAAAGGCTTTTGCAAGGGGTGGACTTCACTATGTGATAATTAAACAACAAGGTGTTGTTATTAATTGAGGGAATCCCAAGTGTCACTAAGTGTAGGTCTAATCTCTTGGGCAATACTTTAGCCCAGAGAAATTGTCTAATTTTCTACATGGGGATCTAAGCTAAGTCTTACCAGCAGTGCTCTGGAAGCTGAGTGGGGACAGGAGCTGGTCTTGTCATTTATTAGTAAATTTTCTCATAAACTCTTGTTTTGGGAGTGGCTCCTTGGCATGAGTACTTCCTGGATACCCTGAATTTAGAGTTTCTCTTGTTCAATCACTCTGGAGAGTCAACCACTTGCTATCCCAACTCCCTGGGAAAGGAGTAACCTCTTGGCTGCATAGAATTGAGAAAGGAATATGATTGTTGAAGACTTTTAATCATTTTTTTCAGAACTAAAACCAGTCCTCCTGCATTCAGACCTACTAGCACCTTTACCTTCAAAGGTACCAGTCACCTCCAATTCTTGAGGCTTTTTTAAGTAGCGTTGTGAAATTTGGCTCCATTTTTTGGCATTGCTGAGCATGTACTTAGCTTCTTTCACAATGTTAAGTCAGGTACAACTTGTTCCTCTGTTTTCCAGCTTTCAAAACGTTGATACAACTCATTTATGTTTCTCTTGTTAACTGTTACTTTTTGTTTTGGGGGGTTTTGAAGTTTCTTTTTTTTATCCCATTATTGTTATTTTGGTGGCTTTTCAGTAGGGATCAGAAGTAACATTGCATCTTTTCAATTTGCCCTGCTTGATTAGAAGTGTCAATTCTCTCTATCTCATTCTACCCATTCTGCTTCTGCCTTTTGAGTTCAAACTTTCCCCAGACTTCGTTGACTATATTCATGATGATAAACCTTGATTCTGGTCCTCTAGCCTTGATCTCTCCAGAGTTTCATCAGCATTCCATGCTGAGTGAATGTTCCTCAAGTTCATCTTGACCAAAATAGGACATATTATTTTACTTCCTCACTGCAAAAGATCTTTTACTCTCTCAGTTCCCTTATTACTTACCATTTTAATCCATTACCAAATCCTATGAATTGTGCCTTTATGATTTCTGACAAATTTGGCTCCTTTCTTTCCATTTCTGTCGTTCTGCCTTAGATCTGGGAAATCAAAATGACCTCCTAACCTTCCAGACTGTTCTAAAAACATCCACCATGTTTTGATTACTTTGACTTTGCCATCGCCATCATGAGTGGAATCAGATCTGAATTTCTCAGCCTAGCAATTTAAGATCCTTTATGATTTCACTGTAGTATACTTTTCTGAGCTTATATTTTATAATGCCTCTCTTAATTGACCTAACAAGCTACCTTCCACCACAGAACCTCTGTACCAACTATCCTGGGTACAACACTTAACCCTGTTTCCCTAGTCAACTTCTGTTTTGCTTTGTTTTGTTTTGTTTTGTTTCCAGAGTGTATCCCAATTGTCTAAGTCAGTTTTTATTTACTTTTTTTTTTTTATGTAGGCTTTCCTAAAGATGGCTATTTCCCTTCCTTGTTTCTTTTTTCTTTTTATCTTTTTTTTTAGTACTTTAATTTGTCTGCTGGGGTGAGGATTGAAGAGACAGTGGTTGCTGTAAGCTAATGACAATATTCTTCTAGCAATAAATTTTTCTTCAGAGAACCAAGGTTCACTGAACAAGAAAGAGACACCTTAAATTTAAGCTTCAGATTTAGCAGTATCAGTGGCAAAAGAAGAGTGGTTAAAGAGAATGGCAGGTGACTAGCAAATGTTGGGATTAGAAATCCCTAGCTGGTCATTGCTGCTTTAGAGTGATGTAAAAACTCAGCATCTAAACCTTATGGCTAAGAAATTACTATGAATGATCTTCTGACATCAAATCGAAAACATTCATACCTGAGTGGGATAAAAGTTTCTGAGAGAATAATCAAAACATGACTGGAAAATGCCATACCACGGACTTGGTGTCATGATGATTTTACAATTCTTTATAGCTATAAACCATTTAACGTTCTTCAATACAAGCTCAGAAAAGGCCGAATAGCATGCAAT
This sequence comes from Herpailurus yagouaroundi, assembly GCF_014898765.1. NCBI lineage: Eukaryota > Metazoa > Chordata > Mammalia > Carnivora > Felidae > Herpailurus > Herpailurus yagouaroundi. The sequence continues at coordinate 3,065,044 of NW_024412470.1, forward strand.
TTTCTTTGGCAAAAAAAAGCCTGGTTTAAACACAGTGAAAAGGTTTGTATGGGTTCAAAAGGGGTGACAAAGACACTATTTTTTGCTATCATTGGCCTGTGATCAACTTTTGTGTCCAAAACAAATGAATCTGGATGGAAGTAGTTAAAAGACTGAAGTGAACTAGTCCAATTCTTTTAAGATATTATTGCCGCGCTATCCTCCCTCGTTTGAAATCTGTGTTGGGAGATAGAGACCACTTCAACTCAATGAGTCACTTCTACTTCCTAGCCAGAACAATTAAACTTCTTGTATAAAACATGACCTGAAGCCTGCCCTTCACCACATCATCCCACCTCAAAAACTCCCAGGGGTCAGCTCTGACATTTAACAGCTCGCAAATTCAATTTCTTAGCTGATGAAGCCAACTTCATGATTTTACAAATGAGTATTAGGTTATTGCAGATTTTCTTCTTCAACATTTTGGGTAATATATAAAATGTGTTGTCAGTTCAACTGCCAGCCTGAATAACGTTATGCATGCCTCTTTATCATAATGAAGATAGCATTTATAAGTCAGCTACAGGGAGAATGAGAATAAGATGAACAAATCCTCCATTATCCACTTCCTGTTCTCCACCCACTGACCCCCAAGGGAAGGAAGGAAGGAAGGATGGAAGGGAGGGAGGATGGAAGGAAGGAAGGGAGGAAGGAAGGAAAGAAGGATGAAAGGAAGGAAGGAAGAGAGGGAGAGAGGGAGGGAAGGAGAGAAGGAAGGAAGGAAGGACGGAAGGAAGGAAGGAAGGAAGGAAGGAAGGAAGGAAGGAAGGAAGACAAAACCCAATAAATATAGCTGTATGCTTAACTTAGTCAGTATTCCTGCATCCTCCCACCAGTTACTGAAACAGTTAATGCATTTTTGCTGCTTCTTTATTGTTAGCAGCTGAGCAGCTTTTCACTCCTCCTCTTTTCAATTGTTATTGATCTCTTGCCACAGTTTGCATACAATCCCCTAACAGCATTAGCTCATTTTTACTCCAGTTTTGCAGATTAGCTCATCTGGGTTATGTTTTTTGGTGCGTTGGTGTTGAGTGTTGAATACGTCTTAATTTTCATTCTTAAAGGCATTCTCAACCATAACAGGTATTTAGTGAGCCTGATCTTCTTTTATATCATGTGTTTGACCTTCATACTAGAAGGAACTCCCAGAGTTTCTATTTATTCATTTGTTGGTATCTATAGCAGGTGGATTTAGGTGGAAAGGGAGAGGGGGTTTTAGATTTCTTTCCTTTATTTCTCAACTGTTTCTGAAGCCCATCCTCTTCCCAGAATGTGTATCTGACATTATGGTAACGCAGGTTCTATTTTCATCCAGTTTAGCATAACAAAAGCATCTGCCACTTCATTTGAAAAGAAAAGACTTTTCCTCCGTCTAAGACAGTTCACTATTACTTACACTTACTCAAGCACACACTATACTCCCTACTCAGGACTCAGAACTCCGTTTTAAACACAAGTTTAATCAAATAAATCAACCAATAGTCCATCAAATAATCAGCCATATTGTGGCTTCTCACCCCCAACTCTTACAAATGTACACAGCGTTCATGCAGTCTAACTGCAGATGTAGTTACCACTCTTTTCTTTCCTCCTTATCCCAAGTTCAGATCTCAGGGAAAATGTAAGATCCAGCGACATTGGTTCCTGAGCTTCTTGCCTTAGGTACTTGAACCCCTACCTCTACATCTTTACCCCTGCTGCCAGCTCTGTCTTTGTCCCTTTCTCCATGTCACCTGTGTCTATGTTTACATCACCGTTTATCTATCTACCTGCAGTATGGATGTACAAGTCTTTAGGGATTACTAGCTCTCTGTAAGGGATGGAAAAAAAGGATGAGCAGGGCTCAGTTCTTTCCCTTCAGGAAAAGCTCAGAGGAGGACGCAGGGATGTTAATAGACATTTCACTTAAGTGGTGTGAGAGTGGGAATAAACAAAGTGGTGTGGAGCCCGACAGGAAAACTGACTGACTCTGCTTAGGAACCCGGAAAGTTTCACAGCGTGGGTGTCATTTCCTGACAGATGAGTAGGGGTTTTCAGAACAGAAAGGAAGGTGGTAGTTTTAGAGAGAACAGTGAGTGTAGAGGTGCACTTGGCTAAATGTTTGGTGTGTTTGGGGCACAGCAAGAGAGCCGGGTGGCTGCAGCCTGGATTGTGTGGGATGGACTGGCAGAAGCCCAGACTACAGGGATGGAAAAGACCTATGAGCTCATCGTTTCCTTTTCTCCATTTCTTCCTTCTCTATCTCAACGCCAGAGTGTCCATGGTGTTCTCATCCATGGCTGGCCCAGGAAAATGGATTTAATCTCTTTGAACTAAAAGAAAGGAGGTCAAGAATGGAGACAGGCTAGAAGCCAGGTCACAACCTGTCTTCTCAATAGCCAAAAACACTTTGGTTTTACATGTGAAAGTCTGTGTGCTTTTTAAATTTGAGTTGCTCAACGTTTAGGTAATGTGCTATTTTTAATCTGTTTGCTAAAGTCAGCCATTCCTCATCCTTAAATTCATTTCTCTAGATCTAAAAAAGGATAAAATGTCATTTGATGTACCTTCATGAAATTGTACTTGATTTACTATTTGAGATTCAGAGCTGGCATTAAAATAGTGACGAAAAACAAATTATTTATCGAGTCTGTTCTCTTTCCCCACGCACACAGTCAAAACATTTTTCCCTCCCTCAGAGCAACCAAGCAAGGCCTACTATATCTACACAAGGGGACAATTTAATTTCTTATTCCATTTTGCCCAGCACGACTGCATGCCTGTTAATTATAAAAGATCTTCCATTGCAGTGATGGCAATGGAAGTTACCTAATTGTAATTCCAGATAAAATGCACTAGATTTGTCATTTAGGAAAACTTTAAAATTGTGATTTAAGAGGTAGCAAGAGTTTAGTTCATGAAATTCTTTTACCCAGAATACTAGAAATTTTAAAAAACCAAACGCATTTTCTCTCTCTTTTGTAAATACTACTTTAACCATTACATAGATATTATGTTTTGTGAAAAATAAAAAAAACTGAAGGCCAAGTTATCCCTGGGAATTGAGTCAAAAGCCACGGTTAGAGTTTGAAGGTATGACAGTGTCCCAGAAATAATCTAGTAATCTGTACTGAAAAAGACATCTAAAAGGAAAGCTGACCACTTGTTGCATTTTAGACTTTTACAGTGGGTAGGCCAGTTGAACTGTCAAATGTGGATCAAAATACACTAAATAGGTCTCGTGCATGGGGCATGAAGCAAACTTCCTATCCTAAAGCATGTATAACCAAATATGAGAGTTAAAATATTGCAGAAAATTTGAAATAGGAGTCAGAAAATGGCTTTTTGAAAATACAACTTTTAAAGTGTTTTTATTCACTATCTTATATGAGACTAGATATTAAATTCATTTTTTCACATAAAAATGATATAAATCTCAGAAGTGTTTTTCATGATATGTAATTGCTTACGTTAAAGTATTATAATATTAGAATATACACTGTGTAATGCATCATTAGTGTTCATATGTAAATTATATTCTTTTCTGCGACTATGTTTTAGTTATCCTGTGTTCATTTTTCCTTAGAAATTTTATGTAATTCTATAACAGAAGAAGACGAAGATGAAGACGAAGAAGAAGAAGAAGAAGAAGAAGAAGAAGAAGGGGGAGGAGGAAAAACAGAACAGATTCATACACTGTTAGTCTCTTATAAAGAGTATGAAGTTTAATATACATATATAAATATACATGTGTGCATGTCTGTGTATGTGCATAACAATTTATAATTTATATACAATCACTTACTGAGTTACCACATTGTGCTAGAAACTTTGTCAATTGCATATATCCATATGTTCAATATAAGTCTTGAGACAGCTCTAGGAGGTAGGCAACACTAATCTTATTTACAGAAGAGAGGAGAAAATGAGCCAGAGGAAGTTTTAAGTAATCAGCTGCAGTTCAAAGCACCAAATCTTGGATCTGAACACCTCTTTTAAGACTTACATACTCCCAAACTCTTAATCACCACCGGGTATTACCTTGCTGCCATACAGGGAGTGGGTGTTTTAACTCTTAGTTGACATATATAATAGTCTTGATTTATTTTTCATTTTAAAATAAAAATGGCCATTCATTAAGTGATTTATCAAGAGTAGAAACCAGCATAGTAAGAAATTGAGAAACATGTAAATTAATAGTCTACAAATATGGTAATTTCCTTTCTTTATTATTTCCTTAGAAAAAGAGAAAAGACTACTGTCTTCACTGCTTGTTCTAGAAAATTGCCAATCCCAAAGTCTTTATTTTTATGTAGAGTCATTGCAATGATGTTATAATAACATGATGTTGATGTCACCAGAAATAAGACTATTTCTCACATTCTGACAGTCCTAGATTTTTGTACTTTTTACATTTTAGTGTCTCCCTCTCACCGTGTTTCTTCACTGCTCTCATGCAATGGGTATTCTGTCTTGTCTCACTTCATATCTACTAAAGAGATGAACACCCCCACTTGCAAAAGCTCTATTATCCATTTTATCTACACATGCATCAACAGATTATTAGAAAGGAAAAAAAAAGTTAATCTTTAACAAGTACTTCTGATGTGCTACATACCATGCTACAAGCATGAAATGTGTTATTCCATAAGGTCCTAACCACCTATCTGTGAAGTAGGGGTTATTAGCTCTAATTATCAGGTTAACAAACAGTAGCTAAGTAATCTGCATATGCTCATTTATGACCCTGTTAGAATGGTGTCTAAAGCAAATGCACCTGTGATATTCTTCTGTTTAAAGTACAGTAGTACTACTAATTTTCTCAAGACCTTTATTTTGCATTCTTCATGTTTCTCCCACTATGATTTAGATTGATGATGTTGTGGGGCACCTGGGTGGCTCAGGTGGTTAAGCGTCTGACTTCAGCTCAGGTCATGATCTCAAGGTTCATAAATTTGAGCCCTGCATTGGGCTCTGTGCTGACAGCTCAGAGCCTGGAGCCTGCTTTGAATTCTGTGTCTCCCTGTCTCTTGCCCCTCCCCTGCTCATTCTCTCTTTCTGTCTCAAAAATTAATAAACATTAAAAAAATAGACTGATGATGTTGCTGGACATGGAAATATCCCTCTCATAATATGGTATACACAATTCAGAAAACTCCCTTACAAAATTGCTCCCTTTTTGAGAGAATAAGGGTGGGTGGTCAAAACATATGCACCTTTGTAACACATTACTAATAAAAAACAATGCTACAAATAAAATAGAAACCAAGTTTTTAAATAACTTTATTTTAAGTTTTTGAACGTTTATTAATTTTTGAAAGGGATAGAGACAGAGTGTGAGCAGGGGAGGGGCAGAGAGACAAGAGAGGGAGACCCAGAATCCAAAGCCGACTCCAGGCTCCAACTAGTCAGCACAGAGCCCGATGCAGGGCTCAAATACACAAGCCATGAGATCACGACCTGAGCCGAAGTCGGACGCTTAACCAACTGAACCACCCAGGCTCCCCTAAGTAAATTTAAATTAAATAAATATCATGGGAAATACTGGCCTTTAGAAATAAGGTAAAAGGGAGCTTGATGGATAGAATACTAAGGAAAAGATTATAAGGAAAAAGAGTGCTGAGCTATAAAGACAAGGGTGAAATGAATAAAAAAACAGGAAGAACCATCCAGTAAGCATTTCCTATAACATGGATAAATTGAGTCAGGAAGAAGTATATGGGGTGCTTGGGCACTGGAGATAATGCTATATTCTTTCATGCTTTGCTGTATCCACGTGATGTGGTGTGCTTTGCATTCTGGGGCTGAGACTGTATGGCGTGAAACATTAACACACTGGGGGAAAAAATGATACAGGGACAGCAAGACTTCCACAGTATCCTGACATCATTCCCTTACTCCCCAATATTCTGTCACTAATTCACACTTTGGAAACATTCATTGTACTAGAGTAAGTTGTATTGCCTTAATAAGTGAATGACATGGTGTTGTCTTTTAAAATTTGTTTTATCAAGGGGCACCTGGGTGGCTCAGTTGGTTGAGCGTCTGCCTTTGGATCAGGTCATGACCTCACGGTTTGTGAATTTGAGCCCTGCGTCGGGCTCTGTGCTGACAGCTCAGAGCCTGGAGCCTGCTTCAGATTCTGTGTCTCCCTCTCTCTCTGCATCCCCCCCTCCAAAATAAATAAACATTAAATTTTTTTTTTACTTAAAAAACAATTATCGTATCTGGTAGTATGACTGTGTGCCCACCCCAAAATCCAAAAGGCAATGCATTGGGAGAGTAAATCGGTAAGTCCTATGATTTGACAAAGTATGTCTATTTTTCAAACAATGATATTGATATTGCTTTGCCCCAAAGGGTTAGATTATTAAGAGTATTCCTAAGGTGCTGGAAACAAAAATCATGTTTGCTCATCATGCTGATTATTTGGGGTTTCAGGAGGGTATAGGGATCAGTGCACATAACATTGGCTCACAGGAGGGGACTTCGTTCAACTCGTGCCATTAGTGAAGAAACTCCATGCTAGGTTCCATCATTTACTAAAGAGCTAGTGAATATTCATTACAATGAATATTGTATGGTAGGACCTGCTTCCCTGACTCGTGGTCTTGCTCTTGCCCCATGCTCTAATCACACTGGCACCGTATTTTAGTGGAGATCAGATGTACTGGGTAGAGCAGAGGGATATGGTAAGAGCATGGCTAGACTTTTCAGACTGTGTGATTTTAGGCAAGTTGTTTTGTATCTCTAAGACTTACTTTCCTCAACTGTAACATGAGAACAAATAATTCCCTGCAATCCCCCATAATTATTTCAAATTTAATTTCTGAAAATGAATATAAAGTACTTAGTGAGAAGAATTCATAACTACAACTTGCTCAATACAAAGCGATGGTGGTGATTACTACCAGGAGAGTTGTTGGTTGTTATATGGATTTGCTATGACGGCTATGCAGTCATGTGCCCTCCAACAGAGCTAACTCCCCCAAACCCTACCAAATCATGCTTAGACAAAGCAGAATTGTTCGATCTGTTTGTAACACCAAGACCAGAAACTTATTTCAACAAATTTATCAAACATCTGTCAGGTGCTGGCATTTTTGTTAAACATTGCATAGAGAATAATTAAACATGTTTCTTACTCCCTTTTTAAAAAAAAAAAAATTTTAAGTTTACTTATTTTGAGAGAGAGAGTGGGAGAGGAAGGGGCAGAGAGGGAGGGAGAGAGAGAATTCCAAGCAGACTTCACACTGTCAGTGCAGAGACCAATGCGGTCACCGCATTGAACTGTGAGATCATGACCTGAGTGGAAATCAAAAGTCAGACGCTTAACTGACTGAGCCATCCAGGCACCCCAGAACCTGTTTCGTACTCTGAAGGAGCTGAGCAATGGGTGGAAAATACGACATAGGAATTAGTGCTATGTAGTTGCAGAAGCGAATGTGGCAGAAAGAACAGGATTGTGAAAGTTGACAAACCTGGGTTCTAAAATCTCCGTTGTTAACTCCTGAAGAAGTTGGTTAACTTCTAGGCCTCAGTGACTTTAACATCAGGGAACGTGGACCTGCCTTTGTAGAACTGGAAGTAAAGCATGTAAAAGGTAGGCACTTTTGCCATACCTGACACAGCGTCATTTGATGAGCGTGACAATTACGTAAAGGATGACATTGGTAACTTTGACAGGAACAGATCAAGGAAGGATTTTTGTGCCGAAGATGGAATTTGAGTCAGGCCTTCAGTTAAAGACCATTCTTGGATCATCTGCCTGTTATATTCGTTTTTTTTTTTTTTTATTTCAGTGATGGCTGTTACATAATTCAAGATGATTTAAAAGGTCGAAAGCAAGTTCATCAAGGTTCAAAAAGGTCAGGGCAAAAATTTAAGGTTGACTTTTTTTAAAAGAAGGAAAAGACTCATATAAATATGAAATGTATAAAGAGTCAATTTAGGTACTTATAATCCTAAAGTGCACTTTGGGAGGCCTTAGCTCATGCATGGGGGGCAGAGGCGGGGGGGTTGCTTCCTCGGCTCCCTGGGAAACACACGCTTGCCCGGCTCCCTCTGGCTGTGCTCAGAACAGTTGGCTGAGGACAGGCAACTCTGCCTCCCTGGCAAAAAGACTACAGGACAGGAATTAACGGGAGTTCTGTGATTGATTTCTCTCTTTTTTTTTTCCCCTTGTTTTTAGGGAGAAAAAAAAAGTGTTCTAGGAGAGACACAAGGCTCAACAAGTTGAATTTGGGATTTATTCCCGGTATTACTTGGATTTTCAAGAATTTTTGGAAATCTTGCCTTTCGGCCACAGTACTCCTCACCAATATGAGTTATTTGCCAAATTCATTTCAAGCTCTTGAATTTACAGTTAAAAGAGAAATAAAAAAGTCTTTCATTTGTTCCTAAGCTGTTTATTTTGCTTGTAAAACCAATCATAATGTCTACCCAATAAAAAGAGAAATGCATGAAAGTTCTAACTCCAGAAAAGTTAACTGTTGAGCCTGCAATTCTCCCCAGGCAAAGCCAGAAGTCATTTTAATGAGACAGGGTTTTCTCTTTGAACTTGGGAGGGCACAAACAACAAACTTGCTAAGAAAATTCTCCCTTTATCCTCTGTAATTCTCCCCTTTAAGACAGACTGTGTGGCTAAGCTTGCGACTGCAAATTGCTGGCCTTCCAGGTCCTGAGCAGAAAACGCAGGTAGCGGTCTTGGGTCTTGTATTACCTTGTAGCACTGGGAAACTGCTTAGCATTGTTGTGTTGTGACTTGCTGTGGGGTGGGGTGGGGTGCACTGCATTGACGTGGGGTGTACCCTGGACCCCCCCCCCACACCAAACCCTGCCCTGTCCCGTGGACACCACCTCTATGGCTCGTACACACAACCCTGCAGGGCAGGGTAGCCAGCCCGACCCTCTGTGAGTTTGGAACCACAGATACTAAAAATGTTATGAAATGCTCTCTCCCCCAACCCCCCACCCCCACTGAACCCTTGGAGCAAGACGGAGCAGCACACGGAGCAGCACAATCCTAACGGAAATGAGGCGAAACACAAAAGCCAAACCTAAAAGGTGCATCATCCTAGGGGTTTCGGACCTACTAAGACCAGCACTGGCCATGTGGGATCCTGTTTTGCAGAAAATTTGGACACAAATCAAGGGTTTTGTTTCTTTGGGTTTAAAAACTTTTCATCACTTTTTCCTTCTAGCATGAAAATACAACACTAACTACTTTACCAGGAGAAGAAAAAGTGTTTGAAAAATAATTTCACCCCCTGCCAGTGCCTGCTATTGAGATCAGTGTCGTTTCCAATTTGTTCCTGACTCTCAAAATATATATTTTTTTTCTCGTTGGGAATTTTCTCTTTATGTGAATACCAAGGCATAGCAGCTGGGGCAAAAATAAATAAGTAAATATATTCACTTTATATGCAGAGGCTATGACCTTGAGGACTGCCTTCCCTCTGGACTTTCTAATATCCTCCTTGGGGTGATTCACTGCAGTTGGTGCAAGAGCCTCCATGGAAAGCAGCTGGCGGGTCAGTGGCGGGGCTTTCCCCAGATGGGGGAGACCAGACTTCTGGCTTTACCATGAAATAACACCCATTAAGTACATTCTTTTCATCTTCAAAATGCAAATGTAAGTCTTGTGGGGTGGAGTCACTGTCATTACTGGTCTCTCTTCTCTTGGTAACTCTTTTTACTACCAACCGGTCACTTGTCTCACCTCCCCTTTTACCGAAACTGAGGTGTCAATGGGCAAAACCAAAACTAAAACAAAACAAAACAAAACCACAAAACAAAACCCAAACCCCAAAACAAAGCCAAAAGGGGAATGCCAGCAGTGCTTTCAGGCATGTTCTTCCTGGGCTCCAGTGTCATGGGGGCGCCCTGGCCTCTCCGCTGCTCCCCCCACCGGAGGAAAGTGTGCTTCTCACAGTGCAACAGACAGTTACCGGAAAGGAAATATGCTCTCAAATGAGGAGGATGTAACGAGGAGGACGTATTTCTATAGATAGCAATTTGGGGAATATTGGAGGACAGTACTATGACTCAAGGGCGAGGGATGTCCTGTAATAGCAGAGGGTATAGAAGTCCAGGATTTGGTGTTTTTTAGGCCTAATTCAACCACTTGTTCAAGTGCGTCCTTGAGAAAGTTAGTTAATTGCTCTAAGCCATAGTGTCCTCATGTGAAAATGGGTATAATAACACCCCCTATTTCAGAGGTTTGTTGAGAAGACTTGGTGAGATCAAAGACACAGAATGCCACGCACTGTGCCTGGAACATAGAAATGCTCTGATAAACATGTGCTGAATTCACATGCTGGTTGTTGTCTTTTTGCAAAATAACCCTGAAATTCTTGAAGATCTGTTTGCACTTTAATACAAGGCAGTGGGATAGAGTGAGCTGAACATAAGTTTCATAGGACTGAATTTAATATCATTCCTTCACATATAAGCTTTGCCATTGGGCCTACCTCCAGTAAGCAATATGGCTTTTGGGGGCTTGTACTCCCTTCCAGAAATCATTTGGAGACTGAATGTGAAGACATAATTAAATTGCTAAGCTCATAGTAGATCCTCAGTAAGTGGTTTTCTTCCCCATACTTTTTTTTTCCTGACAAGCCGTGATCATTTAGAAAATCCCATGATTGAAAAAATTCTTTCATATATTTGCTTCATGTCATCTTTTAAAAAAAATTTTTTTTAATGTTTCTTTATTTTTGAGAAACAGAGACAGAGCACAAGCAGGGGAGGGGCAGAGAGAGAATGAACTCATGAACTGTAAGGTCATGACTTGAGCTGAAGTCGGACACTTAACGGACTGAGCCACCCAGGCACCCACTTTGTGTCATCTTTTTAATGAGCCCTTTGAGGAAGCCAGAGTATCACATGGTAGAAGGTGTCTTTAAACTACAATCATTTGGTCAATAGCAGTGATGCATAAGTCATCCCGTCAATGTGGTTTGCAAGGCGGGGAAAAGACCTACACAATCAGGTTGCTGTGAGAATTAAATGGGATAATACATGACAGATGCTTAGAACACTGATGGACACATATTAAATGTTATCGTAAGTGCTGTTGTTTTTATTTTTATGATTAAACTACAATGTTATAAATATTTAAGAACTTTATTTCATCACCTTATTCAATATTGCTCTTTTGTAAAGTATCTTAGAATTAGATATAGTTTGTGACACAGAATTATATGATTTCTCTGTCTACACTTACTTTACCACATATGTTTTGACAGTTCAATTTATGTGTCAGCTTGGCTAGGCTATGGTCCCAGTTGTTTGGCCAAACACTAGTCTAGATGTTGCTGTGAAGATTTTTTTTTTTTTTCTTTAGATGTGATTAACATTTACTGTTAGTTGACTTTAAGTAAAGTGGAATATCCTCTATATTGTGGGTGGGCTTAATCCAATCCATTAAAGGCTTTAAGAGCAAAAATTGAGGTTTCCAAGAGAAGAAAGGATTCTGCTTCAAGAGTAGCCTCTGTTTCTGCTTGACTTTCCAGCCCACTGACCTGTTGTATGGATTTTGGACTCCAGACAGAGACATCAACTGTTACCTGAATTTCTAGCCTACCAGCCAGCCCATACTTACAAGACCCCACTGTCAGGTAAGTTGATTCCTTTAAACCTCTCCACTTCTATATTTATCTATTATCTATCTATCTGTCTGCCTACCTATCTCTATCATCTATCATTTATCTTATCTATCATTTGTTTATCTATTATCTATCATCTATCTCTCTATCTCTCTATCTATCATCTGTCATCGATCTATATCTCTTCTACTGGTTGTCTCTCTCAGGAGAACTCTAACTCTCATATACAGATATGCCCTCTTTCCTTGTTTCTTCAGTAACATCAGAGTTGGCAAACTATGGCCCACCTGCTAAATCCACCCTGCTACCTATATTTGTAAATAAGGCTTTATTGGAACATAGCCATGTCCATTCATTCATTAATTGGCTGCCTCTATAGCTATAAATGAGTACCAGAATTAAATAGTTGCAACAGGTCACACCCACAAAGCCTAAAATATTTATGATCTGGACCTTTACAGAAAAAGTTTAGACACCCGAATTAGGGCAAAAACTCCAGGACATTAAGAAACATGTCATTATTTTGTAAGGCAAACTTTGTAGGCCTCAAGTATTAGTAAGACACTGCTACAGCAAGTGAGGGTAAAGGGTCTTGTTTCTGGAGACAAAAAGAATGAAATATTTTATTTCTTCTCAATACTGACCAAGATGTTTACCTGCTTGTAGACAAGGCAGGTAAACAAAACATTTTGTTGAATGAAGGATCCAATTATTTTTATTGACATATGTCTTCCTCCAGAACCCACAGCAATATCCTATACTACTAAAAATGTAATTGTCATTTGACCTTATGTTTCACTCCTAGAAAAATAGTCTTAAGGCAATAAACCTAAAATAAATTTCAATATTTCTTATCAATATGACAGGTTGAGCTGATATAAGGGTTTGTTGGGTAAACTATAACAAAAATTATATATTTATATATAATTGTACACAATATACAGATAATGGATAGCTATAATATATATTATAGATACCAATAGGCACACATAGATATAGATATAGATAGATATAGATATAGATATAGATATAGATATAGATATAGATATCTCTAAGCTTTAAAACCAGAAAGAAGTATCCCCCAGATATAGAAACAAAAGTCTCAAAATCAGAGCACTCAATGGGAGTTAAAGCTAAATGACCCTCAGGGATCTCAAACCTGGGCTGTGTTTTAATGCCCACTTGCTGGAAGGTACAGAGTTGAATCTCTGGAACTGATGTTTTTGGGGAACTACAATTGAGCCCCTTCTATAAAGCTGAATTGGAAGGGTCCATTAAAGCTCCACTGAAGACTCGAAAAAGTATTTGAGAACTGGCCACTGATATTTGCTCATGGGTTGAAAAAGAATCTCCCCAAATTCGTCAGAATTTTAACTCTAAGTTGTGCATATGTCTCAAATTCCACTAACCAAGTTTGGGTAGAAATGGCCTGATGTAAGAAATTAATATACACATTCTTTTGTAACAGGAGAATCTACAGGTTCCTGGTGGGAACAGATAAGAATCTTCTCAGAGACTTTTTTCAATGATTATTTCATAAAGATAGTTGTAGAAAAGTGAAAACATTGGGGGCCGCCTGGGTGGCTCAGTCAGTTAAGCGCCCAAATTGGGCTCAGGTCATGATCTCACAGTTCATGAGTTTGGGCCCTGCATCAGACTCTGTGCTGACAACTCAACATGGAGCCTGTTTCGGATGCTGTGTCTCCCTCTCTCTGTGCCTACCTTGCTCACACTCTGGCTCTGTCTCTCTCAAAAATAAATAAACATTAAAAAAAAAAAGTGAAAACACTGGAATTTCAATTGCAAGCTCTCCTTTGCCTAGGAAAAATTATATTTATCCTTCGAAGTCCAATTCAAATGTTATTCTATGACTTTCTGCCATATGAAAACCTTCCCTCCACTCCCAACATCCTTTTCCTACATAAGCTTTTGTTCTCACAGTCCTTTGCTGATCCCGTTAGATCAGAACTTTCATACTGCATTATGTTTACCTTTGTACTTTGTCATCTTCCTTCTAGAGGTAAATGGCTTGAGGGCAGGAGTTATGTCTTATTTATCTTTGTGTCTTCAGTAGGGAGCTTTAAAATGTCTCTTGAAAGTAACAGACATAATCATTTCCACTAATCCTTGTGTGGGATACCAAGAATCAAATAACATCGACATTGATTATTTTATGAATAATGAAATTTAACGAAGAACATTTAAGGTATTTGGGCATTTAGCCAAAGACATTAGATGACAACTGATGACTAAAAGCTATGTTTGATTAGTGATAAGAAGAAATTGTATAGATAGTAAGTTCTGTAGAAGTTCAGAAAACCAGTTTTGCTAGCTCACAATGGGGGAGTTTTAGAAGATAAGGCTAGAAAGTTTGGAAGATTGGGTGGTGCTAGATTATGGATAACTCAGAAACTTGGACTTTATCCTGTAGTTAGTTAATGGGAAACTACGGATGTTTTTCGGTGCACAATCAGCAATCTGATTTAGGATTATCAATCTGGCTGCAATGTGTAGGATGCATTAGACACGTAGAGCAAGCCAAAGCAGGAGAATCATTTGAGGTACCATTGCAATAATCTAGGAATGAGTGGTAAGAGGCTGGGCCAGCAGTGAAAATGAAAAGGAAAAGATAGAAATAATTTTAGCAAAGACCTCAAATATACTTAGAAAAAAAAAGAATTAAAATATCAAACATATTAAGAAATTGAAGATATATGATAAGATTAAAATTTTCCTTAACGTTCCAAATTTTTTTTTAATAAGTGAGGAAATAGACAGTTACCCAGACAAAGTCAAAGCTTTCATAAACATCCATGTAACATGATTTACCTGATAATTCTTAGCCAGGTATTATAAAAGAATTGTTTTAGTGAGATAGGGTTCTGAAAATGGGGAAAGTATGGAGATCACATACGGTTCTATTTCATAAATTCTAGGTTATATAAAGTTCACATATTGCAAGCGAAAGACTTAGAAGCTCCGAACAGAATGACTAAATAGATTTGTGATGTTATTGTCATTCGTGCTGGATTAGCAACTGCCATAGTTAAACAAAACTATCATATTATTAAGCAATAATGCAAAAATCCTGAATCAATATAAGAACTACAACAGGGTATAGAAGAACCCCAGGCTTAACCTGGGGCTTAGGTTAACACTTAATTTAGCTAGTTCCTTTCTTCCTTTAGCTCATTACAAATCTTTGTACCAGTGTTCTTTCTCTCTCTCTCTTTTTTATCAGTTGGGCAATCTAAGAATGCCATTCTTAGTCTTTAAGTGAATTCTCAGTCACTTTGGAAGCCAGACTTCAAAAGCTCTGGTACATCGTTATGAAATTCCATTTTCCTTCCCCCAATATAGTAGAGCAATTTTAAGCCTTTCTACTCTAATAAATTGTCATCATAAATTAAGAGGTCATTAGCAGTCTAGAGGAGTGGCTCATCTACTAGAGGGCAAGTCTTCAGCATTATGCACAGTGGGCATGGTATTGAGCCAGCCGACAAGCATTCTCCTCTTGGGGAGAGGGTGAAGAAGGGCTCAGACACAGAATAGATTTTAGAGTGAGACTGACCAGAGTCCCAATCCAGTCTAGCTCATCTATGAGTCACGTACTATATTTGTTTGCTAAGGCTGCCATTATAAAGCACAGTAGCCTGAGTAGCTTCAGCAATGGAAACTGACGTTCTCACAGTCCAGAGCCCAGAAGTCCAAGAAAAAGGTATTGTCAGGGTTGTTTCTTCTGTGGCCTCTCTCCTTGATTTGTCGACGGTCATATTTCTGTGTCTCCACAGACTTTTCCTTCTGTAACTATTTATGCCCAAATTTCCTCTTATAAGGACACCAGTCATATTGAATTAGGGCCCATCCTCATGGCCTCATTTTAACTTAATCACTTTTTTAAAGAGGCCCAATATCCAAATACAGTCACATTCTAAGGTACAAGGAGTTGGGATTTCAACATATGAACACAATTCAGCTTACTACTTAGTTACCTCGGGCAAATTACTTATTTATTCTGTGTTTTTGTTGTTTATTTGGAATAAACTTTGGACACAGTCAAGTCTGAAAAATTGTAGGTGTTGATCATGAAGTAAACACCAGGCCTCACATACTCTGAACACAGGTCACTGTTGCAGCATAAGTGTACTGACAGAATCTTTGCTTTCAATCTTTAAAGCTAAGGCTATTCTTGTCTTGTTTTTAATTACACTGGGCTTATTTTGATATATTGATATTCAAGGTATACAATTAAAAAAAAATCTGTGTTTCTCAAGGAACTGATCAAACGAGCATATTACAAATATAGAGATTTTTATCTAGATTGAAAGTATAAAATCATTTCAAATAACGAGATTTATTTAGAATGCACATACTTGGAAGTGACTGCATACTAAAATGGCATTGTATCTCATCTATCCCGATATAATATTTATTGATTACTTCATTTCTTTACCCTCAATTTCCACGTTAAAATAATCACTAGATCTCCTGGCATGTACTTCTCAACATCTTGATAGTGTAGTTTTTCTTCTCCATCTTCATTGCCCTCATTATGGTCCCCAGCAATCTTTTGGTGGCTGGGGTTCCAGGTCTGCACTATTGCACTAGCCTTCTGTTTTTCTTCCTTCAATCTTGCCCTGTCAAAGCCATAAATACTACTGCTAAGCTAATGTTTAAAACTGGAAATGAGACCACATCTCTAGTATTTGTAACCCATCTATTGTTTTGTACTGCACGTGGCAGTTACCGGAAATTTTTATACTGGGACAAAAATTGAGGATAAAGTTCACAAGTGTGACATAGTCTAAATGGTAACTAATGCTATCAGGGGTTGTTCCATAGCTAACATTGGTGTGATTACTCTGTGCCATTCTCTCCATTTACCTCACATGAATGCCTGATCAGTCTGTGCCAACACTGGCCTAGAGAATCAAGTTCAAGATCCTTTTCAGGACCTTCAGCAATGATTAAGATCCCTCTTGCCAAGCTCTACCTGCCCTCCACTGTTTAGAAGTCTCTGGAATTCTCAGGGGCGCCTGGGTGGCGCAGTCGGATAAGCGTCCGACTTCAGCCAGGTCACGATCTCGCGGTCTGTGAGTTCGAGCCCCGCGTCAGGCTCTGGGCTGATGGCTCAGAGCCTGGAGCCTGTTTCCGATTCTGTGTCTCCCTCTCTCTCTGCCCCTCCCCCGTTCATGCTCTGTCTCTCTCTGTCCCAAAAATAAATAAACGTTGAAAAAAAAAAAAAAGAAGTCTCTGGAATTCTCCTTCTTGCCCCTTAGAATTCCCTTCCCTTCCTTGTCTCTCCAAACTTTCCATGAGCAGATAACCGCTTTTTTGTCTTGCCATAGCATTTTTATGGCACCTTTCATACCATATATCCCAGCAAACTCTTATTATTTGCCTCTCAGTCTCCCTCCCAGCCTAAGAGCTTCTCCATGGGGTTGACTTCACCCTTCTAGCACATTTCTCTAGCACCTTCAATGATGTTCATGCAATAAACACTTGAGATGAAGAGCCCAGAAAGTGAGGAAGTGAGAGACCTTTTCTGTACCTAAATAGTTTTAATTTTCACCATATTTACAGATAGATTCATGAAGAAAGCAGAATCAAGGAAGAAGAGCAGGAAAGCAAGGAACAAGTATGGGAATGGAATAAGCAAGAGGAGTGAGGGACAGAGAGCACTTACCTTGAGCCTGTGCCCCTATCACAGGATTCCTCACCTGCAAACCACCAGGCCTGCACCCATAAAGAGGATCCCAATTCCACTCAAAAGTGCACTGATCTTTCTGCCCTCATGCTGTGTTCCTCATGACTTGTTCTATTTGTGAATGTGCCCAGCTCCTGGTCTCCTCCTCTTTCATTCATGTTTTTGTCCCCATTCTGAATCTTGCCTCTTAAAGCACAGTTGTTGAGAACCATATCTGCTATGGCAGCTTCCTTCTCCATCACTCCAGACAAGACTTTGCCAGAAACTCCAAGAGAGTGGGTGGGAAGGGAGGGAGTAAGGGATAGGGAAGAGAAGTAGATTAAATGAGAGAAAAGAGTGTAAAAAATGAAAGAAGAAGAGGTGAGAAAACTAGTGAAAAATGAGAAAGAAGGGAAGAAGAAAAAGAGAAAAAGGAAAGAAGAAAAAGTCAGGAAAGAGAGAAAGGAAATCCAACCATTACAGAGAGTCTGTTATTCTTTGCCTGTGAATTGTGTGATATTGCATGTTCTTTTATTTCTATCCTTATCTATACTTAAATCCTATTTAGCATCAAAGCAGAAAAATTGTTCCTTACATGTCCCCTAAGAAAGGTTTTAATTTTACAATTCATAGAGAAATCATACAATTGTGACTCAAGTGAACTTGACTAAAATTGTTCCAGACAAACATTACTATGACAAAGCTCTTGGCTGTGATAATGACAAATGAGTTTAGTCCAGAGAAGGACTCACTGGGAAAACCACACCCTTCTAATGCCTCTGACTGAAAGGACACAGAAACTATGATGATAAGATAGTCCACACAACTTTTCAGAGGTGATGACCCAAAAGCTTAAGAAATAAGAACAGTATAGAACTGCCAATCATGCTGGTGGTTCATGTATATATTTTGGATATTTTGCCAATTCTTTAGCCCTGGGTCAGAGTATTCAGATAGCTGCATGATGATTAAAGTTCATATTTTCCATTATAATTTTTAGGAGGAAGTCAAAGGAATTTTTTCTTAATGATCTAGATAAACATGACCTTCCCCAATGCATCTCCCACTTACAGTTTTTCTCCCCACACTGCAACATTTAATGTTGTACTGACTGAACAGGGGTCTTTACTTATAAGGAAAATGACCTAACTTAAAAGCTCCAACGAATTAGTTTTTTAAAATTCCAAGATGGCTTTTTAGTTATGATTGCAGCAAATATGTAATAAGCCCAAACCACATAATAAGCCCTATGCTGGGAACTGGGAAGGCAGTCTTCTGTGAGACAATTAGAATAAAGTTAAAAAGTATTGTCATTATTACCTTTATTCTAACAGAGGATCTATATTTTAAGAGTGTGAAGCATTTGTGATCAAGATCAATTTTGCATCTAAGATGGGCAAATACTCTTGAATGTTATGTAGCAAATATTCTCTCTAAGTCAAGCACATGATTGCCTAGTGGACATCGCTTTTTTAGTGCTGGCAATTGTTGCAGATGCAACTTGAGAATCTTTTAAGGAGTCTACGGGATTGCTGCAGCAAGTATAAGATGCTTCCAGTTACAGTCCAACATATTCTGAGGGAGCTTGCTCTTTGCGTATTGCTTCAGAAGTTCTCTTAATTGAGCTCCATTTAACAAACCCACCAGATTAGGATTTCTCGTCACTCACTTTATCAGTCCTCTGGACTGATAACCACAGTTCCCAACATTTCTGTTTGTCTTGTTGCATTGCATGCTTATTCAAAGTCAGTTCTGCTTGCTCCCAAATACGTTGATGCCAACTCTACTCGTTCCTGTAACCAAGTAGTGTATAACGCAATAAAATACAATCTTGAAACGAGAGTTATGGTTTCTCTGAATACTTTGGAAAGTCTTGAGGGTCTCTACATAGTTCTGTTACATTAGGTGTGGGCAATATCATTGAAGAAGATTGGGAGAAATTTTAAACATGTAGTTGAATTCTGGATTCAGAATACTTTGCATGTCTCTGTAATTTTGGCCTCACTTTAAAGGAACCAAAATTGAGAAATCATAGATGATGAATTATGGGTGTGAGTGTATGAGAAAGAACGCATGGAATTTCAGTCAGGTGGCCCATACACAAAGAAAATGCATGGTGTACGTGAAAAAGTTTGGAGAATAAACGCACACTCATTAGCTTGAAATAAACAGTTCAAGGTGTGTACACATCACTTTTGTGATTCTTGTCATAAGGTTCTTTCAATTAGGCAACGAACAACAGACTCAATTACTTTCACAGCAAATTGTGGGAATGACTGAAGGAAGTCTATGGTATATACAGCAAAAGGCGCACTGGTTTCTAGTCTTACTTCAGCCACTTTGAATAAGACACCTGTTGTCTCAAAATTTTGATTTCCTGTTTATAAAAAGGGGGGGAACCTATCAGGTTTACTTCAGAGGTTTGTTTTTTTTTTTTTACAATCACACGAAATAATAAATGGAAATATTTTATAAATTTAAAAATGCTAAAAATATGTGTAAGGCAAATAGATCTATTGAGTTTTAAACTCCTAATTGTAGGGGTGTATGTCTTGTATAACTCTGTATTCTGAAAAAGCCCATAGAATGGTGTTTGTAGAGAGGAAAACGGTAAGTCTTTAATGAACGAGTTAATGGATACATGGACCTATTCTTCTGCCGCAGTGATGTGCTGCACATGGAAACATGGCTTCCTGGTCTAGCGTTTTTGACATGGTGTTAGGTTGGCTTGATGGACATCTTAGAATCTGTCCTCATTGTGGGCATTTTTTGGCAATCAATGTCTGCAGAGGAGGTATGTACCAGCCCTTTTGCATAGGTTTATGTGGCACCTATAGATATTTATTATGTAGTATTAATTGTGAGTCAACAAATGAATGAATGAGTGATTGAGAACATTGACCCTTATGTAATTCATTTTTCCCTCACACTTACTGTCAAAACAATAGGACTAGGTGGCTGTTCAATTAACTGGATAGGCATTCAGTAAATATTTGTTCAATGAATAAACTAATATGTAAATAAAATGCATGAATATGGAGATAACCTACCTCTTATTTTTCAACTTCACTGAGATTTAAACTGACACACAAAATTGTGCACATTTGAGGTGTAAATGTGTTGATTTGATATACACATATATGTATAATTATATACACTTGATACATTTGCATATTGAATATGATTACCACCATAGCATTAACTAACTCCTCCATCATGTCACATAATCATCATTTATTTTTTGTGGTGAGAATATTTAAGATCTACTTTCTTAGCAACTTTCAAGTATATAATAAAGCACCATTAAATATAATCATGATTATGTGTATTAGATCCCTAGAATTTATTCACTTTCTAACTATAAGTTTGTACTCTTTAACCAACATCTCCCCATTTATACCACCCCCAGGTCTTAGTAACCATTATTCTTATCTCTGTTATCTATGAGTTTGGCTTTTGTAGATTTCACATATAAGTGATATATAGTATTTCTCTGTCTGATGTATTTCACTTAGTATAACGGCCTCACGGTCAATCCATGTTTTGGCAAACAGTAGGATTTCCTTCTTGATACATATCTGTATATGTATGTTTAACAGTGCACAAGGATTCTCTTTTTTCTATATCTTTACCAACAATTTTTTTGTTTTCTTTTTGATGATAGCCATTCTAATAGGTGTTATATCATTGTGGTTTTGATTTGTATTTCACTACTGATGAGTAATATTGAGTATTTTTCCATGTACCTGTTGGCCATCTGTATGTCTTCTTTGGAAAAATGTCTATTCAGTCCCTCTGACTATTTTAAATTGGATTCTTTGTTTTCTTGTTGTTGTTGTCAGGTTATATGAATTCTTTATGTATTTTGGATATTAATGCATCATTAGATACATGGTTTGCAAATATTTTCTCCCATTCTGTAAATTGCCTTTTCACTGTTGATGGTTTCCTTGCTGTACAGAAACTTTTGAGTTTGATGTGTCCCACTTGTATATTTTTGCCTTTGTTGCTTGTGTTTTTGGTGTCATATCCAAAATGTCATTGCGAAGACAGATGTCAAGAAGCTGTTCTCCTATGTTTACTTCTAAGAGTTTTACAATTTTGGTCTTCATTCCAGTCTTTAATCTATTTCAAGCTAATTTTTGTAAGTGGTAAGACAGGGGCCCAATTTCATTTTTATGCATGTGGCTACCTAGTTTTCCCAATGCCATATATTGAAGAAACTAGTTTTTCTACATTGAGTATTTTTGGTTCCTTTGTCAAATATTAGTTGACCATATATATGAGAGTTCATTTATGGGATCTTGATTCTGTTTTATTGGTCTGTTTCTATTCTTATACTAGTACTATACTGTTTTGATTTCTAGAGCTGAAATCAAGAAGTGTGATGCCTACAGTGTTGTCTTTTTTCTTAGGATTGCTTTGACTAGTGTCTTCTTCCGTTTTTTTTTCATCAGAGTCTTTTAGCTTTAAACATGAATATGTTTCAAAGATAAACCTGTTTTAAAGTCACTAAGGTGACTAAAACCTACTACTAATTGTAATAATTGTAATTGTAATAAAATGCTTTTTTAAAAAAATTAAGACTTACATCATGCACATGACAAAAAACTCAAAACATTTCAAAGAGATATATAATGAAAAGCAAGTATCGTCCTGAGACCATATCTCTGACTAATACCTTACAGAAGTCTTTCTGAAAGTTACTAGTTTTAGTTAACTAAAAGTGCTAACTTTGTATACCCTTCCAGAAATCTTATATGCATTATAGAAACATATTTTACATCATGTATATATATATAAAGAGAGAGAGAGAGAGAGAGAGAGAGAGAGAGAGGAACCCAAAGACTGAGACATGAGCATATTGAACACACTTTTTTCCTTTTAAACTTAACAGTGCATCTTAGAATTTTTTTCTTATCAGCATAGATAGATCTATGTTATCTTATTTAATAGTTTTTCTATTATTCATTTAACTGTTTTCCCACTGATAGATATTTAGTTTGTTTTATATTCTTTGCTATTCTGAATACTTCTGCAATGAATTCATTTGTGTATATGCACAGGTACACATATGCACACACACTTGTTTATATGCCTGAGTGCAACTGTAGAATGAATTCCTAGAAATAGAATTTCTGGGTTAAAAATATTTAGCCCCAGAAGGCAGAGAAACTGGCTTATTAAATTTATTTTTCAGTTTTAATAATCGGAGCAGAATATCAGCTCTGCCCCCCAAAATTCAATGGATTTCTTTTCCCTTTAAATTTAAATTGGACATTGAAGACATGTGGCACTTTAGTTGGGATAATATTAGACAACTACTCATGTGAACCTTCTGGTTTTCAGTGTAGCAAAATCTAAAAAACTTTCTAGATTTTCAGTGCATGGAATCTTATTCCTAGAATAAGAATGTTAGGAGGCCATCTTATTCTCTTTGGAAAATTCATCTGAAATATCATAGAATTGATAAAACTGTGCTTCTTTCAGAGTCATTTCGTGTGTATTTTTTTCCTTTGGATGAGCTTCACTCTTTTTTTATCCCTAAAGGAAAACTATTAATTATTGATTTTGTTCGGCTTTCCCTCTCTTCCTGAGTTATTTTTTTTTATTGCTATAGTATAATAGGAATGATGAAGAAATTTAAATGCATTTACCTATTCAATATAGAAGGAATATTCATATATGGGAACACTAATGGGTATTGACAATGTGCAAATTACACATTGTAATGTGCACAACTAATCATAACTAATAGTATGATTTTCACTTTGACTGAATAAAAATAGTTTAAAATATGTCAACAATCTGTTAAATCTGTTTAAATTGGTACAGAGACTAACCCTTCTATAAATATAATAAGTTCTTGGGAGATATTCACTTGGGAGAAATGTTTAAAATTAATTTATTATTCGGAATATTTTTTAGAGTGATTAGCATAGAGTTGTGTCTACAAACGGGGAGAAAAAAACCAATGCAGATCTATCCCATCCAAAGCTGTTAGTTGAAGAGATAATTTATCATTTATTCATATCTGTTGTTCTCATCCCTGGTTGCACATTAAATGATCAAGAATTTTGAAAAAATATATATAAATGTTCAACCAGACCAATTAAATCAGAATCTCAGGATGAGGGAGGGGACTGGCAGGCATCCACATTTTTTAAAGCTTTGCTGGTGATTCTACTATGCATTCAGGTTTAGAACTGCTGATTAGAAAGATAAGGAGTAGGAGTTTAGAATAAAATACTTCCTGATAACTATCAGGACACCTTGAATGCAAATTTACAAAGGAAATTACTCCAAGAGTCTTACATGTTTCTGGAACCTTCAACAAATTCAAGATGTATAGGTGGGAGACAGTGAAGATTTAAGGATCACATTGGTGAAAGAGCTGATGCTACGCTGGATTCTTCACCTTCCTTCTGTGAAAGAGCCATGGTGGATGCTACATTTTCTCTAAGCAGAGGAAGCTCCTTTAATTGGTGCACTCAGAGAACCATGAATTTGTTTTCTGCTGTTGGGAGACAAAGACTGCTATCTGATCCATGCCCAAGAAAAGTTTATCAAGCATAGACTGGGGTCTGTTTTCTATCAGCCAATTGTTCTGTCAGTGGAATCAACAGGGCTCTAATGTGGGAACCAGCCTGCCTCTCAGAGTTGGTCAGGGCAAGAAATCCATTAAGTGTTTTCCTCTAGAGAATGGCAGTGACGTGGGAGAGGGACCAGCATGGTTGACAAGAGAGGTGAGCGAAACTTAGCAGAAGGAGGTTGGAAGTGTATACTCAGATGGAAAATGGGAGTTGCAGTTGATCGCCTAGAATAAAGATGTATTTTCTTGGGTCAGCAGAAGAGCAGAACCCTTAAAACCCACAAAGCCACCTATGAGAGAAAGATTCACCCCAAATTGTCTTCCAGGACTACATTTTAACCGGCTACCAAATAGAAAGCATGACGCCATCCAGCTCAAGGAAAAATCAACCTATTCCTTGTCTTCATTTCCCTCTGCTACAGCAATACTATGGAGCTAGAAGAGCTAGTGAATACAGAAGGAAGAGAGCAGGAAAAGGAGGAGGTAAAGCCAGCCATGTCCCCTTTCCCATTGCAGGCTGCCATCCTTAAGCCTGTCCAAGCAGGAGAAGAATATAATGTTAAGCAGACATTCGAATTTGATGAGCCTTTCCCTATGATGCCTGAACTTATAGAGCACAGAAGAAAGTAAAGATTGAGTTTTAACCAACTGACCCTATAATTTATGACTTTAGTCTTGAGATGTCTTGCTCATCCTTTTACCTATCAGACTTTTTGTGTCCTCAATCCTAAATGTCTTCCTTCTTCTTAATCTATGGCTTCCCTCCCAGAGTTTCTTTATCTGCATCTTGCTTACTTGTATTTGACATCTAGTAGCTGATTTCTTCTCAACTCTTTCTTGAAAACACTGATTTCTCAATGAGCAGTAATATTTCCTAATGACTCCTGTGAATATTCAAGTCCTTACCCTCTGCCCTGCCAACACTCATCTGCAGTGAGGCATGTCTCATCATGGAATAAAACAGAACAGTTAGCTAGCTATTTTACTTTCCAACTTGTTTTGCTAGCATTTTGGAGATGTAGGCAAACAACAAAGGGCGACACAGTATACAGACCTCATTAGTGAAGCATAACAGAGCCCACCAGAATGGAACTGAACTGAACTGTGAGCGCGCCCAAATTACAGAGCTACAAATTTAGTTCTATTTGCATTTCATGAATTGTGTGCTATTAATGCATTGGAAACCATAGGACCAAATAAGGGTGGTATAATTTTTATTAGAGTCACACACAGAATTGTGTACCTTCATTTGCATGTTTACTTTCTTTCAAAAATGATTCAAAAATCAGAATTCAGAATGATAAAAAACACTCTTTGAAGGGTTTGAATTCTGACAAAGTAGGAACCTCAGAAAATTATTACAAGGATGACTTTTACATGCCTGGAAAATATAATTCTTTAGCCCTGGAAATCACTTTTGTTTAATTTGCCATGATCTTTCCCAGTTTCTCTCATAAACTACTTTGAATTGGTTTTCTGAGCCAGTCTAGTATGAGACCTCTAGGGAAGGCACAGCTGCAATGTATAAAAAAGCAGCAGTTTTGGTTCATTATGGCATTTTCCCTTCTTAATATGTGAAATTCTAATAGTAGAGGTTAGGGTATCACATGCCCCTGTGTTTCTTTTTTTTTTTTACATTTTATTTTATTTATTTATTTATTTATTTATTTACTTATTTACTTATTATTTATTTGAGAGAGAGAGAGAGAGAGAGAGAGAGAGAGAGAGAATGAGTGGGGGAGGGGCACAGAGAGAGGGAGACACAGAATCCAAAGCAGGTTCCAGGCTCTTAGCTGTCAGCACAGAGCACAATGCAGGGCTCAAACTCATGAACCGTGAGATCCTGACCTGAACTGAAGTCAGACGCTTAACCGACTGACCCACCCAGGCGCCCCTCACATGCCACTATGTTAATGAGAAACTTGGTAAGGGTGACATTTAGTTAATTCACACAACCTTTATTAAAAGTGCAATTTTTTAAAGTTTATTTATTTATTTTGAGAGAGAGAGAAAGTGGGGGAAGGGCAGAGAGAGGGAGAGAGAGAATCCCAAGCAGGCTCCGTGCTGTCAGTGCAGAGCCCCACAAAGGGCTCAAACTCACGAGCTGTGAGATCATAACCTGAGCTGAGATCAAGAGCCAGACACTTAACTGACTGAGCCACCCAGGCACCTCAAAAGTACACACAATTTTAAGTAATAAGGTGTAGATTATTGCTGTTGATTGCTTTTCTATGAGTAAGATGAACCTTGCATTCCTGGTATGTCCATTCATGAATTTATTCAACAATCATTTATTGATTGTCTAGAATGTGTCAGGCATTGTTTGATGCTAGAGACAGAAAGTACAGTAAGATACAACACTGTCCCTGATCCACAATCTTGATGTGTTTGCAAAGAAAAGCTTGTAAAAGATCACTTCAGTAGATAAGTGTTATAACAAGTATGCACCAACTCCAATGACGGAACAAAGAAAGAAACATTTAATTTATTAGAATGATTTGGGTGGAAAATGGTTCAAAAAGGAGAAGATCCTTGAATGAGTTTCATGAGATAGAGTAGGCATTCTAAGGCAAATGTGATAATGGTGAGAGGGATATTGTATACAACAGGATGAGCATGTGAAAAATACATAAGCATGGCACAGCTTGACACCCACAGGAAGTTGTCAGTCATTTGATATGACAAGAGTGTGGGGGTCTTCATTAAGAAATAAAGTCCCAGAAGGTACGCTGATAAATGGCGATGAGTTCCAGATCACAAAATATCTTTGATGTATGTTATAGAATTTGTGTTCAACCTGTAGGCAATGGGGAATCATTAGAATATATTTAAAAGGAGAATAACATTGTCAGATTTGTGGTTTTAGACACATCATTCTGGCAGCCACATGGAGGATTGGTTAAAACCTCAAATTTAATCCTTCAAATCTGTGATCTGTTGAACTATAGATTCAGAAGTTCTGTTAAACTCCTACAACTGAATGCAAAAATTTGTGTGCCTATATACTACTTCTGGGGAGAAATTTCATAACATACATTTGACTTTTAATCACAAAAGGGGATGATCGTGAAAGCCAGGAAGTAGGGTGACAAACTCATCTCAGTTTGCCTGGGATTTTCCTGGTTTTAGTACCAAGAGTATTGCATCCTGGGAAACTCTCAGTTCCCAGGAAACTGGGCCAGTTAGTCATCCTCCTTGGAAGTTACAAGATTGTGACAATAGACCCTGTGAAAGGAAATTAAGAACTTCAACTAGAGAAGAAAGAATGACCTTGAGAGCTACAATACATAGAACTGAATGGTCAACTGAATTGGGGTGCAGTAAGGGAAAATGAATTAAATATAAAACTTATGTTTCTAGCTCTAGTTAATGTATTTATCTGGTTGCCATAAAGGAAAGTGTGTGTGTGTGTGTGTGTGTGTGTGTGTGTGTGTGTGTACAAGTAAGAATGACTTACACTTTGAGCATGTAGATATTAAGTATTTCTGAGATTCTGATGGAAATGCCCAATAGGAATTGGACATGTAGATTTAAAATTGTAGTAAATCTAGAGGAATTTGAATAAGATTATTCAAGGAAGATGTGTAAAGTCAGAAATAGTGGCCAAAAAGAGAATTCTGAGAGGGGCACCTGGGTGGCTCAGTCATTTAAATGTCTGACTCCTGATTTGGGCTCCGGTCATGATCTCATGGTTGTGGGTTTGAACCCCGCATTCATCTCTGTGCTGATGGTGAGAAGCCTGTGTGGGATTCTTTATCTTCCTCTCTCTTTGTCCCTCCCCTGCTCATGCTCCCTCTCTCTCTCAAAATATATAAATCAACTTAAAAAATAAAGAAAAGTATTCTGGAAAGTTTGTATATTTGAGGGATCCTGAAAAGAATAAAACAGTCTGCTTGAAACTTTAAGCAGATTACCAAGAGAAACTGTACTGTCAGAATTCAAGAGAGGAAAGATTGTGATTATTATTTATATCTTTTACAGTTTTAAATAATTTTCTGGATATATTAGCCAATGTAAACAGAAAAGAGAAAGAAATTAGAATATGAAGTTTGTAAAAAGGAAGGAATGAAATATTATTCGAAGCTTATATGATTATATACTCTAGAAAATCATTGGGAAATATGATTGCAAACATTAAAATAATTTAGAGGTAACTGGGTGGCTCAGTTAAGCATTTGACTCTTGATTTCAGCTCAGGTCATGATCTCACAGTTCGTGAGTTCGAGCCCCACATCAGGCTCTGCATTGACAGAGTGGAGCCTGCTTGGAATTCTCTCTCTCTCCCTTTCTCTCTGCCTCTCTCTGTCAAAAATAAATAAATAAACATTAAAAAATAATTTAATAAGCTGGATAGATACAAAATATATACAGAAAACCAAATCATTTCTGTTTATTCAAACAATAAAAGGTTGGAAGATTTAATGGGCAAAGATATTCATCTGTATCAATCAATAAGATTGATTATATACAATCAATTGTATAAGAGTTAATATTGAATGTTATTATTGGATGAATATTGAATGTTATGTTCTAGGCACTCTTCTAAGTGCTTTCATAGGTTAAATTCACTAATCTTCACAACAACTGCATTTTACAGATGAGGAAGTAGTGGCAAAGAGAGTTTAAGTAATTTGCTTGCGTTTATACGGTTAATAAGTGGCAGACCTATATTTTAAATTTAGGGAGTCTTAATCCATAGGCTGTGGCTTTAATTGCCATACTATGTAGTTAATCCCTTTAGGGAAAAAAAATAGTAAAGTCCTACTCAAGAATATATTTAATAAGAAACACCCGAAATCTATATGAAGACAATGTAAAAATGGTACCAATGGAGAAAGGACTTCTTAGACAAATAAAAAAGCATATCACGTCCTTGGATAGGAAAACTTAACATAAAAGTATAAATTCTTCTTAAATTAATCTACAAATATAATTTGATTCCAATGAAAATAATAAAATATTTTTTCCTGTGAAACTAGTTTTGGTTTATATGTAAAAATTTTTAAAGGAAAATTCAGGAATAAAAAAAGCACTGTTGAGGAGATAGAGCATCAGATATTTTAAAGGTATTAAAATTTTCAAAAATTAAAATAAGATGCTGCTAACACATGAGCAGAAAGATAAATGAAAGTCTAGAAATAAATTGAAATACATAGGGATTCAGTATGTGATAGAAATGGCCTTATGTCATTTATGTAATATACATCAGTAGGGGAGAAAAAGCAAGGTTCAATAAATGGTTCTTGGGTAATGGGGAAGCCGACTGGACAAAAACGGATTCATGTCTCAACACTTCAAATAAATTTGCGGGGTGCCTGGGTGGCTCAGTCGGTTAAGTGTCCGACTTCAGCTCAGGTCATGATCTCACGGTTCGTGGATTTGAGCCCTGCATACAGCTCTGTGCTGACAGCTCAGAGCCTGGAACCTGTTTCAGATTTTGTGTCTCCTTCTTTCTGCCCCTTCCCTGCTGGTGCTCTGTCTGTCTCTCTCAAAAATAAATGAACATTACCAAAAATAAATAAATAAACAAACAAATAAATAAATAAATTTGAGACAACTGAAGACTGCACTGTAAAAAAGCACAAGTATATATATATATATATATATATATATATATATATATACATATACATATATCATGCCTTAGCAACTTTACACTCAGATTTATACCCTGTAGGAATGTGTGCTTTAGAAGTATAGAATGCCACAGAGTAAGAAACAAAAACAAAAAAGATGCAATAAGTTTTCACACACATAAAATAAGAAGAATAATAAATAAATGTTTAAATCTTTAAACATAATTTTTGCTAAACAAAAGAGGTCAGATCCCCCAATATATGCAGCACGTAATTCCATTCATATAAAGAGCAAAATTAAACTTTCTTATTTATGGATAATGACATACTCAGCAATAATGTAAAGACAAGCAGGCAGGGATTACTAACACAGCCAACATAATGACTGTCCCTGGATGGCTTGTGATTAGGCAGAGGAGGAAGCCTGGGTTTGACCTGCTTCTGGGCAGCTGGCAGTATCTCATTTCTTTACCTGGATGCTAGTTACGCAGTAACCTTATAATATTTCCTTAAATTGTACATTCATATGTGGTTCACCTTGCTGTATTTGTGTCGTATTTCATAACAAAAAAAATGTATTAAAGAGGATAAAAGTTGAGTGTTAATGACTCAGCAGCCACAGAAGGAACTTCTTGGTGCTCGTGGAGATTTGTTTATGAAAATTCATCAAGCTGTACACGATTTGTGCACTTCCTATACATGTAATTCAATAAAATTTTAAAAATTAAATCTAAAAATGGAAGGAAGCAGGTGCCTGGGTGGCTCAATAGTTAAGCATCTGACTGTGGCTCAGGTCATGATCTCAGGGTTCATGAGTTCAAGTCTCACAGCGGGTGAGCTCGAGTCCCGCTTCAGGTGAGTCCCACTTCTCTTTCTCTCTCTCTCCCTCTCTCTCTCAGTCTGTCTCTCTTTCTCTGCCCCTCCTGGGATTCTTTCTCTCCTTCTTCCCCTTATTCACTTGCACCCTCTCTCTCTCTCTCTCTCTCTCTCTCTCTCTCTCATAAATAAAAAATGGGAGGAAGCTAAACAAGAAGCCGTGTGGACTGTTCTTTTTATTAGCTGAGGTTTGAATGGAAGCAAAACTTAAGGTAGTGTCCAGAGGGCAGGAATTTATAATCTACAGAAGAGACCTGGACATAATTACATGTGATAGGGAGAGAATCAGGAGAGGAGAAGGCATGAAACAGTGGAGAGAAGATACACAATGGCCGGCCTCAGTTTTAAAGGAGTGGGGAGGGAAGCAGGTGTACAGATGGAAAGAAAGGGTTTGAACGAGGGCAGGAGTACATTTTTCTTCGAAACTTGGGAGAAGGAAATCGGAAAGGAAACCTTGGCAGGAACAGGAGAAAACATGACTATAGGTAATAAGCCACAGATTTAGATGTTTAAGCCCAAGACTACAGAAGAACGTACTATCACTTACAGAGGGAAGAGATGCAGAAATCCCTCTCTCCAAGAGGTCAATGAAGGATTATAAATGTTACAATGAAGAGATGGGAAAGAAAGGATAGGTACAGAACTATTCAAGGATCATTGAGTAGTGCTGATGGTCCAGTGTCATTTGGAGTTGATATATTTGGTGGCGTTTATCTCCAGAGTTAAGCAGTTATCCTCAGTGGTTTAGGGACTGGGAATGAGATAGAAAACGATAAGGTTAAGTCAAGATAGAGAATCTTCAGGCAAAATTTGGCTGACGTTTATGTAAAAGCAGATTGCAATAATTGGTCCTAGGAAGACTATGGTTAGATGGTGCATATGGGGCCTGGGGTTCATAGGGAAGGAAGCAATCGCAAAATGGCGTGATCCAGGGAGGCAACTGGAAATGAGGCAGGTAAGAGAACTGCATTGCTACAGTACCCCAGGGCCAACTATCTCTCCCCGAAAGTTTGATTGAGGTTTGAAAATGTTCAGTTTTACAATGGAATCTTGCAATTTTTCTAACACAAAATAGAATTCAATAGGAGAAATACTTTGTATTTTCAAGTAATAACTCTACAGAACTTCTCTGAAGCACAGGTCTTGAAAACAGCATTTCATTGAGACTCCACCTTATAAATAGGAATCCAAGTTAAATATTATGGGGGAGGAGGTAAATCTGCAAAAAGAAAATCAAATTATATATCAAAGCTCCAATACATATTTACTTTGGGGTAATTCTCTGTGTCAGCCTGAGTCATGGCTTGCCTTGGCACTAGAATGACTATTTCCTGAAGGTGTCAGTATGGCTGGAAGATTAGAATCCTGCCAGAAGTTCTTCCTAAATTGCTCATGGTTAGGCAAAGACAGACAAGAGAAGAGTGAGAGCAAAAGTGTTCTGACTGAGGCTGAAAGTATTGCTGTCTGCTCTCTGTGATTCCTTTCTTAGGAAATGCAGGTGCCTGAAGATTTTTTTAAAAGCCTCCTCTTCCCTCCTCACCCCCTGCCCCATCCCTGACTTCAGGACTCCAATTGGTATACTTTTTGCTGTCATTTCCCAACCATTAACAATTAAACTGCACTCCTACCATGCTGAACCGAAAGGGTGCTTCTACAATCAACATGAGAAGAAGAATCAATCCATCAACAAGAAGGTAATTGTTGAGCAAGACTTCTGTGTGACATACAAGGGAAGATACAAAAAATGCTTAAATAAAGTCTATCTTTAAGGCTATTATGTAATAGAGGAATAGGGAAAACATACATATTTCACAAATGCAGACATATATGGTAGATGTCAGTGGAAAAGCGGACTGAGATTTTGAGGTAGGCTGGTGTGGTCGGCATAGGCTGCATGGGGAAAAAAGGATGTGACCTCAGGGATGGGCTGTTGTGCAGAATTTCAACAGGTGAATACATTGAAATAGCACGAGTCATGTTCATGTTATCTCCTATTTGCCAAGAAAGTTTTAAATGGCCAATGTCATCACTTGGAAACATATCTGCATGTAATCAACTTATAATTATTTGTGCCAGGAGAGGAATAATCCCAAAACAATTTGCCTTTGAATTGGACTAAACTGTGCAATATTACTTGAAGTCCGTTTGTCCTCTTTGTTTGGAATTATTTAGGCTAATGTTAAATTCCTTGCATTTGCTGAGCACAAAGAGAGAGCTCAGGGGTATATGTCTCAGCACTAGATGGTGTTGGGGGAAAGCAACACTCCGATAAAATAACGACAAACGCTTCTGAATCAATTTCATGTTGTCATGGCTAAACACAAACAGCCTCAGAACATCTGGGATTTCCTCATTTTAATTCCAAGTTGTCAGATTTTACACATTCTTGCTTTCTTGGACTGAGATGTTTTTTCTAGTGTGACTTGTGTCCACTTGCAAAATTGTTAAGAATTACCGTCAAACGGGGACCTTAGATTTTCCCACGTGAACTGTGTCTTATAATGTCAGAGTTGGTGAGGATGGAGGAAAAGAAAGACTAGACAAAAGAGAACTTCTGAATTGAAAACCCAACATCAACAGCAATCAAATTATTAAAGAAAATACCCTAAAATCATTTCTTTAATTTCAAAGGGATCTGTAATTTGAAATTTAAGCCAACATCACGATGAGAGCTTCCAGATCTTTGAACCTCTCTAAAATTTCTATTTGCCACAGCCAACTTCTACCTTTCTATCTCTCTTCTCTGCTTCAGTTTTCCCCCTTAACATTTTGTAATTAAAAATAAATTTTTTAACATTTATTTATTTTTGAGAGACCAAGAGAGACACATCATGAGCAGGAGAGGGGCAGAGAGAGAGGGAGACACAGAGTCCAGAAGTAGGCTCCAGGCTCCAAGCTGTCAGCATCAAGCCCAACATGGGGCTCGAACTCACGAATTATGAGATCATGACCTGAGCCGAAGTTGGTCGCTCAACTGACCAAGCCACCCAGGCGCCCCCACTCCTTAACATTTTTCATTATCTAACATGCAATTCACTTTATTTTATCTAGTGTCTCCATCACTAGAAGGTAAACTCCATGATGGCAGAGATTTTTCTCTATATCCCCACTCCCCAAAACAGTGTGCTGAACATACAAGTATTTTATAAATATTTGTTGTTGAGTAAATCCTAAATCTTTGTGTCAATGGGTTTGAAGTATTTTTCCATAATCTCAGAGTAATTTTTATATTCAATTTACCTTAAATGGACTGACATTTCTACTATGAACAGAAAACTGGATTCAAACCTAAATTATTACATCATCTTTTTATAAAATCGGATTAAACATAGGGGCACCTCCAACTTTGGCTCAGGTCATGATCTTCCAGTTTGTGAGTTCGAGCCCCACATCGGGTTCTAGGTTGACAGCTCGGAGCCGGGAGCTTGCTTCAGCTTCTGCGTCTCCCTCTTTCTCTGCCCTTCCCCCTGCTCATGCTCTCTCGCTCTCTCTCAAAAACAAATAAATATTTTTAAAAAATTAAACAGATTAAACAAAGAGAAAATAAATTTGAATTTTTTGTTTAAAAAATACACATAATTTTCAACTGTGAATATATTCAATAGGGTTAACTTGATAACTGAAATAACTATATTTGGTCCAGTTATATTAGGAGTAGAATTAAGCTGGATCAATCAATACTCATAAGCAACTTTCTGTTCAACAGATGAACTGATGAAGAAGTGCATATGTTTGAATTATGGTGAACTATCATCAAGAATAACTTGAGCAGAATAACAATTCTGAATAACATCTTTTTACTATTTCGGAATGGTTATTATCAAACTATTTCTGAATAGAGATAAGATGCTTTATAAATAATCTGTTTAATTATTAAAAAGAAAGCTCTGAAGAGCAATTTAGTAGAGTGATAGTCTGTCAAGATAGGTGTGTCATAGGCAGATAAAAGGAAGCAATAGTTTCATTTCTGTATCTAGCATTGGTCAGAAAACGCCTGAAATCTTTTTTTAAGACACATATTTTAAGTGGATCATTGACAAACTAGGGCATATTGGAAAAAATAACCAGGATGGTGAAATGCCTAGAAATTATTTTTAATAAGAAACACTTAAATAAGCTTTACTAATAAAAAAGAAGCAGTTCAATAATCTAGAGATGTTTGAGATGTTTAGCATAGAAGAGAAAATATTTGGGTGAGGGAGAGTGAACATTTTTTAAGATCTTCAAATAGCTGACTTGCTACCAGTAGAGCTAGAATTTGTTTTTTTTTAGTTACTCTAGTGGGCCTAAAAAGAACAAGAAGTAAGCTGAAATTACAGAGAACTAGACTTATATTTACTGTAACAAAGAACTTGTTAACAATGTGAACATTTCAAAAATGTAATGAATTACATTATGAGGTGATAAATAACCCCTCTGCCTTCACATTCACACTGTGGATTGGAGGAAACAAACTCCATATTGTGAATATCCGGAGGGCAAGGGCTGTGTTTAATGTTTCTATACCTTTAATATATGTAGTATGTTTACATGTAGAAGAAGACCAATAAGGAGCTCAAGAGCCTTTGGTGGCATGGATGAATGGATGTAGTTTGGACACATGAATATTTCCATGTTTCTGCATCATCCAAGCTATCTGAGGCAGAATACTCATAAAATTGGTTGAAGGCTGACTGAATACAAAACATGTGAGAGAGGCACCTGGGTGGCTTAGTGGGTTGAGCATCCGGCTCTTGGTTTCAGTTCAGGCCGTGATCTCATGGTTAATGAGTTCGAGCCCTGCTTCAGGCTCTGTGCTGACAGCGTGGAGCCTTCTTGGGATTCTCTCTCTTTCCCTCTCTATCTGCCCCTCCCCTGCTTTCTCTCTATCTCTTTCTCTCTCAAAATAAATAAATAAACATTAAAAAAAAAAAAAGAAAGAAAGAAAAGAAAACGTGAGAGATAGAAGTGAGAGATAGTGTTTGGAGTAAATGTCAGGACTTAACTACCCTAGAACCATTTGCTTACATTCTAGGGTAGTAACAACCCAGAAAATTTCTCCTTTCCTCACAGAGAAAATTTATTTACATTTCAGAGTGAAGAACTTTCTGGAAGACATGATGGACTCATGTACCAACCATCCTATGTAAGTTTTGAGTTTCACACTTTCAAGGTTCCTTCCCTATGGTAGAACCCTGGTAAATGTTCAAATGAACATCTGCCCTCACTATGGTGCCCTGTGGAGGCTTGGGAAACAGACACTCAAATTTATGTCTGTCTTTCTATCTATCTATCTATCTATCTATCTATCTATCTATCCATCCATCCATCATCTATCTATATGTATCAACTTAACAGATGAATGGAAGAAAGGAAAGAAGGAAAGAAGGGAGGGAAGAAGATTGGATATTTATCTGTGAGGAACTCTATATTCCTGCATTGGATGGAAATTTCACAGATAATGATGAAGACCTATTCAACTTTTAGGTACATGTTGCTTTTTATATAATACTTATTTTATACATTTATTTATTATCTATTTAATATACTTATTAAACAGATATATTTATTATATATATTATATTTTTTTCAGGTCACTGTTGGTAATTTTAAGGGATGTTTTCATTCCCATGCCAACAAACAAAATTCAGTTTCTGAAAAAAGAAGACAAAAGAGTCTGCAAGATTTTTTTACTTCAAAATATCTCTTAGGAAGTATACAAATTTCTTGGTGTAAAGAGTAATTTTTATCTCTGATAAATCATTAGTGAAAAGTGCTCTAATAAATGACATGGCAGTCTGAGGTAAGTTACTTAAGATGATAACAAAGAACCCCTTTCTGAGATAACAGAATTGATTCTATAAAGATGATCTCTTAAAATGGTTGAAACAGAAAGAAGAATCATTTGGCCTAAGTTTTCCTCAGGACATGCTCAAAATACACTGAATTCTCCTCTGAACAGAAGAAATAGAATTTGTCAAACTGAAGATTCTAGAGACATTTAACTTGCTATTTTGCTAGCATTTGGGGTCTTGAGAAGAGCTTTAATCAAATGAACAACTCTTAAATGTAACCATAGGCATTTAGGCTTTTTTTTTTTTTTTCAAGTTCATTAGGGCACAAAGTGATTCATGAAGAACTTCAAAAGGATTGATTAATGCATGTCTAGTTTCTGTAGTTAAAACATTTGAAAACTCTTTACTCCCCCCAAGTTTTATGGTGATTCACCTAAAAAAATCTCTCTCACTGGCAGAAACACATGTTAGCAACATTTATACACTGAAGAGAAACACCACCGAGACCAAAATATTATGTTACTAAGTTAATGATATGCATATCTCATAGAATTTACTGTAATCGATATCTGTGACCAAGCTGGCAACAGATCAAACACTGCCCTGTATCAAATCCTTGCAAGTCCCCTCCTCTGACTGCTTCACCCACTGGCCATTACAGAGCTTATTATATGGTTCACCTTCAGACAATAACTCACCGCCAGCGTAGGGTTTTAATTCAGCTGCTGCATATATATTTGAAAATGTCTATCTTCTTGCTCAAAGTCAATTATACTATTTACTCAGATGCTAGCAAAAGCATTAAGTTATATACATTGCACACAATTAGTTATAGTTATCCACTGACCTAAGCAAGAATTTGTGTACTCGAAGATATGAGTATGTTTAGTAAAACACACTAAACCTAATGTTCTATATGTGTTTGTCATGCCATTGAACAGTTTCAAAGAAGTCTCACTGGAATTTTATCTGATCTTCAGAACTACAAGGTGACCCAGCTTTTGGTTTTCATGGCTGTCACGGAAGAGGAGCGCACACTCATTCCGAATGACTCCACAAGGTAGAACTAAACCAGCAGGTGAAACCCACAGGGAGTCACATTGTAGCCCAAAATAAAGGAGCCTTTTCTGACTATTAAGTCTCTTTAAGTGCATTGGTTTGCTTTATAGTTGGTGTGCTTCCTGTCGATGGAAATGTCTAACACAGTGGCAAAAAGAAGTCAAGTATTCAGTGAGTAGCTGGGTGAGATGACCTTTCACATTTCTCCAAATGTTGGAATCCTGCATACATGCTCTAGTATTCCTTTAGTTAAAAATGGGTAGTAGCTTGCTGTCCTTCAGATCCAAAGGGGGAGTATAACGCTCCTTCTGTTCCCTTTTCTGTTTTGGACACATGCCCAGTTAAGATGAAGAACAGTTTAGCCATGAGCTTCAGCTGCTGCGTGGCTAATGGAAAAGGAGCCCAGGAATGCACACTCTCTCTGTGTCTACTCAATGCCAACAGGCTCGTCTGATTGGAACAAAAATCCAGTCAAGCTGCCTGTTTGGCAGTGTGCGAGCAACACATCTGGGTGCCTTACAAGACTTCTGACTGAATGAAGGGGCTGTTTTCAAACTACATAGGCCCAACATTAAAAGGTCTCTTCCCCCCTGGGCTGTCCCATAAGCTAGTGAATGTTGATCATGAAATCCATGGTATCATGAGGCAGAAAGATCTCAGAAAAGATCTGAAGCTACATTTATCAAAATGTCTTCCATGGAAACACTGTCTCGTGAAGGTTCCATGGGGAAAAAGTGGTATGATATCAAAGAAACTGCATCTTTAGGTCTTTCTGAAGATTCACAATGCACATTATTAAAATTAAATGTTCTGAGAAGTCTTATTGCAAAGAAACATTGGTAAACATAGATCTGACCAACACAATTTTTTTTTGTATGGTGCTCATTAACATTCCACAGAAGACACTTTGGGAAATAGTGGTATTTTTAGTACCAAATTGTCATTTTTACATATGAAGAAACTTATGTCCAGGGAGATAAAATGACTTGTTTCAGGCTGAATATACTGACAGAATTATGACTAGAACTTGACTTTCCTTACTCCTAATCCAATATTCTTTTCCCTGATGGATTGTTATCATCGCATTTTTGGCTTTTATATTTCATTTCATCATGCCTGGGTCAGGTGTTCATACTTAGACTGATCTCTGGCTACAAGGTAGACTCTGGGAAAAGTTTTAAGATAAGTACTTGCTTAGCCAATCTTCTAGAGCCAGGAATTGGGGTCATGTTGTAAAAAAAGAAAAATATATCAGATCATGGAGAGATACTAGAACCAAACCTGGAATTTTCCACAACTAAAAAAATTCCCACTATAATTTTATGGTTGCCTATATCACCTGCATTTCCTCTTTTTCATACTCAATTCCTAATGAGCCCTTGCTTAATATGATTCACCTGTTCCATATAGAACCCCAAATCTACTCAAACCAATTAAAATGAGACAACTCAGGATTGTATTTTGTTCATTACAGAACTGTTATAGCCATTATAAGTTCAGCAACTCAGGATTCCTTCTCTAGTTGGCTCCATCAGACCCAGACATGGCTCTTGAAGAACACAAAATATATGGACTTTGCCTTCTCTCCCAGTGCAGTCCAATATATAATGGTGGTGGTGGGGAAGATGGTGGTGGTGAATGTTCACATTTAAAACAATAAACAAAATGAACATTGGATGAGTCACCAAGTTCTTTGACGATTGATAAATCCTATAATTAGTCAATTTGGACCTCCTCATATCAATTTTCTGGGAAGCTTTCCACTGCATTTTTTAGGAGCAGCCATTAAAGAAGCTTTGTAGTACTCTCTTGGGTTGTCCTAACTTAGTTGTTCAATTCATTTGGTGGTAATTTTGGTGACTATAAATTACTTAAGAGTCTGGGAAACACAGTCATCTTTTTTTTCAATCTTGAGAGTCCTTTTGATCATATACTACCCTAAGAATTTCAGTGACTACTGCTCACTATCTTTGTCATAAAACTCTTGTTAATTAGCAATATAGGAAATCTTATAGTCTAACCTAGGCTGAACTACAGACTCAAGAGACTATGTCCAATCTCCTAATTTCTGCTTAAAGTTATCAACCTTGGAGCATAAATAAAGCTTGATAGACTGGCTTGGGGCAGCAGAAAATATTTCCTCATAAACAAACTTGTTCTAGCTCAGAGCTGTCTAATACAACTTCCTATAGAAATGTTCTTATTTTGTGCTGTCCAATATGGCGGGCACTGGACACGTGGCTACTGAGCACTTGAAAAGTGATTAGTACCACTGAGGACCTAATTTTTAATTTCATTCAATTTTAACTAATTTGTATTTACATAGCCTCATGTGGCTAATGGCTACTATTTTATCATAGCTCTAGAAGGCACTATGTACTATAGCAATTAGCAAGATGTGCTTTGTGGGGTAGGAGGAGCAAGAGCCTGTGAAATTGGGGTTCTCTGATTCACCTCCTCTTTTTCTGTATATTCATTTTTCAAACCACAATCCTATGTTATCCTTAGCATCAGAAGCAGGGGCTATTAGAAAACACTATATTAACAATGCAGCTCAGAATGATGAATGAAGCTCTGATCTTAAGTAGTTTCAGATCTTCCTCATAACAAAGTTACCTACTTATCCTATTGTTTCTGATTCTGTTTTTCAGCAAAGTAACTGTGGACAGGAACCTCTTGTCTCTTTGAAATATGTCAATGGAGGCCATCAGAAATATTCAGTAATCTATTCTAAACTAACAATTTACCACAAAGTTCTTACACTTTCAGCCCAAAGAGCACAATATTCTGATCCAAGAGAAAGATCAGGTTATTGTTTCTGAAGACTTACAGCTTTTCACTCTGGAATGGGAAAGTGCTCCACACTTCCAGCCCTCATGAGTCAGTTCCATATTTTCTCCAAGTTTGTTGTGTCACACACTTGCCAATTTGAGTAGCAGTGCTCTTTTGGTTGCAAGTGACAGAAATCCATTTAAACCAAAACAAAAAGGGGGTGGGGGCTTCTACTGTCTGTGTATAGGAAAACCTCATAGAAGACAAAAGTGGTCCACAGTATTTATAAACAAGAGCTATGTTCCGGATACTCACTAACAGCTGTTACAATGCATGGCAACTCTCTCTCTCTCTCTTTTGACATGTTAACTGCCTGTATGTATGTATGTATGTATGTATGTATTTATTTATTTATATACTTTTTAAAAAATTTAAATTTCAGTAATTAATAGACAGTGTAGTCTTGGCTGCAGGAGTAGAACCCAGTGATTCACCCCTGACATATGACACCCCATGCTGATCCCAAGTGTCCTACTTGGTGCCCATCACCCATTTATCCCATCTCCACACCCAACACCCCTCCAGCCACCCTCTGTTTGTTCTATGTTTAAGAGTCTCTTATGGTTTGCCTCCCTCTCTGAGTGTATCTTATTTTTCCTTTGAAACCCCAACTTGCACATAAAGGTGTAAACTGCTTTTCATCATCCTGTCTTCAGGACGATTCCTGAACTCTGTTTTGTTTTTGATGCATGCTGTTTATATTTTAGGTTTTCTTAGAAGCTTCCTAGCAAGATTTTAGAGTTTAGTGGTACTCTGACCTTGTAGTCTACCAT
This sequence comes from Herpailurus yagouaroundi, assembly GCF_014898765.1. Taxonomy (NCBI): domain Eukaryota; kingdom Metazoa; phylum Chordata; class Mammalia; order Carnivora; family Felidae; genus Herpailurus; species Herpailurus yagouaroundi. Next base: position 3,105,839 of record NW_024412470.1, read on the forward strand.
GGCCTCTTGCGAACTGTCTTCTGTCCTAGTTTGTTCTCCCTTTAGATTTACTCAACTTCATAGCACTTTGGATTCTGTGCTGTGGCTTACTCCATCAAGTACTTCTTGCTTCACTTTATAAGAAGAGGATTTTTTTCTGCTTGTGTTTGTGCTTCATCTTCTTTCCTTTTAACTTTTCATTTGTTTTCCATTTCTGTTAGTATTCCTTTTGCATGCACAAAAGTAAAGGGACTGAGATAACAAGTAACACATCAACAGCAGTCCTGACACACTGAACAGTTGGCCCAGCTTGGAAAGTGAGGCAAAGAAACATGCACATGAAGGGTGAATGGGCTCGTACTTTTCTGCTACTGAGAACTGTCTCACCAAAGACCCACAGCAGATGTATCGAAACACTTCAGTAAAATTTCATAGAATCTGGGGACATAGCAATTAGAACAAAAAAAGCTGAAAGTTCTGTTCCTAGAGAACCATCTGCCTTCAGAAGAAACTGGTCAGGGTGGTAGACAGATAGGAAACCAAGTCATATGAAGAATGAGTAAAGATAGTGGAAAATTTTAGCCTAGCATCAGAAAATGATAAAATCTAAGGTAAAAGGAAGCCCAAAAGTCCAATCTACTAAAAAATGTTTAGATTTTCTACCAACTGCTTGTCCATCATATGCTTAAAATACCTCTAATGAGGATAAGTTCCCTCTCACTGCAAAGCAGTATCTTTAATAGAAATATTTTAAAATAAGTTTTTACTGAGGGATAACACACATGTGGAAATTTTCACAAATCATAAACATACAGCTTGATTAATGTTCAAAATGTGAAGTCACGTTCCACTTTTCTGCTTTTGTTGTTGTTCTTGAGGGCCATCTGTCATTTTGATTTATTTTTAAAAAATGCCTTGTGGAGGACACCTGGGTGGCTCAGTCAGTTAAGCGTCCTAGTTTGGCTCAGTTCATGATCTTGCAGATCATGAGTTCAAGCCCCACATCAGGCTCTGTGCAGACAGCTCAGAGCCTGGAGCCTGCTTCAGATTCTATCTCCCTCTCTCTCTGCCTTCCCCCCGCTAGCGCTCTCCCTCTCTCAAAAATAAATAAATATTAAAAAATTTTTCTTGTGGTATAATTGACATATAATGTATTAGTTCCAGGTGTACAATAGAATGATTCAATATTTGTATATATTGTGAAATGATCACCACCAAATGAGGAGTGTAGTTAACATACACCACCTCACATAGTTACAATATTGTTTCTTGTGACGAGAATTTTTAAGATCTACTCTCTTGGCTACTTTCAAATACACAGTTTTATTATTATACCATTTTACATTATTATATATTAATATATATTATTATATTATATTATATTATATTATATTATATTTATTATATTATTAACTATAGTCTCCATGCTATACATTACTTCCCCATGACATTTTTTTTATAACTGGAAATTTTACCTGCATCACCTACTTTTCCCACCCTCCATCTCTGGCAATGACTAATCTGCTCCCTGTATTCATGAGTTTTGTTTTTGTTTTTAAGATGCCACATGTAAGTGAAATCATATGGTATTTGTCCTTCTCTGTCTGACTTTTTTCACTTAGCATAATACCCTCTAGGTTCATCCATGCTGTCGCAAATGGCAGGATTTCCTTCGTTTTAATGGCCGTATAGTATTCCATCAGATACGTGATACACATCACATTTTCTTTATCCATTCATCCATCAGTGCCAATGCAGGTTGTTTCCATATCTTGGCTATTGTAAATAATGTTGTGGTGAACATGGGAATATATATATTTTTGAGTTAGTGCTTTCATTTCCTTCAGATAAATACCCAAGAGTGAAATTGCTGGAACATATAGTAGTTCTGTTTTTAATTTTTTGAGGAACCTGTGTAATTTTTTTCCGAAGTGGCTGCATCAATTTACATTCCCAGAAAAAGTGCACAAGGGCTCCCTTTTCTCCACATCCTTGCCAACACTTGTTATGTCTTATCTTTTTGATAAGAGTTGTTCTAACAGGTGTAATATCTCATTGTGGTTTTGACTTGCATTTTGCTATTAGTGATGTGGAACACTTTTTCATGTGCCTGTTGCCCATTAGTATATTATCTTCAGAAAAATGTCTGTTTGGTTCTCTTCCCATCTTTTACTTAGATTGTTCTTTTGTTGTTGACTTGTATGAACTCCTTCTATATTTTGGATATTAACCCCTTATTAGATGTGTGATTTGCCAATATTTTTCCCATTTAATAGGTTGCTTTTTCATTTTGTTGATGGGTTCCTTTGTTGTGCACTTTTTGTTTGTTTATTTGGTGTTGTCCCACTTGTTTATTTTTGCTTTTATTGCCTTTGCTTTCAAATCATCATCATCAAGACAGATGTTAAGGAGCTTACCACCTATGTTTTCTCCTAAGGGTTTGTAGCTTCATGTCTTCTATTCAAGTCTTTAATCCATTTTGGGTTGATATTTTTTGTGTGGTGTAAGATAGTAGCTGTCACCTGAGCATCCAACTCTTGGTTTTGGTTCAGGTCATGATCTCACAGTTTGTGAATTCAAGCCCCATGGTCAGGCTCTGCCCTGGTGGTGCAGAGCTTGCTTGGGATTCTCTTTCTCTCCCTCTCTCTCTGCCCCTCCCCAACGCGCGTGCACACACACACACACACTCTCTCTCTCTCTCTCTCTCTCTCTCTCTCTCTCTCAAAATAAATAAGCTTTAAAAAAAGTGGTAATTAATTTCATGTCTTTGTGTAAGCTTTCTTAGCGTGTGTCAATATCCTCTAAGTCTAATAAACTATGAAATACTAGCAAGATGACTTTTTTTTTTAAATTAATAGTTTAAGGACCAATTGCTTGATAAAGGAGAATTCACTACAGGAAATGCACCCTAAAGACCTTGCAGCCATGAACCAGCTGATCTTCCCTGGCAATACTATGAATGCAGTCTGAGCCAATTCAAACTTCCACAGTGAGCAGAGAGCCCAGCAGGCACTTACGGTGCATGCTCAAGTAATACATGATCACTCAGGGAACCAGGACTTCTCACCTAATCTTCAGCACTGCCAGAAACACAGGGGGGGCTTCCTACAGTGGAAATAAGAAGAACCCTTATAAGAAGACTGTTCTGCAGCAGGTGCACCAAGAGGGTAGAGAGCAAGGGGTTCATGCAGGAGAGTCCCTCTCCCCCCCAGTCCTCTAATTCTTTCACAACTAGATTATTTTCCTATTTCTTTTCAGTCAGTGGGACTGCCTTTATGTGCATATGTGTCAGTAACATGAAATAGGCATTGTTCTCACTGAATCCAGGATTTCAGCATGAAACCACTCTGAACACAGAAAGTATGCAGTGTTACTTAGTGTTTGCAGTCAGAAACGGTATACTCCTTTTCAAGGAAATTTATTAAAAAAGGAAAAATGTCCTGAGGCAGAAGAATTCAAAGGCTCTGAGCACTGAATTTTATGAAACATCACTACCAAATCAGACAGGTAGATATTTGCTGGGATCCAATGTTTAAAATGATGACTGGCTTCCTAGTTATGGTCACCTTAAGAACAGGATGAATCAAACAACATGCAACACAGGATAAGATCTATGACTATGGGAGCTACTGCGTCCAGTTTGGTCACAATGTGCACGTACTGTAGAACTCTCCCTCTTCCACCTCTTCTTTTCCTCATTTCCTCCCTTCCTCCTTCCTGTCCATAACTATACTGGGAATTGACTACGTAATAAGCACTTGGGTGGGTACTAGGGATACAGCAGTGAAACTCAACATGTTTCAGGTGCCTTTTGGGACTTAAAGTCTAATACAGTAAGTGCAACAAAGTCAAGGGTAAAGTCTTGGAGGGGATGAAACCTGCAGACCAGCCGATGTAGCAAGGTATGGTTAGCTTATTGGGATGACAGAGATAGGAAAAAGACTTGCCCTCTGTTCCATGCTAAGTTACCTCTTTAACCAGAGCTACTCACACACTGCAATTATTATGGAAAAAAACCACTGAAAACATAAAACACATCATTAATATCTACATTTTTGCGCCATGAGAATAGTATTTAGCTTTGTGACATCTTATTCGCTAGAATCTTTAAGTGAGTTACAAATGTACCAGAGAATTATTGTGCTAACAAAGCATCTAAGAATATACACATTTGTATATTGTTCAAAGTCAGGGATATTTTATCCTGAAATCCCCCCCCCCCCCATCACTTCATTTAGTCCAGGAACTTCCCAATATATACTGAGAATAGGCAAATCCAATGATACACTAATGATGTAAACTTAGTCAAAAAACAGTTTAAAATGAGACTGACCCTTTTATTCTACCCTGACTGTTCTAAGTACATGTAAAATGTAGAGTTTAGATATTTTTCCTCATTCCTAAGCACAGAATTCCAAAGAGTTCTTTCTAGAATACTTGGGACATTGTCAGTTTTTACCAAAATAAAAAACTCAATTTTTTTTCATATAGGAGAATATGTATCTGAAGTATTTATCTGCATAGCATAAAATAGCATAGCAATTACATCTTAAGAACAATTCTGAGAAACAGTTCAGAGGTTTCTATTCTCTGCTTTTGTGGCACATTTCTTGGTAGAAACGTGTTATCCTACCCCTTGACCCTGCCCATGTTACTGTCCACGGCACCTCCATTTCTGAGAAAGTTCAGCCAGCTCTTCTTGTGTGGCATGGAGAAATGAACATTCTTCAGTTGAATGAGTTATGCAACTGAACGGATCAGTGATAACTGTGGTTTAAACTAAATTGAGGAATAGCCAAAAATTAAACTGACCAAACTTCAGATCCATGTTGGCCTTACTTGAACTGATTTGACATGTCTGTTACTGTTTAAATTTCTGCATTTAGAAATGAGAATTAAAATTTTCTACACAAATAAGCAGGGGAGGCCCAGGAAAAAATAAACCACTCTGCTACAAAGAATTCTATGAGTTATTATTTACTGACAATGACTCTTCCCTCCTAACTAGATTTTGATGCAAATTTGTCACTTAAGGTCTGAAAGGTGCTTTAGGGTTTCTAGAGAAAAAGTTTTGTATAAACATTGTATGTTATGACGGGTGAAAATTTTTGCAAAATTATAGTCCAATTCACTAGAGCAACAGAATACAAACACAAAATACATCTGGAAAAAGAGATAAAAAGGAAAACATGGGTGGTCACTTTCCCAACCTATACTCTCCCTAATAAATCAGAGTTTGCTTCTATACAAAAATAATAGATCATCTCTCACATCTTGAAAGCTGCTAGAATCATTTCATGGAAAAGTGGCCTAATGCCTAAACCATCTCCAACCAGCCCTGGAGCTTCCTGAAACTGCCAATGAATGACACCTATTTGCAAAACATTTATTTATTCCCTTGCACAATGCAGGCTACTTCTAGGCTTTATACCGACTCTTTGATATAGCCTTTAGATGATCACAGTCCTTAATTGTTTTTGCAGAACATTCTACCATTTCCTCCTTGTTTCTTTTCAACCTGGTTTCTGCTATTACCTTTTGGGTCTTTGGTTGAATGCTCAGAAAAACCTTCCAGGGAATGTATTTGTTCTTTTCACTCTCTTATTTGTGTCTTGGAAGTCAATATAAATAAGAAATAAGAGACTTAGAACAAAAACAGAACAAGACATTTCATCTTCGAGTTGTGTAGCCACAATCAAAATCTCACTCATGATACAGAATCATGTAATATTTCACTTTACCTTGTCAAAAGATGGAACACTCTCAAAACATCTCTTACTGTCTAGTTTCATTCACTAGTGGTGATAAACCGTGGAGCAAAGTAGAGTCAAAGAGGGGCTGAAAAAATTGACATTCTTGTCACCACCCTCCAAAAAAGAATGATTGTTTTGAAAGTAGCCACTGAATTCATAGCCAAAATCTGTAAATCTAGTAAGTCTTAACTGATAATCACCCATAAGAAATAACTGCCTCTGTCTCTCTCAAGACATAGACAATCCCGCCTAGATATTTCCCGCTTTGTGAATTGCAATTGCAGTATCGGGAAAATGCTGTTGCAGTAACTTCTGAATTTTTTCCTATGTTCCACACACTGCTGGAGAATTCACATGATTTTATGCACCTGTGTTGTTTGGTCATTTTCTTTGCATCCTTTGGGAGGAATCAAATGGCTGTCGTGATGTAATGGATTCCTTGTGTATGCAGAAGCCACGGGGAAAGTACTGCTACCTATGGGAATACATTGCATTTCCAAAAATGCACAAATAAAAACAATGTTGAATTTCTGGTATGCTCATTGAGTGTATGTGTGCATGGACCCACACAAACTTCTCTACACACAGATACAAATGAACTGCCCATTTCAGACATCAGTAACCACCAGCTCTTTTATAAAGAGGATATTGTGCCTTGCATTTTGGACACACATGGAAAATGTTCTTAAATTGCTTTCTGTTTTTATCATTAAATGTGGGAATATACCTAAAAATCACAGCAAACTCTTCTTTCTGTGTGGTCTAAAACATTTATCACTTTTTCCTATAGAAGGAAGGAAATGCTATATTTAGCATTTTGTGGTAGACAGTAATAAGTGATTCTGAGATCTGATAATTACTAGAAGATTTATTCCATTAACAAACCAATAACCCTGGTATTTAAGTTTTGCCAAGCATAGGCATGATTGATTAGCAATTTTGTCTCTGAACATAAAAAAAGTAAATGACCAGTTAGCATACTATTCTATATTTCACCATTAATGAAATTGTACGGAGAAGGTTTAAAAAGAATTTTCTTTTTATTGACAAGAAAATGGAGTATTTCCTCTGAGAAGAATTAGTTTCTTAAAAAAAAAAGCATGACACTTGGGAATAATGGAAGAAACTTAAAAAAGAAACTCATGAGATTATAAATAAATATTTAGTTATAGATACTTGGTGGATATTCCATTTACACAAAATGTCACACTGAGATTTAGCAAAAGTTTTATGGATGCCCAGTATTGAATACTGGTCCCTCCTGACCTGGCTTCCTCACTTTTAGCCTCTTCCTCTGCTCTCCCCAGTAAATGCCTGATGCTCCACTCATACCAAACTAAATATGCCTTTCCATCCAACAAGAAAGACCCCTCTTGCCCTCAAGCCCAAAGAGACTAAGATTACTTTAAACTCTTCCATTTGGAACACCAACACTTTAAAGCTTTTTAAACCCACTATACTTCTTTCCTCCTTGCTAACATATTGTCTGCTGTGTAACTTTTTCTAAAATAGACGTTTTGTCTACTTTGGAAATCACTGAAGTAGATTATTTATTCTTTGATGATTTCTCCAAAGGTCATATAAAACTCCTCAAGTACATTGTGTGCCTAGTGGAGCTATGGCTTGTGGTCCCAAAGAGCATCTGAGGCATGTAGTAGCCCCAAGGCATTGGATGCTAGACCATCTGACCAGTGTGCTTGCCCCTTGTCTATCCACCAGTCTCTACAGCTGAGAGAATGTCTATCAAAATTTTCTTAAATAACAGACTTAAGTATGCCCTGATAGGAGATAATGTAAAGATTTGCATGTGGTAGTTCATTAAGATTGGTGGACCAAGTCAGCTGGGCTACACCATAATAGTGTTGGTTTTTCCAGTTGTCTGCAGTGCCAGGGAGAGTAGGAAATAGAAGTGAGCTAAGTGAGCAAATAGTTTTCCCTTTGGGGAGTGAGGTCAGAAGAAAGGAATACTCACATGTGAATCACAGTGTACATAAACCTAATTATAGATTTCTCAAGCTTATACATTTTATATAATAATAAAGTCAAATCAAACTTACAAACTCTATCTTAAATACTTAAAAGCAATAAAATTCAAATTTACCACATTAACTTAATGTGAAAATTAAAATTGTTTTGCTGAATCTAAGTTGCCACATCACCCTATTACCTTAGTCTATGAGAGCTTTGAGTTTGCGATATACCTATATCTATATATCTACATCGGTGCATATATATATAAATAGTTATAGATATAGATATTTATCTACTTATTTACCTATATAGGTATACATCTGCCTATCTATATATAATGCTATGCTAGGGGAAAAAAATGATGGCAAAGTCTAAACTGATAAAACTAAGCCTTCTGGTAATATGGATGTTATCAGCATTGACAAGACCAGAGAGAATCATCATCTGATCTATGACACCAAGAGTCTCTGCTGTTCATTATATCTTGCCTGAGGAGCAAAGTACAGTTGTGTAGAGTAAGAAAGATCTTTGTGGGCACAAAAAGAATCCCTTATCTGAGGACCCATGATACTCGCATTATCTTCTACCCTTATCCCCTCAGCAAGGTGAACTACAGCACTCATATTAATTTAGAGATTGGTAAGATTATCAATTTCATCAAATTTGACACTGGTAACCTGTGGGACACTGGAAGAATTTATGTAATCACCACATAGACATCATGGCTCTCTGGATGTGGTTGGTGTAAAAGATGCCAATGATAACAGCTTTGCTTACCTGGCTTTCCAAAAGTTTTGTTAGTGGAAAACACAACGAACCATCAATTTCTCTTAACTAAGGGAAAGGTGTCCACTTCACCATTATTGAAGAAAAAAAGAGACTGGTGGCCAAAGCAATGGGTAAAATGATCTTTTGGTGATGACTGGAGAGCCCTTGGCGGGGGGGGGGGGGTTAATTGGTAATTAAAGATAACAGCACAGAAAAGAAAAACAAAAACTCCTCAAGAGATGAAGTATCTTGCCAGTTGTGCAGATTCAAAGTAACCTTCCTTAAATTCATTACCTTATGTGCTTCAAGTTTATACCAAAGCACTTTAACCAAGAATCCAAAATTCTCAAACACACTCCAAGCTTTTTCTTCCATTAATATTAGATGTCTGACTTCGGTGCTAGTCTTTTAGCCAGACGCATAAAACTTCACTTTCAGCCACAATCTCTGTCTTCCACTTCTGCAGAAGTGCTGATTCCAAAGGCACTACTCTTTTTCCAGGTTGTATAAGTTACTCTTTGTTGCTCAGAATCATTCTCTTGTCGAATCATCCTTTTTTTTTTAATTTTCTTAGTGTTTTATTTATTTCTGAGAGATAGAGACAGAGCATGAGCGAGGGAGAAACAAAGAGAGAGGGAGACACAGATTCTGAAGCAGGCTCTGAGCTGTCAGCAGAGCCTGACATGGGGCTCGAACCCACAAAGTATGAGATCATGACCTGAGTTGAAGTTGAATGCTTAACTGACTGAGCCACCCAGGCGCCCCTCTTCTTGCCAAACGATTCTTTCTGTATTCCACATATATTCTGAATTTTCTTATTGCTTTCTATGTTTTTAATCACATCTAATTTCATTTCTGTTGTAATCATGTACTTTTTCCTAGCATTGTTAGTATTTTTACTAGACATCCAAACTAAGAGAGAGAGAAAAAAAAAAAAAAAACAGAGCGTGGATTTTCAAATACTACCATTACACTGAGTCAACCTTTCCTTTTCTTATTCCTTGTCCACACCTTTTACCAATTTTGTCTATCTCCTCTTAAAATCTCACTTCCTTTACAAACCTTTAAAGACCTTGTTTATATAAGAGCATTCACAGGCCAGAGGAATTGGGGTCCCAGAGCTGTTTTCCACCTAACCCTTGCCTCAGCCATGAACTGCTCTTTCCTACCACACCAAATTACAGTTAATCTTACATCTTGTATGCAGGTGTGGAAGCCTCATATTGAGGAACACACAGTGACAATACAACCGAAACATCAAAACTGCTTTATCAGCCTTGACTGCTTACACTCCTATGGTTAAAAGAGAAAGAAATGAAATTCTAATATTCAAGCCTCGCCACATTTAAAGATATTTTAACCACTATTCTACTTGGCTCTTTGTTATAGTATCTGGAATCTTTATCAATATACAAATGCAATGGGATCTAGAAATAGAATAGAAAAAGAAATAACATCCATTTATGTAAACTAGAGCTATAATTCTTATACTTCATAACTTGCGACCTGAGGTTCTTATTTGCTATATGAAGATATAACTAAAAATTCTGGTAATTGCTGAAACAGAAAGAGCAAGGTAGTGCGATAAAGGATAACCAAGGGTCAAGAATTTTCTCAGATATAGTGATTAAAGAAAATCGCTCTGAGGAAAGGATATTTCCACAGTGACATGACCTGGTAATGTGAAGGGCAAGGAGAAAAGCTTTCAAAGTGAGGCAAACTTCAGGGGTGAAGATCCTGGAGGAGATAAAAAATTTAGGCTGTTAGAGACACTGAAAGAATTCCAGATGACTCGGCTTGGTAGGTAATTGGAAACTGTCCTGAGATGAACTTGGTGAGCTAGCAGGGGCCAGAACGTGCAGGGTCTTGCAGGTCAAGGTTAGGGGTTGGTCTTTACTCTTGGTGTAATGGTAAGCTGTTGAAAGATTTAAAATAAGGGAGTGGTGTAGTTGCAGTTGCGTTTTAAACATATGAGTTCCCTTGTTGTGGATTGAAGAAAAGAGAAAGGCGAGACTAGAAGCGACATGAGCTCTTCAGAGGCTGTTATGGAGTCCAAGAAATAATGAGAGCTTCATGCAAGACCATGGAGGTGCTGCAGAATAATGGAAACAAATGGCCAAATTTGATGTGCTTTGAGACATATTTTGATAGATATATTTAGAAGCAAATATGTATAATATTATATATAATATATATTTGGATAAGACTTGCGAAAGCACTGGATTTGGACAATAAAGGAGAAATGAAATAAGAGTTCCATTTGTAATAGATTAAGAATGAGATGGTTATATGTGTATGAGTAAATTTAGGCTTCTATTGTAAACAATCCTCAAATTTCCTGATCTATCAAAAGCTTGTTTCTCATTCATGCAACAGACTATCATGTGTCATCTTGGCCACATAACTTTCCCAAGAAGCTCTTTTCTACCTGGTGGCTTGGGGACTGATCTTTTCTATCTTCTGGCTCTATCTTTTTTTAGGTCCTTAGGGTGTTTTCTATTCAGTATGCTAATGAATAAACAGAGCAGGAGCAAGCAGGAAGATTTGGGCAAGAATACATATAGGCCTGTTTGGGCAATGACATCACTTCCACCATATCACATTGGCCAACCTCAATCACATGGTCTAGATTAATTGCAAGAGAGACTGTGTAGTCCAGTTATGTGCTCAGGAAGAAAAGGAAAGGGCATAGCAATCTTGCCATAAACTTCAGCAGGAGTGTCAAATAGTCTTTGAGATCTAAAGTTTGAAGCATTCTCTCAAATAAGAAAGAAATCAAAAACAAATGTCCATTGAGTCCCATTTCCAATGATCTAACCTAGGCATTTCCAATGGTACAGTGATGAACACCCCTTTTTTACTACCCACAAGGGCTGTGTAATGTAACTGAAAAAAGGAAGATAAAAACATTGTAAAAACATTGTAAAAGAAAATAATTGGGTATGTCACAGAGCAGCAAATAATTACCAGACAAGTGATGTACACAAAGTATCATATATTGGGGTGAGGAGAGCAAATTCACAGGCTTGCATGAGGCTTGAAGTTTCCTAAATGAGGAAGAATTTTAAGTGATCATAAAGAATATATGAGTTATCCAGGAAAAAAAAAGATAAAAGACAATTTTTGGGGGCAAAGGGAAATGCATTAGTCAAAATCAATTTTTTCCAGTGTTTAGAATAACTGGTTTTTGGTTATAATTAGCACTCTTTTGAAACCACAGATTTCAATGTCAGTTAACTATGTAGTAACCAGGTACTTAATAATTATATTCAAAGTGATGTTTATGTGACTTGATGTAACTTTTCTCTTTCCAGATAGGCTTATGTTTATAGGCACAGTCCTATTTTAGTATATGTGCTGCCGAAGCGAGCACTATAGGCACAGTCCTAGTTGCTAAACAAAGATGGACTCATTCACACTCTGAGTTCAAGTCTGTAATCCACTGTTCCTGGTCTACACAATTATAAAGAGGAAATGCCAAGGTTCTCCAGGGGATCCAGTCAATGGTCAGTTGGCTAAGGAGAATTTCCACATGTTTTGTATATACATAGATATGACCTTGTGAGGATCAGCAGAAAGGCTAGCAACCAGCTGCAGAAACAGTCAAGGAAGTGGGAGCAGGGGATGACTTGTTTGTGTCTTAGACAGAAAGAACTTCCCTCAACTGCTTTGTCTATAATTAGGTTCGAACTCTCAGATCAAGCAGTCAAGCTCAGAAGACGGAGCCAGGTCTGAAGAGAACTATCGTGATTCACCCCTTTGGAGTCTGCCTTTGGCCATACTGAAACAGATTGATGATGATGATGATGTCAATAATGGTAATAATTTGCACCAACTTGGGAGCTTTAATGTTACATTTTCAAAGGTGTTATAAACATTAATTAATTAATTAATTAAGCCCTCCAGCAGTTCCTAAGGTAGCCATTACCTGTATTGTGCAAATAATTAACCAAAGCAAAAAAAGGTTAAGTGGGCAGGCTGAAGTTACATGGGAAATAAAAGCTAGGAAAACAGAGACAAAGTTGGCTTATTAATGTCATTCCTTGGGAAATGAAGATAAGTTTGTAGAACCCATAATGAACTATGGGCAAAAGAGTAGAAATCTGAGGTCCAGGGGTAACCAGGGCTCTCTCAGAATTTCTCAGAAAGTCAGTAATCTAACAGGGCGGTGTCCTTGAAGCTCTGATGCTCCGACACCTGGACAAGATGGCCCTTCCCGCCCCTGCGAGCTTCTGTGCAGGTGACTCACCACAGTGATGTGATACACGCCCTACTTCCTTTAAGGGAAGCGGCTGAACTGCAGGTAGAAATGGGGTTATTTACTTTGGTTTCTCAACATCGAATACAGCGCTGGGCATGGATATGATACAATATACACATTTTCAATAAATACTGCATAGGTAAAATTTTGTTTTTTATCAACTTAGCCTGAAGTACAAAAAAAAAAAAAAAACAAACAAACAAAAAACAAAAAACAAAACAAAAAACAAAACAAAAAAACCACTATAAAGTAAAATCATTCCAAAAAGCAAAGGGATTACTGACTGGATTGAAAGGAAAGGAGCCCCAATGTAGAATATAGAGGACTGAACATTGACAGTGAACACTGAGCCTGAAAGACATGCCTAAATTTGGTCCTCTCCCTCATCTTCAGTTTACTTACCTGCAAAAAGTAATAATACTACCAGCCTCAGAGAGTTGTTACAGGGCCAAATGGCATAGTATGTGCAGATCATCTATCTCTAGGCCATCCTAAGCCCACAATAAACACTTATGTGCTTTCCTCCTTTTAAAACCCAAAGTATCACTAAACCTTCACAGTTGGAAATACCAAGAAGTAATCTTCTTGCCTCTAGGTTGAAAGGGTTATTTTCACCTGGAAAACCCTTTCTCAGCAAGGTGAAAGGAAGGGAATATGAAAATATGAGAAAGTAAAGACCAAAGCACAACTATAATTCCATTTGAGCAGAACAGCTGTAGGAAAATCTAAATAAATGAAAATGTTGAATATTAGCTCATTTACCTGATACAAACAGTCCCAAATTAATTTAAGGACCTTGCACATTTAATATAAATACTATCTATATTAACTCAACTGAATGCATGATTAACACAATCAATCTCACCCAATCCTACAAGTTTTAAGTTTTAATCCTTTCAAAGTTTAATCCTTTCAAGTTTTAAGACTTGAAAACAAGATGGAAAAAACTTAGTGGGAGGAAAGGGGAGGGGCAGGTAGGTGGAGGAGGAAAGGGAGGAACAAGGTCAGGTCCAGTGGCAGGTGTAGGAACAGGTTCTCAGGGTGGGTAGGGGCCATGGAAATGAAAATAAGAGGTTATACAAACCATGTCTGTATGCGTTCACACACACACACACACACACACACACACACACACACACACACTCTACCCCTTAATCATATGTTTAATTAAGCTTATAAAAGATGAGAATTGGGTTTTAACCACATCTTACTTTGATTTGCTCCACATGATTAATCTCATAAAATTTAGTTTATTTTGCTATTTCTAACAGTCTTGAGGATATACCTATTCAAATTGAAAAGACAATGGATCTTTCTTGCAGCTCCTGGAAAATTCCACTTGAGATAATAGTTTTTACCTATAATTGATATTGGGTGTGATGTTCTTAGCTTTCTCTTGTTAGCTGTCCCGGGTCTAAGGCGACTAGGGGTTCATGAGAGGATAATGAAGGATAAACACTGGGGATTTGGAGAGAGACACGGAGAGAGCTAGCTCCCTGAAAAGCTGAGCTTAGGAATCTAGAAGACAGATTTATATGCTGCCTGATAGTGTTAGCTTCTCAAAAAATAGGAAAACAAAAAATAATTGGGATTATACCTAAGATTACTACAAGGTAGAATAATTATCTTTATTTGTTGTTGTTTGATACTGAAATCTATCCCTGGGCTTAATATCAATATACTATGAGATCACAGGTAACAGTTGAGCCAAGCGCCATGTATTAGTATGTTTGGCTCTATTAAATGCTTTGGAAAGAAGCAATAAAAACTTAGTTGTAAGTGGTAGACAGACACAATTTTATCATCTGTCATTGCCATTAAGTTATATCAACATGGAATTGAAGCAAGTGCATGTTAAAGCAGTAATTGTATTTATGACACATCTTCAATGTAACAAATATTTTCACTGTATGAACAATTTTTTTAAGTATTTATGTTTGGGAGAGAGAGAGAGAGAGAGAGAGAGTGTGCATGAGAGGGGGAGGGGCGGAGAGAGCAGACAGAGGATATGAAGCTGACTCTGCACCAATAGCAGAAAGCCCGATGCAGGGCTCGAACTCGTGAGATCATGACCTGAGCCAAAGTGATGTTTAACTGAATAAGCCACCTAGGCGCCCCTATTGCACTATTTGATCATTCTTACTTGATGTGGCAATATCTGATGAGTAAGCTGAAAGATAAAATATGGATTTGTTAATAGTCAAATATAAATGAGATAAAAATTTGAACCAGAAAACCAATGTGATCTTTTTCTTAAAGTCAAATGGGTCCTTAGTTAGTTCTTTTGGTTAGCATAACTCAAATTCTGGTTTTAAAATTTAGAACTTACACTGCATTGAGACTTACAAGTATTCCCATTACCTCTACAGAGCATTAGGGCAGATTTGATGTTAGCATCAGTCCAAAATGCCTACAGTACTATTCTCACGTTGTCTCCTCTGACCTTCATGTGATTATATTTATCACTAAGGATCAGGTGCAAGAATCAACCCCTTACAAATGTACTTCAGTATCACAAATCAGATAGAAAAAGGGCTTTCTCTAGAACTTTAAAATCAATGAAGTATATTTTAGAGAACATATGAAATTCATTTTTTTAAATGAATTAAAAGCAAATGAATTTAAGAAAAATACAAGGAAAATACGATGGGCCCAATAATTACATTTAGACTTCTTTTTTTTAACTAAATAAAATAGTTTCTAAAAGTAACCTACTTAATTCCCTGTTGACCAAAATGCACATCTGTATAATGATTCTTATTCAAAAACAGTGCATCTATTTGCAAATTATATAATTGTTTATGATTTAAAGATATATCAAGGTTACTAAAAGCATTCAACGCTGACTAAAATGTCAACATATTTGAAAACAAGTCTGTTGGAAATAAAGACATTAAGTTATCTGGACAGTAAATTAAATAATAACCAGAATAGATGAGGTGCTGAGAAATTTCGTTTCTGAGAAGTTTGCTTTGAAGACTTTTGAGCAATTTGACCTAAATATCCTGAGGGTTTTTAATGGTCCTAAATAATTTATGTACCATCAGTTTGTTTGCAATTTTGAGCCATTGTTCTGTGCACACTGTGTGCACACAAGACCTAAACTGAGTGGTGTATATGATTTCAAAGTTGACTGATGGTTGCATTCCAATATTTTATCGGTAATCTTGTCTTGCAGTTTTTGTTCTATATGTATGTTTTATAAAGGATATGTTTTATAAAGGATACAAGTACCCTTTATAAAACTGTTCAGAATGTTAACTGTGTCAAGTATGTGAGCCATAGTATTAAAAACGGTTACTTCTCTGGAACTGAAGCCAAATGCTGTTCCTTGAAATAGTTTGCCTAGGAGAAAGTTGAACATTTTGTACAGACTATTTAGGGCACTCTTGCCTAAAGTCAAGAGGATGGGCTAAGCGAATTGTCCAACTTTCTTCTGGTTCTATCAGTTTCCAAAACAATGACCTCTGTTGGCAGTTTTTTCCTTCCAATTTGCAGATTTCTTAGTAGCATTTTCCCCCCAGATTGTTGGATAGCTGTTGATATTTAATGTAGGTTAGTGTGTGTCTGCTTTGAAACTCTTTATGATGTTTATAAACTAGCTCTGAATTCTACTAAATGTAATTACATGTGGTTTGAATTCTAGTTGTGTAAACCTGTTCAAGAGAAAAATATCTTAGGTGGAAACGCTTAGAGAATAGTAAGAAACCTTTTCTAATGTGCTTGATAAATTTGATATGCTGAAGTCAGTTAATTCATTTTTGATGGCTCAGTGTAATAAAATTAAAATCCACAAATGATTTGGGGCACCTGAGTGGCTCAGTCGGTTAAGCATCCGACGCTTGGTTTTGGCTCAGGTTATGATCTCGCAGTTTCCTGAGTTCAAGCCCTGCATCAGGCTCTGCAAAAATAAATAAATCAACTTTAAAAATCCACAAATGATGAAACAGAGTTTGTGTTTACCCCATCAAGTATAATTAAATGTTTTGATAAGGAAAAATGTATGAGTACGATAATGGTTTCCCTGATCTGAAGCCTAAGTTGATGATATCACTCCTGTCATGAGAGATGTATTCTAGGTGGGAAGATGAACACACCCATGAAAAGGAAATACTCAGCATTTCCTTGAGTAACACACTTGGCTTTCAGGTCCTTTAATACCTCATTTTCCTGTCACCATACAGTCTTCAAAGTACCTTCTGGCTTTAATACTATGATTCCAAATGGACTACTGGGAAAAGAAAGAAATACGTGTTATATTAAGGGTTGGGGCTTTTTTTATATGAAAGACCAAGTTGATTGAAACAGTTTTTCAAGGAAAAGGAACTAGGCAATCAATAATGAGACAAAGGTCAGAACCAAGTTAATACAAAGTGTTACTTTGCCATAAAAATTCATCTGCAGCCTGTGTTGGGAGTTTGTGATTTTTGTGACCATGTTCAGAATTTCTTGAATGATCATTTATATGAATTAGTCTCTTGCTGCTCAGGCAGGGGTGGTGAGGTGGCACATTCCCTTGTTTTTCTCTTGCTAAAGTCTTTTGAGGGAAAGCAATCAGGACTGAGGGAAGTGGGTCATACCACCTCCCCAGAAGGATTATTATCTGTCATTGTTGGTCTGTAGGTACTACCATCTCTGCCAAGAACCTTCAGCCATCGCTTAAGGGATGGGGGCCCTTGCAGTGACATAGGCAAATGGTCACAATCCATCCCCAAGGATTTCCTTGCCTTGCTGATTTTCCCCAGTCTTGGATGTGAAGAAGTGCTTTTACTGAACAAGTAGTTATATCTCAAAACCCACACAAAATAGGACTCACGGAAGTTGCAGTCTCACATAAATTGCTCTTTACTTCCTTACAAAGAAGGAAGCCTTAGAAACCTAGGCCTTCAAAAAGGGTGACTCCATAGAGAATGTCCCAAAGGATGTGTCACTATGTCCAGATGTCTCTCTCTATATCATCCTCCCCTCATTTTCCCAAAGATCTATGAAAGCTTTTAGTCTTACATCACCCCCAGCCTTCAGGGGTTCCTAAGGATTTTTCTCCTCTTGTTCTTTTTTTCAATTCTGCCCCAAATGGCAGAATTAATGACAAGGGGTGGGTTCTTGTCCATGGGCAGTTGACGATGGTGGGCACTCTGTTCACAGTTTGTCTCTCCATCCTAAACAGCTAGAGCTGATTTCTTCTAGTTACCTGAGAAGCAACATGCACATTTGCCAAGGTGAGATCCCTTATTTGTCTTGATAGTCAGTATTCTGGCTCATTTGAGAAAAAGATTGTTTAAGGTGACTTTGACCTTGCACCTTGACGCTATTATGCTAATGAATGTTTTTGTCCTCCTACACCAAGGTTTCTCAACAGTGGCATTATTGATATTTTTGGATAGATAGTTCTTTGTTGTGAGGGGCTGTCCTGTGTATTGTATGAAGTGTAGCACATCCCTAGCCTCTACCTACTAGATGCCAGTGGTAGCCCCAAATGGTGACAATCAAAAATATCTCCAGACGTGAGCAAATATCCTCCGTGTGGCAAGAATTCCCCTACTGAGAAGCACTGTCCTAGATGTATCTTGTTTTTGTTTTTGTTCTTAATGTTTATTCATCTTTGAGACAGAGGGAGAGAGAGAGAGAGCGAGCACATAAGCAGGGGAGGGGCAGAGAGAGGGAGACAGAGAATCCTAAACAGGTTCCATGCTGTCAGTACAGAGCCCAACAGGGCACTTGAACTCATGAACCGAGACAGCACGACCTGAACCAAAACCAGGAGTCAGACACAACCGACTGAGCCTCCCAGGCGCCCTGGTCCTAGATGTATCTTACAGAAATTTTCACAATAGCCATGAGTGGCCTCCTCTTATCTATCCCACATATCAGCATTAATTAGATTTGCTTTTGTTTCCAAATTGTTCTGCATCCCAAAAAAGGGTTGAACTCTCTGAGTATCTAACAAAACTGAGGTAAAGATATCACACTTGAACTTAAAATACCAAGGTCTGATATTGGTTAAGTAAAGTCTACAAGAGTGCCTCGCTGTTACAATCTTTTTTCCTGAGTTTCCAAGCCTTCAGTTTACTTCAGCTTCACGATAAGTTAACTTTACATTGCTGAGATGTTGGTCACTCTCTTTTACAGCTACAGATTCTCTGGGGACCTGGGTTGCTTTCAGAGAAAAGCCGATGGGGTATCTGTTTTCTTCCTTCCTGTCCTTCCCTGTTCTGCCTTTGCCCTGACTCAAAGTCTCTGTCTCTATCAGGTTCATGTTATTGTTTTTGGATGGCCCAGGGAAAGCTAGTTTCTCCTAGTGATATAAAAATAGGGGCAGATGGGTGGCTCGGTCAGTTGAGCAACAGACTTCAGTCAGTTGATCTCCTGGTTCAGGAGTTTGAGTCCCGTGTAGGGCTCTGTGCTGACAGCTCAGAGCCTGCAGCCTGCTTCAGATTCTGTGCCTCCCTCTCTGTTCCCTCCCACTCACACTCTGTCTATCTCTCTCAAAAATAAACATTGATTTTTTTTTAAGTTACTAAATCATGTGTACAGTGTTTTATAAATGGATACACGTTCTTTTAAAAACATATATGGTAATTTATATATAAAAACTGGGGGAGAGGCAAAGCGCAATTTCCTTTGTGCTTCCTCCCCAACTCTGCTGGTTTCCAATATTAATTTAAATGTGATTCACTTTCATCTTTTCTTGGAAGCTCTGAATAAAAAAATTATCTTTCAAATTTCTCTTAAAATATATGCCACGTAGTTAAGTGTCCTTCAGGCTTCTAATAGAAGAAATTATTTATTACTTTTTGCTTGTGACAATCAGGGTGGGGAAAATGTTTTGGCTCTTCTAAGAGAGAAAAGGCTTCTGGAAAAATGCTAGCAAGTGTTTAAATGATTATGATCGCACACATAAAATTAAGCATTCTTAGAAATGCATTATGGTGCTTTTTTTTTCCACTGTAGGGTAAATAAGGAACAGATTTTTCTTTCTTTCTTTTTTCTTTTCTTTTTTCTTTTCTTTTTTTTTTTTAGTTTTATTGGGGACATTTTATAAATCACAATACAGTGAACTCACCACATGAGTTGTGCTGGACATCTGCCACTACTCAGCTCCGTAAAAGCACCAGCTCCCTTTTGAATTCAGAGAACAGCTCTCAGCCCATGAAAACATCTGGGTCTCAAAGGTTTGGAAAGTAATAGTTCAGGTCCCTTTAGAAAGGCTTTTTCTGCAGTGGGAACAGGAGTGTGCGTGTAGTTAAAAAGGGTTTTGTGGTACCCATTGGCCAGAGGCATTAGCTTAGAGCTTCAGGTCCCAGAAAGATCAACGTGGGCCTAAACAAATCTATAAGGGGCCTCATGAAATCATTTGGTGGGACTCAGGGGGCCAGAATATGCTCTACATTTCTTTTCTGTTCTCCTTCTATGTGGTTTCTTGGGGAAATGAGGGTCTGGTAGGCTGCTGATCATGATGTCCTAAAGCAGTGATGAAGGAAGGGGGGCAATCTGGAAAAGGCAGGGGCTGAGGACTCCTACAGAGGAGCTGGGGCAAATCTGGTTCCACATATCAAGTGCTACCTGGCGAGTTTTGACAGTGATCTTCAAGGCACAGAGTATAGGGGTTAACAGGTGAATAGGCTTGTCTGAAAGTCACGTGAGGGAAAGCAATCTCATAAACACAGAACTGGCAGCTGTCTAATTTACCAGACAGGGGCCTCCTACCTGCACCTCTGTCTCCCCGCCCCCCTAGGCGGGGTGGGGGTGGGGGCTTTGACTCATCTGCTTCCAATAATGGAATCTCTTATTCCTTGAAGGGGTGGAGGGGCCGGAGACAAAGGGAAAGGTGGATAGAGATGGGTGTACAGACACACAAACACAAGTATATTTATCTTCCACAAGAATATTTCCCTTCTGACTCATCCAGGATGCCTGGAGATGAAGGGAGATATTATTCATTAAATATAATTACCTGAATGATTTTAATTACAAATCATTAAGGAGAGACAGCCTTGTATTTTCTTAGAAAATGGAGCACTTAAATAACATTACTCTTCTCTCTGATCTTTTGGCTTTATAGATGCATGTTAGGAGTCTAATTTGGATGAAGCTGGGGAGGCCCTGAGATATATAAAATTAAATTGCATTAGCAACAAAATAAAATTTCTTTGGCTCACCCTTGTCCTCTGTTTTGAGATTAAAAGGCTGCTGTGAAAAGTGCCCCAAGCCTATTATTTCCAGGGGCCTCATGTGGCAGATGTCACTAACCCTGCCTCCTAATCTAAACTCTGTTACCTGCTGAGTCAAATCTGCATCCCACATGGATGCATGGTCTTTTGTGTTCAACGGGGTCCACTGTCTCTGGTGTCAGAGACTGTGTTGTGACGGTGCCTCAGTGCCACCTTCTCAATGCCATTGCCACTGGGGTCTGACGCGGTGGGTATTCGGCACCACCACTCTTAACCTCTGCAGCTCAGAAAATAGCACAGCTGTTTTAGATCCCAAAATGTGATGAATCTGTCTTTCGCTTTTGATACTACGAAAAGAGGGTTCCCTTGCATTCCCAATAACTCAAGATTTGAGTGAGAACAGGTCTTTTCTTTTAGTTCAACCTTCATCTTTGCCTAGGACTTCCTGGGGCTTTGTTGAGTAAAAGCAAATGTCACTCAATTAGGTCCTGTCTTAATTAGGATATAAAGTCTCTGTTAATTCATATTTACTGGTAATATGGTGTTTTGTTTCTAGCCAGAGAGCATAGTAATTATTCACTGTGAACTGAATGAGTTTGAATTTTCTAGTTAACTAAATTTTTCTGCATTTCCTTCTTTGAAATTGGCTTATGTGAGTCATAATGAACTTCCAAAAAGTTCATTGGTATTGTGGAATATTATCTTCATTATGTAGCTGGATATATAAATTTCAAGATATCTAGCAAATGTTGCATTATCTGGCAATACATCATATAAGGAATAACCCACTTCTACTCATCCATAGAGTATGAGCTAAATCAGGTTCAAAATAGAGATACTTTATTAGGAATTCTTAATTCAGTAACTTCAGATTTTTGGATCACTTCTGAATCATCAATGAGTAAACCAGGTTTAACTGAGTTTTAATGTGTCAATATTGTACTTTACTTCCTTAGAAATTGATAATTCACATATCTTTTAAATATTTTTATGTTTATTTATTTTTGAGAGAAAGTGTGAATGAGGAAGGGGCAGAGAGGGAGACACAGAATCTGAAGCAGGCTCCACGCTGTCAACACAGAGCCCAACACAGGGCTCAAAACCATGAACTGTGAGATCATGACCTGAGCCGAAGTTGGATGCTTAACCAACTGAGCCACCCAGGCACCCCAATCATTCATATATCTTTCATACAGGAACTGGGTGTCAGCTAATCTATTTGAATAACATAGTCACCACCCATAAAATACAGCAGAGGCTTTTCTGGGGTCTCCTTACCCTGTCTCAAATGTGCTTTTGAACTGGAGTGTTAATATGTTGCAAACGATAAAATCTATTCACCTGGCTCTTGCTCACTGCTTAGGGTCCACCTATAAAATTTAGGCAGTCAGTAACAGCAACCAGAGGCCCCTTGGACAAGTAGACAACCAAATGCTGCCTGCCAAAATGTTTATGTTACAACTTAAGATTGACCTGTCTGGAACTGTCAATGATAGTTCTCCTGATCTTTTTACCTCCTGGGATGAATAATAGAAATGTATGTATGTTCTTTCCTCCCACTTACCTCAACCCTCAAGCAAAACAAGAACCTTCCCAGCCTTGTGGAAATCTGAGAAGAGATTTAGAATTATGAGAGTCATCTCCTGTGTGTTCATCACAGTTGAGCCTATTTTAAAAGCCACAACTTGAGAGCGTTATTTATGTCACTAGTGCAATTCACATGAAGCAGGGTGGGAGAACCATCTGGCCTTCGTGCTAGCTGCTGTGGGCCCTGGATAAAGGGCAAAGGGAGAGACATGAGACCTTCCCACACAATGCTACTAAATAAAGTCAACATGCTGATAGATCATTGGAATTAAATGCTTTTAAGGAGAAACAGCCAAATTAATAAATAGTTGTACTTCCACGGTGTCATTTAAAAGGAAACGAATACGAATAAAGATAACCAACATAAAAAATGGTGACAGGGTAATCAGTGAGCAGTGTAGTGAGCTCTGGCAACAAGAGACGTGCTGTCTCCACTTCCCTGGCAACAGTCATTTGCTCCCAATGTTCTTGGAAATGTGTGTTGTGCTTAACGAAATAGCTCTCTATAGAGTTGTTCCATAAGATCAGATCTAAGGATTTTTCTGCTCTAAAAGATAAGCCTCACAAAGGCAAGATCTCTGTTTCTTTTATTTCTTGGTGTATCTCCTGCACTTATTAGGGTGGCACACAATAGTGCCCAATAGATACTAATGAGCAAATGAATAAGTGAATGAATTCCGTGATACAGTTTACCTCTTTGCAACAGTTGCCCCCTTTGAGGACGACTTTAATTTGGTTCCTCAGCATCCGTGTCACTACACATTTCTGGCTTTTTTTTAATTTTTTTATTTTTTTTTTTTTATTTTTGGGACAGAGAGAGACAGAGCATGAACGGGGGAGGGGCAGAGAGAGAGGGAGACACAGAATCGGAAACAGGCTCCAGGCTCTGAGCCATCAGCCCAGAGCCCGACGCGGGGCTCGAACTCACGGGCCGCGAGATCGTGACCTGGCTGAAGTCGGACGCTTAACCGACTGCGCCACCCAGGCGCCCCCACATTTCTCGCTTTTGTCCTGCATCTCTGAGTACAAGCGTTTTGTTCTTTCTGAGGTCTTCAACCACACGCTTTCTTCCATTTATTCTTATTCTTTTTTTTTTTAATGTTTTTATTTTATTTTTTGAGAGAGACAGAGTGCGAGTGGGGGAGGGGCAGAGAGAGAGGGAGACACAGAATCGGAAGCAGGCTCCAGGCTCTGAGCTGTCAGCACAGAGCCCCACGCGGAGCTCAAACCCCAGGAACCGTCAGATCATGACCTGAGCTGGAGTCGGATGCTTAACCGACTGAGCCACCCAGGCGCCCCTATTCTTATTCTTAAAAGTCAAACCTATGTTCAATTTTTTTTCCAGTTATACCATAATAAGAATAAATTCCAACCTGGTCCTCTTAGAAACTTTGCTCTCAACATAAGCTATTTTAAGCCAAAAAAAAAAAAAAAAAAAAAGCAGGAGAGTATTTTTTGACTCATTAAACTGAACTGAAACAGAGTTAGTTTATTTATTTTTAAAGTTCATTTATTTATTTTGAGAGACAGGGGGAAAGAACGTGTGCACGCATGCTCACATGAGAGGGCGAGGGGCAGATGGAGAGAGAGAATCCCAAGCAGGCTTTGCACTGTCAGAGTGCAGATCCCCATGCAGGGCTTGAACTCATAAACACTGAGATCATGACCTAAGCTGAGATCAAGAGTAGATAGACCCTTAGTCAACTGAGCCACCCAGACACCACAGAAACAGAGTTAGTTTAAAGCACAGCTAAATTCCGAGCCCCTTGGAGTTGGCCATATCCAGAGACTGTGTGGTGACCCCTGGGAGCTTCAGAATCACATCCTCATTATTCCCAGTCCAACCCGAGAGAAGCCACTTCCTTGATTGTTCTGAAACACACATAGCCTGAAATGAGTGTATATAGATTTCTTTGGTATAAATTGCAGAATCTCCCTGGGTTCCACGAGCATGGAGTCACTCTCAACTAAAGTGCATACACTAAAAGAGTGATGGGGTTATATTCCCCCAAATAAATTTTGTGACACCTTGATTCTCTGGTAGCATCTTAAAAGATGAATGTCATAAGTAGGCTATGAGGTTGAGGTCACAATAATGGTTAATTTGGCAGGAGTGGGTGGTTTTAGTGAAATGTCTGGAGAAGAGAATGAAGGCCTCGGGGGTTCTAGTAGAGGATAGTTCCTGATTTAGGTGCAGTTTCCAGAGTGAAAATTATTCCTAACTGTACTTAAGACTGCAACCTACTTCTATATGGATTTTATGCTTCAATAGAAAGTCCACTTAAAAAAAGGAAGAAAGAAAACATGTTAAGATATTTTAGGAAATAAATATATCCTCATATCTGGTAGTTACTTATCAGTTGAGATTTACCAGTAGGTGTAACCTTGACTTTTTCTTACCCTGAGTCTGGAGTAAGGAGTGACTTATCTGATTAATGAGTTTGGAAGACGGGCTTTTCTACCGAAAGTTCCTTGAGGTTAGAAAACATATTTTATGTATTTAGATATTGTCCACAACCCTAGAACTGTGCTTTACTCAATAAATACTAAGATATTTATGAGTGAATACGTGTAATGTATGAAGGTCAAGGGAAAGAAAACAAAGTAAAGGAATGGAGAACTGATCCCAAAGCCCGAGGACATTGTAGGCTAGAAACCATGGGCTGGGAAATGATGTTCCATGGGCCAATGGCTCCTTTATAAATAAAGTTTTATTAGAACTCTCCATGTGTATTCATTTATATATTGTCCATGGATGTTTTTGCTACAATGGCAGAGTTAAGTAGTTGTGACAGAGATCATATGGTCTCGAAAGCTAAAAATATGTTTTATTTGGCCCCTTACAGAAAATGTTTGTTGATTCCTATTGGAAATCATCAGTGTGGACCCAGGCATTTATTAATCAAGTCATTGTTCATTGATTCACTCACTAGATCTTTGTTGAGAATACAGTATTATGACAGATACTGAAGGTTAGGGAATGAACACCAAAGATGAGATTTCCACTATTGTGAAGCTTACAGACTAGCAGTTTACTCTAAGTGGAGCTACATTTAAAAATTATTGCCACTGACCCTTCTCCAACACCCATATACATGGCTAAAAATATCAAGGCTCCAAATAAATAATCCAAACCCCAAAATGAAGATTGGCTTTGTAACTTTTTCAGAAATTTTGTTTCTGGGCAAAAATACCTGAGATAAATTACCAGCACAATGGGCTTTTGTTCTTAACTTTTCAATGTCAAAGAGAGAACACGTTATTAAGTGTCATTGTTTTGTAATCCAAAAAGGCTTTGAAAAAAGAATCTACAAACTCTTTGTCAGCACAACAAAATTAAGCAGCTAACCATATTTTCCTCTCATGATAGTTGAACAAGCTAAAGCTTAATCAATTGGCTTTTCAAATGTAACAGTTTTTAATGAAACAGGGGTTACAAGGCTCTCATTCTCCAAATCAAGCCAAGCTGAGAAAGAAAAAAAGCTTTTGTGTCAGTTAACACATGCTTCTTCTCCACATCATGACATTCTGATGAGGGGGTGGAGGGGAGGGGAGGAATTATTCGGGGAAGGTATTTGGTAATTGATATTACTACTCAAATGTCCTTAAATTTACATTATGCCCAGCTAAGGGGCTATTTTGACTTTGTAACTTTGCCCCGGCTATAGGTATGAAAAGAAAGAATTTGGGGAACACCTGTACCCATTCTGCTGTATCAGAAACAGTTAATGATCCCAAGGTGTATATGTGGGGAAGGATCCTAAAGATTCCTTGGCCTCACACTGCCTTCTAGTGTTCTCTCTGGACTCAAAGGACACCAGGTCCAATCAGGTTGTCATGGAGGGTGATATCAACACTTGTTCCCCACATTACAATGTTTATTCAGAAGCTTCTTTTAATTCTAATGGTGACTGTCTTTTAAGGTTTATTGTGAAGTCAAAAAGGAAACTAGGTGCTTACAAGAATAGTGTATACAGTATGCTATTATTTTTAATCTTTTAAAAGGAATATATGTATACACACATATATATGCAAACATGTATATGTATATGTATACATAATATATATACATATACATATACATGTTTGCATAGTATGTATACTGGGAGCAAGGTCCCATGTTGGGAAGCTTGGCAAGGAAAATACCCATTGGTCAGATCTACTCTACCTCTCTGTCCAAATTCCCATGACTTATTCCTCCCCTGATGCCCTCCAGTTACTGAATTCTCTGATGTAAACATTTCTTGTAATAAATTCTCCTCAAATTCCAAGAACCCCCCAAAGAAGCTTCTTTTAAAACTCTTTGTGTTGATGTTGCTACCATGACTATTAGCTAATCCTGGAAAAACCTGTACTATTATTTATGAAGATGCAATGTAACAGATATATGGTGGGGGGGGGGGGTGCCAAAAAGGATGATTTCAAATGTAAAGGGGGTTATTTCTTTTGGAGCAGAAAATAAATATTTCTTCCCCTAACACTTGTACTTATGCTACTTCAAATGAAATTAGACTCAACAATTTTTGTCTGCTGCTTAATTATTTAGAGATCCATTGTTTTTTAATTAATTAATTAATTAATTTAGAGAGAGAGGGAGCTGAGGGGAGGAGCAGAGACAGGAAGAGAGAATCCCAAGCAGGCTCCACTCCACACTGTCAGCATAGAGCCCAACACAGGGCTCGAACTCACAAACTGTGAGATCATGACTTGAGCTGAAATCAAGAGCTGGATGCTTAACCAACTGAGCCACCCAGGTGCATCTAGACTGAGATCTACTGTGCTAAGTGAAATCATCCCAGACTGATGGTGAAGAGAACCTGGAAACATCTCCTAGGATCTGAAAAATCCTCATACTCTAATCAGAAACCTTCCAGAATAATTAAAAAGGCACCATGAAGCCCAAGAAGTAAATTTAGAAAGAACTGGAAATTTGGTTTGAAGAGGGAATGGCTCCTGCAGAGGGTGGTAACGCATTTGACTTTTTAAGTTAATAGAAGATGTCGGGTATGTATTATGTACGTGTTACTGTACACATATAAGTTTACATCCCACAAACAAATCGGGACCTGGAGCATCCTGGCCCCTAGGCTTGCTTCATGGGAACTGGCAGTTCTAAGCTAGAACTGCTTTTCTCTTTGAAGGTGATACTACTCAGAGCTGAAGCCACTGCATAAACAAACTGACGGTTTGAAAAGAAACACCCCCATTTTAACTCCATTTGGAGCTAAGTTTAGACCATAACTCATCTTGCAACAGAATTACATTTTTTAAAAGATGTTTGTGATTTAACCATTAGTGTTTCTGTACATAACAGAAGCAGCCACAACTGTGTCAAGTTCAAATACTTTCTTCTGCAGCAAAGAGAGTGAGAGCTGTCAGTTACCCCATACAGGCAACAAAGTCTAGGAAGGTTGCAGTCTTCCAGGAGGGACTAGGAGCGAGGGCCCCTTTTGCTATTTTCTTTTATGTCAAAATTAAATGGAGAGGCCACGGAAGTCTTGTGGATTATCTCCAACTTGTGTCCCACAAATAGCCCCTAATCAGAAGATGACATTCACTCATCCCTGTTGACACATTTCTCAGAGGGCCCCACAGTGGAAGTGTTTAAGAATGGAACATGTATTTCGTGTATGGAATGCTTCTCAAACCTCAAAGCACTTTTGGAAAACCTAGGGATCTTGTTTAATAAAAATTCTGAACCAGTAGACCTGGGACAGGGCCAAAAATTCTATAGTTCTAACAAGCACTAGGGCAATACTTCTGCTCTTTAGACAGTGCTCTGATATGTAAAGATACAGAGCGCCGATTTGGTAGTGGCTTCTTGGAGCGTGATATTCAAAAAGAAGATTCTGAGGCTAACTGTTGACTTTTTGAGAGAGTGACACCATCTATGAGTGAACTGTGCCTTGATGGTGATAACTACAATAATGTCTGTTTTTTTCACATTCAATTGACCTACACATTCTAATAGTTTCCCGTGTATACCTCATTTGTAGACAGTGCCAAATGGTTGCAATTAAGTCTAGTCACCATCTGTCGCCATACAAAGTTACAATTATTTTGTTTTGTGATGGGAACTTTTAAGGTTGATTCTCTTAGCATCTTTCAAATATATAACACAATATTACTGACTAGAGTCACCATGCTGTACATTACTTCCCCAGGCCTTACTTATTTTACAGCTGGAAATTTATGCCTCTTGATCCCCATCACCCATTTTGTACCCCTCAGCCATCCTCCCCTCTGGCAAACACCAATATGGATCTCTGTATCTTTAAGTCCTGTTTTGTTGGTTGGTTGGTTTTGTTGTTTAGCATTCACATGTAAGTAAAATCATAGGGTATTTGTCTTTGTGTCTAGGACTTATCTACTTAGCATAATGCCCTCAAGGTCCATCCATGAAATGGCAAATGGCAAGATTTCCTTCTTTCTTATGGTTTCAATAATATCCCATTGTATATATAACACAACTTCTTTATTCGTTCATTCGTCAATAGATACTGAGGTTGTTTCCATATCTTAGCTATTGAAAATAATTCTGCAATGAATACAGGGGTGCATATGTCTTTTTGAATTAGTGCTTTCATTTTCATGGAATAAATATGCAGAAGCGGAATTACTGGATCATATGGTAGTTCCATTTTAAAATTAAAAAAATTTTTTTAATGTTTATTTTTGAGAGAGAGACCGAGCATGAGTGAGGGGCAGAGAGAGAGGGAGACACAGAATCCGAAGCAGGCCCCAGGTTCCGAGCTGTCAGCACAGAGCCCCACGTGGGGCTCGAACCCATGAACCATGAGACCATGATCTGAGCCGAAGTCAGAAGCCCAACCGACTGAGCCACCCAGGCGCCCCTCCATTTTTAATTTTTTTAAGGAATCTCCATACTATTTTCCACAACGACTGCCCCAGTGTATGCCACCAGAACATAAGGGTTCCCTTTTCTCCATATCCTTGCCAACACTTGTTATTTCTTATCCTTTTGATAACAGATGTTCCAACAGATGTGAGCTGCATCACATCCACCTGCTGGCTTCAGTGGGGCCACAGGAGTAGCCCAGCGGCAGGGCCCAACCACTGACACTAGCAGGTCAGAGGCAGGGTGTATAAATGATGCCACCACTTCCGGCCCTAGCAAGTAAAGGGGGAACAAAAAAATGATGCCCACCAGCACCCCAGTCCTCAGAGAGTACAAACAGGCTCCTGCCCCTCCCACAGGTGCTTTAAGATTAGCAAGTGAATTTCACATATGTTCTAGGTGCTTTTCAGACTGCTGCTTGTGAGCTGGGTCCTGGAGCGAGTCTGCATGTGAGCCCTTTATGAGTGGAATCTCCATTCCCTACAGCTCTGTGGTTCTCTAGCACATTAGCCTCATTGTTTTTCAAAGCCAGATGTTTTGGGGATCCATCTCTTTAGTGCAGACCCCAAAGGTTGAGGTGCCAGCTGTGGGGCACAAACCCCTTGCTCCTCAAGGAGAAACAGTATTTATGAGATTCCTCCCAATTGTGGGTCACTATGCTGGGGGTGGGGTTTATGGCAAGACCACATCTCTGCCGCCTCTCCCCTTTTTGGTGTGGCCCTTTTATCCTTTGCTGTGAAAGAACCACTCATCTACTTTTCAGGTCTTTTTTAGAGGGAATTGTGTCATATGTAGGCGTAGATTTGCTACATCCATGGAAAGTGGTGAGTTAGAATCTTCATATGCTGCCATCTTGAATTATCTCAAATAATGTCAGTTTTTTGCCACCCTTAGACAATCATGACAGAATATTACTACCCTGATTTAGGGTATAGTGAGTCCTGGTGTTTGTGGTATTCTCTTATTTCCAGAAGAACTTACAATTCCTGCATACTGATGAGATAATAAGATGGTATAATTACACAGAATTTTTTACAGATGGAGGAAGTCCAATAGAAAGGTTAAGTATGGTAGGCAAGGTCAAGTAGAAAATCAAGAATACACTTTTCTTTCTGTCTCCTAAAATATTTCTATGATCGTATTAGCCTGCAACTCATTCTTGGTATCAAATGGATGTGAAATTCAAGCAGAAAATAAATGACTTACTCCTACTCTTAAAATTCCTGTGTAAAATATCGATTTTTTTTGTTGTTGTTGTTGTTGCAAAAAACACATTAGGGAGAAATTATTCACATTTAAAAAGAAACCATGACATTAAATTCAGGAAATATATTTCAGAATACATTAGTTTTGTAAAATTCTGTACATATTTTGATGGAGCATATCTGTATATTTATTGGATTATACCTGCAATAATAATGCTGCTGAAAACTGGATAGATATGTGATTGGAATGGAAGTTAGGAGAACTTGATTTGAGTCCTTGCACTGTCATTATATAATTGCATAAATTTGGGCAAAATATTCTGTGTGTGTGTGTGTGTGTGTGTGTGCGTATGCACACATGGGTAAGCACACATGCATGCATGTGAAGAATAATTTTTGCACTGCATATATCGCTGGGTTACAGTAAGAATGGATAAGATGATGTGAAATGTTCTATAAACTGAAAATAATCACACTAATGTAATTTATTATTTTTATCATAATGATCTCAAGACGTCAACCCATATGCTACAGCACAAAACATAATAATTGGTCTTGTATGAGTTGGTGGTGGGAATGCATCAGGGCATTAACATAGTTGCACGGTCAGGCTTTGTTGACCACAGGGTTACTGGCAGCTAGTCATTGATTTCACAATTTCTGTGTGTCTGTGTGTAAAAGTGTGTGTGTGTGAGAGAGAGAGAGAGAGAGAAGGCAGTATTGCTGAAGCATGGTACCCTTCTGACAAAAGTAGAGTTCATAACATGATCCAGTGCTTATGAATCAGTAAAAACCTAAATGGAAACAAGAAGAAATAAAAGTCAATGAGCCACCAGATTGGGATTATCCAAAGAAACAGGTTTATAAATGGTCAGTTGGCATTGAGAAGACTAATCAAATAAGATACACTATTAAAAGGTCAAACAATTAGGGGGAAAAAAAGCCTGGTGCTTTAACTATTAAATATCTCAAGTTGACAACCAAATTAAAAATACCAATGTTATACCTCAGAAATTAATTTCCAGAATAAATCCAGATACATTAATGAATACCAATACATTGAATTAACTGATTTACAGATTAAAAAAAAAATAGTTGCAAATGATTTCTTATTGCCATGATTACAGTAAAGATTAGAAAGTAGTTTTCCTTGCAGTGCTTATGACTCCCAGGAAGTCTTCTCCCCTCAACCACCGACTCATGTAGATTCAGAATAGTACTGGGTTAATCATTTCCAAATAATTTATTACTGCAACTCAAACTAACCCTTTGCAAAGTTTTAATTTTTTTAAATCTTTTACTTATTTTTGAGAGAGAGAGAGAGAGAGTGCGAGTGGGGGAGGAACAGAGAAAGAGAGGGAGACACAGAATATGAAACAGGTTCCAGGTTCTGAGCTGTAAATACAGAGCCTGACTCGGGGCTCGAACCCATGAACCATGAACCAGAGATCATGACCTGAGCGGAAGTCAGATGTCCAACCGACTGAGCCACCCAGGTACCCCTCCTTTGCAAAGTTTTAAAGTAGGTTGAGCTTTGTTAGTTACCTCAGCTTCTTCTTTCTAAACCCCTATTTTTCCACTGATCCCAAATGTTAAATCTATTTATTCTCCCCCTGGCTATCAGAACAAAACTAGAAACTCTACCCAAAAGCATTAAATAGCTGATATAAGTTTAAGTGATCACTTTTCCCAAGAATATTTGTACTTTAGTAAGAATTAAGGCCTGAATACCCTGCACACACAGCTGACACAGGATCCCATGTTTGTTTTTCTGGCACAGGGCAGGGTGTGAATAGCACTGATGGCCAAAGCCTGATCTGAGAGCAGGGATAAGCACAGAGGTTTAGGGAAGACTCAGTCCTCTGTCTCCAAGTTCATTCTCTATGGAGATCCAAAATTTTCACACTTCTTTGGGTCACAGTAACTGAAATTCTATCATGTACAGATATACTTATGTTAACAAGTGTACTCTTCTAAAAGATATTATAATAAGCATATGTTTTTATAACTCAGTGTTTTCTTCCTTGGACTGTCTACTCCAAAAACTTGTAATTAACTTAGATAAGGAGCTTGGAGTCTACAGATAAAAGATAAGGCTAAAAGGGCTGGATGTAAGGGAGTACAGAATCAATAACAGCTGTCAGAAACTAATAGGCAAGATGGCTGTAGATGTCTGGACCTATGTAAACCCTCCAGTGTGAATGTATATCCATAAATAACATGGGAGCAGTTGTTAGGTGTCAGAAATAGGTGAAACTGGTGTAGGCAATAATCACAGGGATTACAAGGGGTGGTAGACACTAGATTGAAACTTTATGTATGTTAGCACATTGTGAAGGACAAGGTCAACTTTGAAGATTAAGAGTAAGTAGTAACTATGCCATCCTGTAAGTTTGGGCATTAGGATATTAGAAATTAGGCAACAGAGAATTGGAATGCAGGCAGAGAGTCTATGCCATATGAGTAAAACACAGTTCCAAGAAATCCCTTTCTTTGAGCCAATGTTCTCCATAGCCTGTAATTTGCTTTAGCTTTTGTATGCTTCTAGTTAGGATAGGAACTATGTCCCAGGAATGACTGGCTTCAATTCCACAGGCAAAATAAGGGGCTTTAAGGCAGAAAGAGTGGATGTTGCATTTTCTTGATCCAGGCCTCTTTTATCTTCTTTGTACTTAGTGACAAATTGATCCCTGAGTCCATGGTGGAGCTGCACAGGCAGGTAGAAGAGGACCGGACGAGCACACAATGCGCTTAACATCCCAAATTAATGGAAGGTGGACCTCCCTTCACAAGCAACAGAAAATCCACTCACTACCCATTGGGAGGATAATTGTCAGTCGTAGACATATAGTGTGGGAAATGGGAAGGGAGGAGAGGCATTCCTGTGCTGTTGACTCTATTTGGGAACCTCTGAAGTCAGAGCACTCAGGTAGGTGCATACTTAAGCCACATGTAAAGTTCCCCTGCATGTGAGTTGATTACAGGTACCAAGATGATGGCCCAGGAGATTAATGTGGAAAAGCATCACTAGTGAAACATATTATAGGATTAGGAATGTATCACACTTGAGGACCGGAAGAAAAAAATAATAAATTCTGGAGTACTATTACCTAGCCTTGTGATCCATCGGGACAATAAAATAATAAAAATGTTCAGTAAATTTGTTAATAATCACATTAATACAAACATTCAGGATTAGATAATGTTCATTTTCTATTATCCAAGGGTAATAGATCTTCTACAGGAATTCATAGACACACTATAAAGCCTGTTGAGTTAACTTCTGCAAAATAGTTCAACAATTACCAGTTTTTCAAGATAACATGACACATAGATGCTTACTTCTTGTCCACTTAAAATAATTAACCACTACATTTAAACAGTTACAATTCCAAGGGTTTTATTACGTGAAATGGAGTCATTCTTTTGATATTACACACTGAATATTTTGGGAGGTAAAAACACACACACTTTGTTAATTAGAGCAACCTAGGCCACTGTTTTTCATGAATAGGTGACTTTTTAAGACAATCTTCCCTTTTATATAATATGAGAAGAAAAGAACTGAATAAATCTCTAGTATGTAAAGGACCCAAAATGACAACTTCTAAGACGTACAATAAAAATAGTCACTTGCAGGTCACCTAGGTGGCTCAGTTAATTAAGCATCTGACTCTTGATTTCAGTTCAGGTCATGATCTCACAGTTCATGAGATTGAGCCCTGCGTCCAGTTCTGTGCTGACAGCTTGGAGACTGCGTGGGATTCTCTCTCTCCCTCTCTTACTACCCCTTAACCGCTAGTGCATGTGTTCTCTAAATAAATAAATAAAACTTAAAAAAATAGTCATTTGCCTTGGACATGTAGGTAAGTCTTTAGTACCTTTTATAAATAAAAGAAACAGTGGCAAATATAATACACAGTCACACAGAGGCCTTCCAGAGATGTTTCAGGGTTGGGATCATGTGACTAAGCCAATGGCACACCTAGACTTCCCTCTAGTTAAACTTGGTCATGGTTCTAGTTCACTGAGTCACAGGGAGCAAGAATAAAGTTACACATTCTGATATGTGCAGGTCAGTCCGTTGTGGAAACATTTAAATTTCCAGTGGAGATAATAGCAATCAACTAATCTAGGAGAAAAATTTCTACTCGTCTTTTGCATTTTCTAAGGGGGGAAAAGAATCATCATTGATTTAACGAAGTTTAAGTAAGATCACTGAAGCTTTTCTTAACAGTTTTGCTCATTTGGTAAAGAGAATGAAAATTCTCTTTTTGACAGCCTCTACCACTGGCAACCATCAATGTCAATAACTTGAAGTATTCTCAAAGTTAATGAGTTTTATTGAATTAGATTATAGCTTTGAGCCTGCCTGTTCCTTCTTAGGCAAAACCCAAAGGAAAACAGTGTTTGAAACATCCCACCTCTTTGACATTCTAAATGGTGCTGGGTAAATCACTGAGCCTTTTTAGATTCTAATCTTCCTTCCTAGAGAAATGATCCTCAACTCCCTGTTCGTGTATATTGTTGTGGTTTGCAGAAAATCATCTCAGTTGTTTTAGTTTTCAAATATGGTACTAATGAGTGAAAGTCCACATTGTTAATCTCTGGGTGGGCTCCTTAACTTTGTTCTGTTACATGACCACACACTTTATCTTAACCAGGGACTTGGATCTAATAAAATATCAGTTTGGTTCAAGTTTATTTCAGAAACTATTCCGATACTCTAGTTTTACTCTGGTTCAGTGGTTTTCAAAATATAGGGTTGGTTTCTGTTCAGAGGTTGTCACTGTGTTTTAAAACAAACAAGCAAAAACGTTGGCATTACTTCTTTGTAAATGATGCTCAGATCAGCTCAGGGCTCATTTAGTCAGAAGTTTATTCCAACTTTGAGTATGAATTGAGTTTATGTCCGAAAATCGTTCAATTTGCAGCTTCTAACCTTGTCAGATATCTCATAAATTGACACTTCCAGACAAAAGAAGAATAAGTTAGGAGAGAATGGAAAGTTGTAGTGCATTTTTTTACCCTACACTATAAAGGTAAACCTTACCAAAAGTGGACAAATCATGTCATGTTATACAAGCAGGACTTAAGAGGACTTGGCCATAAAAGACACTTTCTTTCTTTCTCTCACAGTATCTTTAAACTGGCCCAGAGGGGGATATTCCTTCTCCAGACTTGGTATTCAAACTCGAGCAGCGTTATGATTTCCTGGTCACCCTTAGGAAATATAGAAAAGGTAAAAACACAACTCAATTCAGTAATTAGTAATTAGTTACTGCTTTATTGTTCAATTCAGTTATTAGGTATCCAGTGACGGTTCCTTGTGATAATCAAAACTTCGAATTTGACTTAAATCTAAACGTTTTCCCCTCGTCCAAACAGACTTCTGTGGATGAGCTCCCTGTGCCGAAGGACGCTCCTTCCTCTCTCCCCTTGCTCCCCTTCATCCGTGTTTGGCCCCTCCAGCAAAAGAGTGGAGGATGTGGGTGGACTGGGCAGGACTTTTTCTCTCATGGAAACTTTTGTGAACTTCAGAAAGCAGGAGCCTCTTCTACTTTGTTCCATGTCTCCCAGTGTCTCGTATGTAATGTAAATGGGAAAATCCACAGAATACTACAAGTAATACAGGAATAAACATATATAAACCAGATGCATCCATGTATATAGGGGTGAAGAGACCGAGTGAATTAAGAGGATAAACTGACAACGGTTTTAGAGAGAATAAGCCTTGGGCAGAATTTAGTTGATACAAGAAGAGAACAGTCATTCCAGGCAGTGAAAACAGCATTTAGATTGTCTGAGAGGTGGAAGGAGGTATGATAGGTACCAGAGAATGTTTGAGTGAGTGACTCTCCTAATGGAGAGTCAATCTTTAAAAGGAAATCAGAATAACTTGTGAGATAAACAATCTTTAAAAGGAAATAGAATAACTTGTGAGACAAAACAATCTTTAAAAGGAAATCAGAATAACTTATGAGATAAGAGGGCAATACTCATTATGAATAATCAGAAGATTTTAACTCGAGAGGAAACTGGAAACCCTTTGGGGAATTTAAGAAAGAAAATGAGGTGGTTAAAATATTGTGGAAGATGGGCTTGAGAATGTGTATCACACAGCAGAGAAGAGGGTATTGCCTGTAAGATGTCTGAGGAACCAGGTCTGGTAAAAATAAAATAAGTCTTGTGAAATCCAGATGGCCTCATATTTTCCAACCCAAAGAGATAAACAACAGCTTCCTCTAACTTTTTCATCATTTTAAAATTTCTTCTCATTATCCTATATTCTGATAAACAGACACTTTTGCAATGATTGATGAAGAAAAGGATTGGATATTTGACAATGTCACTCTATGGTCATGCCAGTTTTCAAAGAGCGTATGTGAGTCATACTCACACAATGTGGCTTTACAGCAGAAATCGGCATTGAATACTGTAATTTTTAAAGCCTGATTAAGAAGTGTTCACTGATGTTCTCTAGAAATGAAGAGAGTTTTTCTCCTCACCTTGGACGATACGGCCGCTTCCTCATCACACATACAAGTGTGTGATGAGTATGCTCATGTGGATATTTCACGAAGTGTGTTGAGCGTGGCAGAGCCTCTGCTCTCCAATCTCGGTTCACATGACTCCATCTGTCTTGTAAAGTATGATTTCCCTTGTCCAAATGAACAAACCGAGGTTCAGAGAGAACAAGTGACTTACCAAGTCCCACGAATAAAAAACTAGAAATGCAAGGACTCAGATCCAGATTATCTAACTCTAAGTTCCAGGCTCCTTTTCTCGACCCCAAACAATTGGCATAAACAACTATTCATATGTTAGTCATTGATCTTATTCTGTCTGCTTCGTTTTATTAAATCATTACTCCATGTCCTGGGGATAATGCATGACTACCCTATTAAGGCAAATTTGTTAATATGGACATGCCGTGTTAAGTCACGAGGAGGCTAACTCAATTACCTTTCCTTTGATTGATTTTTGGTAGGGATACAGTGAACTTTTAGTTGTGGTTTGACTTATGACATGTTGTAAACATCAGTGCGCACTATATTAACTGTATAAAGAGCTGTGGTAGTTTAAATGCTTTTTAAAGAATGAAAATATTAAGCTATATTAATAATTAAATCCTGATAGCCACAACCATGGCCACCGCTAAACAGCTCCTTTGGGACTTGGGAATTTATGAAAGAAAGACATAGCCGGACTAAGAAATATCTGATGAGTAGGATTCAGAAGGGGCCACTAAAACTTTTATGATTTTAGCCATTCAAAGCAAACCTAAATAAGACAGCATTCTACTAATACATACCCCTCATCTGATTTTTCTCCTTCTAGATGTCAGAATCTTGATAAAAATATTTAAGGAAAACCCAACTGAAAGATAAAATACTATCTGATCGATTCTTTACTTTGAGATTTTATAAATGCTATAAATCAGTTAATGACAATGAGGAACATACGTATTCTATGGGGCAAATTTGCATACAATTGTAGTGAGGTTAAAAAAAATTCACTCACATTACTTTCAGATGTGCAAAGAAAATTAATTTCTGTAGTTTTCTCTAATTCTAATCTTCCTTGGGAGCTTCGATTGTCAATAGGGAAGAAGAAACGGTACCCATTCACATAAACGTGCTCTATGCAACAATTTGATTTCAGTATTTCCAATGTCCTCTCCCTCACACAGCTCCTCCAAGAAGATGTTTGGTACATAAGTGAGGAGGCTTCATGGTACCTTGTTCCCTAGTTGTGGAAAGATGAAATTTTGGATCCCTGTACTTTCTAAGTGAAGTGGCTATTCTGGTCGGTTCCCTGGACTAGTAATGTCTAAAACAAAACTGATCTTGCCTGACATATTGACATCCACCTCAGTAGTCAGTGATCCAAGTCATTTGCCCTGGCCTTTGAGTCTCCAACATGTGGCAGGCACTTTTTTCCAACTCCAGACCTCTGTCAGTCCATGTGCTTCTCAGCTTTCTCCATCACAGGAGAACATACGAACTTTTTTTCAAGAATTTTTCCATTACCTCTTGAGAAATTCATTAGAATTTTCTTTTGCTATGGTAACTTTTATGGCAATCTGAAGTCCTCATGTGACCATATTCAGTGCAAGAGGATGCCTTCTGTGAAAGAGATCTTGCTCTTAATTCCCTGAGTTGCAGAATTATTAAAGTGACAATAACGTTATGGTCAAATAAATGAATGGCAACTAAATTTTACAGAGTGCTTACTTTGTGAGTTTCTAGTCTAAACATTTTGCAAGTGTTCACTTATTGAATCCTCACCATGGTCCTAGGGAGTAAATACTATAATTAACCTCATTTTAAAAATTTTATTTATTTATTCTTAAATGTTTATTTACTTATTTTGAGAGAGAAAGCGGCGGGGGAAGGGGACAGAGAGGGAGAGAATCCGAAACAGGCTCCATGCTGTCAGCGCAGAGCCTGATGCAGGGCTCCATCCCACAAACCATGACATCATGACCTGGGCCAAAATCAAGAGTTGGATACTTAACCAACTGAGCCACCCAGACACCCCTAAATATTTTATTTTTAACTAATCTCTACAGCCAATGCGGGACTCAAACTTGCAACCTTAAGATCAAGAGTCACGTGCTCTACAGACTGAGCCAGCTGGGTACCCCAGCTTGTTAACCTCATGTTAGTGATAAGAACATAGGCACAGAGAAGCTAGGCAACTTGCTCAAAAATCACACAGGCAGCAAGCGAAAGGGCTGAAATCTTAACTCAGGCAGTTTGACTTCAAGTTTTCCTCCTCAAAATCAAAGAAAACTAAGTGACCCAACTGGGCAACATGATCTCTTCATACCTTCTGTCTAACCTATGTAGAAAAACTATCTGGCGGGTATTGTTTTTGTTTTTGGTTTTGTTTTGTTTTTTCCTGAAAGACCAGAAATCAAGGAATCATCAGCACAGAACTGGTTTATTATCTTCCCATTGATTTATTTAAGCATAAAACACTGGTTGTCTTGTTAAAGATCCCTGTTTACTTATTTCTCAGTGAAACATATCCTCCTTGTCGATCCCAGTTCTGCAGGAAATCGTGTGAGCTGAAATTTCTCAAAAGAGAGCAGAATCATATCATCGTTACCATTATTAGTCCTTTGAAATAAAACATTAAGCTAAACAAACCTTTTTCCTTTCTTCTCAACAGAAAAATCTCTGTATTCCAAACAGAATTTGACATGACAGATTATAGTGGAAAAGAGTAGAAGAGCAATGAGAATAATTACAACACTTACACACGCGATCTAAAATCTTCTCATTTCTCTACCTTAACCTGATAGAAAACATTAAAGCTCATATTTATAACTACGAAATTATCAAGTGTTCACACAGCAAACAACTATAACTTTCTTGTGGACCCGAACATGTTTAAATGCTACCGGTACAAACTTCGACATGAAACATTGATCTGAATCAGGATGATAATGTTACCCAGGACAGCTAGATATTAACAGAGAATAAATGAGAAAAGCAAGTTCATCCAAGATGAGGTATGAAAATAAAAATGACATGCAGCCATGGGATAAAAAGAAAGAGTGATGTCTCACCATTCTACCTTTCAAAGCTTTTTCTTTAATGTGATGAAAAATAATAGGGTTCAGACTTTGGACACCATTCACTAGTACCACTATATAAAATGTGAATAATCCCCATGAAGAAATGTGTTAGTGTCTGAATTATTTGTTTCAGGTTCTTGCATTTCTTTCTATACAGAAAGAAATATAGAAAATATAGATTTTAGTGATAAGTAGAAAATATATATGTAAAAATTAGAGTGACAGTCTTTATCTTAATTTGAAGGTAAACGTCCATTTTATAAAGCGGCCTGTCCATCATATGTTGTAATAGTCAACATTACTTGTTAAGTATCTGCCACATCCATGCAGTTATACATTGGGGTACAGTGGTAAACATAAAACATAGCTTATGCTCTAATGTGGGTTTTCTTTTTATGCAATACTATAGTCAAGTATATAGATGTTGGCAAGATCTGTTAAATGTGACTTTATGATCATGTGAAGAGATGAAGAATATATCTCCATCTAAACATCCAGAAAAAAACACATAATAGCTTTCATACTGGTTCCGCAAATCTACTCCCTCACTATAGCCATAATCAATACTTTTTCATTGATATTTTGCCTTGAAAAGAATTCTGGAAAAAGAAAGGGAAGCATGAAATACAACAGATTCTGCAGTAAAGTCACATTTTCAATGAAGGTGTAAAATAGTTGGTTGTACCAGTACAGGAATGTAAAGATATAGTGTTATCTTCCCTGAGCACCATAGCCCTCCACTATGGTTCTTGTGGCTTCATATGTCCTTTGAAACTGTACCCTAGCAGGTGGAACATGGGAATCTGATCAGTAATACAAGTTCTCACTTCATTTTCTAGATATGAGACCATAGTGAAGTTGCTTGGCCTCTCTGAGTCTTAGTTTTCTACTACGTAAAAAAGGGCTTATTATGCATCCATAACAGAGTTATCATAAAAAGTGAACAAAATAATTTATTTTGAAACATG
The DNA here is from genome assembly GCF_014898765.1 of Herpailurus yagouaroundi. NCBI lineage: Eukaryota > Metazoa > Chordata > Mammalia > Carnivora > Felidae > Herpailurus > Herpailurus yagouaroundi. The sequence goes on from NW_024412470.1 coordinate 3,146,950, forward strand.
TCACAAAATATACGGCACCATATTAGATGATCAGTATCTTTGTTTGAATGTGAATCTAAAGCACATGATAGACTTAGGCTTCACTTATCTACTGAATAGATGTGTTAGCTATCTTTTGTTGTGCAACAAATATCTTTAAAATTGAGGAATTTGAGAGTGACTTAGCTGGATGGATGTGGCTCAGCGTCTCTCAAAAGAATTCAGTCAAGAAGTTGGCTAGGGTCAAGGCATCTAAAGGCTCAACAAGGGCTGAAGAATTCACTTCCATTATGGCTCACTCACATGACTGGCAATACAACACTAGCTATTGGCAGGAAGCCTCAGTTCCTTGTTACATGGACCTCCATATAGGGCTGTTTGTGTTCCCTTACAACATGGGCACTTTCTCCCTCCAGAATAGGTTACCTAAAAGATAGGAAGGACAAAAAAAAAAAAAAATAATAATGGAATGACTTTTACAACTTTGCCCTGGAATCACACTCCATCATTTCCACAATATTCTATTAGTTACACAGATCAGTAGTTTTCTTTTTAGTTTTTTTACCGTTTATTTATTATTGAGACACAGAGAGAGACAGAGCATGAGCACGGGAGGGGCAGAGAGAGGAGGAGACACAGAATCCAAAGCAGGCTCCAGGGTCTGAGCTGTTAGCACAGAGCCCATCGCGGGGCTTGAACCCACAAATGGCGAGATCATGACCTGAGCGGAAGTCGGACGCCCAACAGACTGAGCCACCCAGGTGCCCTACAGATCAGTACTTTTTAGTGTAGCAGGGGACTACACAATGGGATAAATAGGAGGAGCAAGAATCTTCAGGGGCCATCTTGGAGGATATCTATCACTGTAGACTTCAGGGATTCAGAGGTAAATGGCTCGGTATCAGAAGAACAACATGTGCTATTTGGTACTGTAAGCAACAGAGCTTTCTTAGTCCCATATTCCTTGGAAGGAAAAAGACAGTGGTAAATCGCTAGCCCTTGTTGTGCTTCATATCTGAAATATTTTCTAGGATCCCAGCGCTTATTTTACTTTATTTGATTTTATTATTTTTTGTTGTATTTTTCATTTTTTGAGGAAGAGAGAGAGAAAGAGAGAGAGAGCAAGCACTTGGGTGGGGGAGGGGCGGAGAGAGAGGGAGAGACAGAATCCCAAGCAGGCTCTGTGCGGCCAGCCCGGAGCCCGAATCCCATGATAGTGTGATCGTGACTTGAGCAGAAATCAAGAGTCAGACATTTAACTGACTGAGCCACCCTGGCGCCCCTAGGAATCTAGCAATTTAATGGGACATTGACAAAGAGGAGAGTGTTTCTAAGAGTAGGAACCACAGTATTAGAGGGACTGCACATGTCAATTTAAAGAGCTGAATCAAAGCTGGGACGTTGGGCCTGGAGAAAACAGCTCAGTGAGAGACCAGTACTCACATACTAAATGTTTGAATGACTGAAAGAATTATCATGGCAGTGTAAGGAAATGGAAGGAGCATTTGACCTGGATTTAAAGATACAAGGTCTGGTCCTGGATTTTCCATTTATCTGTTGTTTATACTGCCTTTCTCATTATAGCTCCCTTTTTACAATTGGTCCTTGACCAATTGAGTTGGTTGTCATACTGTGTATAGTCATGAGGCAGAAGGAAGCTGGCTTACACAGGAATCCAAACCACGTCCCATACCCCAGCCTTCGACTCTAAATGAAGCCATTTGCCGTGTGGTGTTTTCACTTTCCAATCCATGATTTGAGTGGTCCCCGAAGATAGAGCCTGATGATTATATTACTTTGACACATCTAGATGCTGGTGATATTCTGGTGCAGTGATTCTTAAGCTTTTTGCAGATCTTTTTGGCAGACTGATGAAAGCTATGGCCTTCTTCCTAGAAAAATTCATTCTCATACTTATACACAAAATTTTCCATATAATTTCAAAAGTCATCTACTGACTTCCTTCTGGGGATTAATGTACCATAGTTCTAGAACCATTTAACTTGGGGCTTTACTTGGAAATTGAGCAGACGACATATCCACCCAATCCTTAGACCATAAAGGAAACCAGGGGCCCACCAAAACACTCAACAGTGTTGCCAATATACACTCAAATTTCCAGGGAAATGGTCAAAGTCAGGTAATAAGTAGGCCACTGTTCCCAAAAGAAGAATGACCACTGCAAAATACTGGAGTTCATTCCCACCTGAGTTATTCCTCACAACTTTAGTCTTCTTAAAAGCAGGAACATGTAAGTGGAAATAATTGCACCCCCATTTTGATTTATGGCTCCTAGAATTGATATTCTACATTTTTCTTTCCAGGATATTGATAACTAGCTGAGTTCATAGGCAGACTCAATTCCCTTAAATCATATTGATTTTCATTGCCTGAGTTCACTTTTCCTTCTCTGCTTTGATGTTCTACTTATTATTGAGCCAGAATGCTGAACTACAGGTACGCATATACATACACAAGAGGCTTACAGACAGAAGGCTTTAATGACCACTGCGTGCCCAGATAATTTGGCCTTATGATCAAAATCAGACATTTTAAAATTTATTTCCAACCTGAGGCCATGTGCTTGCCTTTCACCCCTTCTCGTCAATGCAAAGCCACAGTCTGCAAAAGATTCTATTTCTTTGATTTTATTTTGTGGTTTCAAAGGTAGGAAAGAATTCTACCTAGTTTGAAATTACAGCTAACTTCAGGTAAAGAATGTTACTGTGTGTGCATTGGTCCACTAGAGCCAAGGATAATATAAGGAACCAGCCCAAGACATTAAAATGTCTGTACCAATTGTGGCCATTGTGTCTGGGTTCAGGTCTCATTAGGGAACAAGCCCTGTTGATGGATCTTCGTGTGTGGGCTTCGTGTCCCAAGTGAGGACTGCCATGCTAGTGAACTGGACGGCCCTGCCAGGGGGCTTGGGTGTAGGCACTGCATCTGAGATCAGGTTCTGAAATGGAGTTCTAAAATAAATGGAGCAGGGCCGTGATCTCTTCTCAGGTTTTGAAACTCCACAGAGAATAAAGGCTTGGGTGAGGCCAGTGGGTAGGAAACAGAAGCCGACCAAAACATTCCAGTTGTGCCTGTGAGTACGTGAATCTCCTGATCCTGGTGCTGAATCCCAGCTCCTTAGAAGTCTATGGTTTATAAGGAGCAGGTTGTAACCCATTAGTGGATCAAAAAATCAGTTTAGTGACTCACAACCATCCTTTGTAAAAATACATACATATATAAATACATACATAGATCAGAAAAAAATATATCAGAATGAATCACAGGTGGTAAGAGAAGGAATGTTCTATAAAACTTTTACTTCAATAAAGTTTATGTTTATATTTGTGTGTGTGTGTGTGTGTGTGTGTGTATGTGTGTGTGTGTGTGTTTGACTACCATCTAAATTTATTTTTTATTATGGAGCGTTGGTCAAAAAAGTTTGAAAGCCATCACTTTGGGTGAACCTGAAGCTCAATCAGGAGAGCAAATGCCTCTCTTTCTCTGCATCTTATGGCTCCTTCTGATGTAAATAGGAGACTAAAGTCACTCATTTTTCAGTCATATTGACTCTTTTTGAGGAAGTTATTCCTAAATTGAGTAAGTCCAAATGACCATCCTTACTCTCTTCCTCCTTCTCTCCCTGAGACTACTTCGGTTGATTAGAATCCAGTCTCCACGCTAGAGGTCCCTGACTGCCTGCTCTAACAATTCCCATCCTCCGTCTCTCCTTTCTTCCCTTCCTTTCCTCTTTCCTTCCCCTGTTGGAAGACTGGAGTGAACACTTCAGGGTCAGGAAGGTTTAGTAGCCAAGGCAAACTGCCGTTGGAAACAGAAATCATAGCAAATAAGCAATTAAGGTGGATACACGCCCCACCGCCCCCATACCCAGCACCTTCCACAAACATTCCCATCCTGGAGCAGGCCCCCATCACCTCACACCTTGATTATTGCCATAGCTCCCGGTTCCCTTCCTGACTCCAGTACCTTCTCACATGGCTCCATCCTGCCCATATATGCCAAATTAATGCTTTGAATATATTGTTTTCATCATGTAATTTTCCTGCTCAAAATCATCTGAAGCTCCCATTACCTCCAGGTCAAATCCGAACTCCACAGCATGTCATTCTGGACCCTCCACAATCTTGCTTCAACCTGTCTGGCTAAAGTTACCTCTGGATGCATCTCACTTGGAAGACTGACTCATTCCCCCTTTGAACTCTCGCTAGAGTATCCAACTTCTCTTCATCCAGTCTTCCTAACTCAGGCTGCTCTTCAATCTGAACACATGCAAAATTCCCTCCATCATTTCCTTGAAATCTTTCCCACATAATCTCATTGTTATTTGATACATATTAACATGTCTGATCCCTTCAAGCTCTTCAAACCAAGTTAATCAAGGGCAATATCTCCTGCATGCCTCTCTTATCAAGATACTACATGATATTAAAATGCTAAATCAAAGCTAACACTTATTGAGCATTATCAAACACTGTGTTAAAAGTGAATACCTGATTTAAATTTCAAATATGCATTGTATACCTTCTTAACTGATGATGAAATGGAGAAAAGAAAAACAGAAGAGCCACGAGAAAAAAGCAAGAACTATCTTGTCTTTGGAGAGACAAGATCCTTCCCCCCATTGCCTTACAGTCCAGAGCTTGCAGAGTAGTGGTTCTTAAATATTTTCAAGATTTGTAGACTCCCTTGAGAACCAGATAGAAATAATGAAACTTCTTTCCAGAAAATGCATGTATTGCAGACTAAATGTTTGCATCCACTCTCTGGGGTACAGACCTCTAAGGCCTATCTTTGAGTCTGCAGTGGCCATGGATCCAGGTTAGGAATTCCTGTACCAAACATCACATGATAGGACATATTCAAATAATAGGTTTCTGCAGTGAGCTCCAAAATCAACACCCATTACACAAGCAAACTCTTACAATATCACCCTAGAAATTGGAGACTTATATAATGTGTATGGGAGACATGGCTGTGTGTGTGTGTGTGTGTGTGTGTATGTGGGTGTGTGTATGCACATACCTTCACATATTATCTATAAACACATGCAAGGAAGTCTTTGGTGTCAGCCTCACCCCTATTTAAAAATGCCACATCTTATGAGGAGGATAGCGCAATTTATTATTACTCCAACTCGATCAGTGAGGAAGCTAAGCTCAGAGAAGCTATCTGACTTACCCAAGGTCACACAGCTAACTCAGTTCTCAGCCTCTTCACTGGACCTCACTGAAAAATCAGTGTGTTGTATAGAGGAACCAGAACCACTAAAGGTAAGGCAAAGCTGAAAGCAAAGAAATTGGAATTTGATGGTAAAATCCATTAACGATAAGCAGTAACATTGGTGCTTTAACAAGGATTCCAGATGCCTGACCCTCATACTTTCACTTGCAGGTGATGGCTGTCAATACAGACGAGCCATACAGGATAGCCAAAGTGCTTTTCAAGAATGTGTAATGGCTGTTATGATACCTCTACGTGGTAAGTAAGTCCATAAATGTCAACGTGCCCCTCCATGTAAATTGGGTTTTCAGGTCAAAATCACCTGGTTTATTCCACGTGGGCATTCTGGTGTAATAAGTGTATTTAACCACCAGAAAAAAAAAAAATGAGTATCAACAGCAGTTTATTTATAGCTCACTTCTGGCCTTTCAAAGTCCCTATTTCCAGAACCCTTTACGTTTTCTGCTCCATGAATTCTTAACGAGTTCCAGTTGAAAGTGCTACAGTTCCACATTCAGGCTATTAAAAAAAGGAGTGAAAGGGGGGAAAAAGAAACCTGAAAAGTATGTTTCCCCCAACTACCAAGCCTCGTAGCTGATACGGCCTATCCTGTTTTCCTCCCTCTTGGCAAATGTTGGCAAATATGCTAGCATTTGGACAGGCCTGCTAGGTTTTTAAATCCTTTTAATCCTCTTCATAGTAACAGAAACATTTGAGGCTGATCTTTGAGGACTCTGTTAGAGCACAGAACACCTGCAGTTCGGTGCTTTGTGCTAACAAACATCCAGTGTGAGCCTAACACAGTTGGGCAGGCTCAGAGCTGGCCCCCAGAACCTCCCAGAGTAATGAGGGTCTCTCTTCCCCTCTGACCTCGCCTTTCCCAGCTTAAACCTGCTCTGGTAAATGGCACTCTTGCCCTCTGACCCTCCCCAAATGGCTCAATGAATCGCATAAGGGCTCATAAAAATGATTTGCCAATATGTCAGGAAATAGAAAAAACTAAGTTGATTTTCATTTGGAAATTGTTCAAATCGCTAACAAACCCAACTTCCTTGCATTCAATTGCTAGAAAAGTTGATTATCCAGGATTAAAGCCAATGTTGATGACAGTCTCCCAACCAAGCGGGAGAAAAAGAGGACACTATTCTCTCTTCTCTTATTCTTCCCTCAAATGATGAAACAAAACCAATGTTGTTCACAGCCTTTCTGATATCAGTTGAAATCTGTTCACACATTATTAGATGTTTATCTCTCTAAGGGCAGGTCTCATACTTGTTCTCTACCATTTACTTACATCTATCTATGTTCCTGTTTTTACTTGCTCTCCTAGAAATATCTGAATGGGTAAAAAAAAATCCTTATTCTACTTCAAACCAAATATACATTGAAAAATTCATATCTATCTAAACCATACATGTATGAATTAATATTGATTAGCAAAATGAGTCACTATGTTTTTTAGATGGAAAAACCCTCCATTATGTGTGATAAATACATGTGATGAAAAGAAATATGGGCAGAGTTTTTAGAAAAATATACAGTGGATATGTGAGAAACTTCTTAACTTTAGTGTTGTCTGGTAATTCCACTCATCAGCTTTAAAGAAAAAGACACACATACTGAGATCAACAGGGAAATTCAAGCATAGACAAGTGTCTCAGGTCATCTGGGGGGAAAAAATGTATTCCTCTTGGATTTTTCCCAGCCTAATTGTGGCATCTGAATTCAGTCAATTGCCTCTGGTTCAGTCAGGTCCCTGGGGCTCAATCCAAACCTGGACATGAACACTAATCGTCTATCCCATCCACAGTTCAAACTCAACACAAATGTTGCCTCTGCGTGAAATGTATCCACCATCCCCTCTATTGACAAAAAAAAAAAAAAAAAAAGGCCCTCTTTTGTTTGAATTACTTCCATGTCTCCCACAGACATTCTTAAACTACCATGTGGAACACCTGCCACAGTCCACTGACACTGGGTTTAGGTTAGAGAGTATGTTTCAAAGCGAGTTGATGAAAATTTTTCAATATACATTTTGACAGGCTTGAGCAACTGGGTTTTTTCCCCCATGCATTCAGATCTGTTGCTTCTCCTCCAGTTGGTTAATTTCCCTAGGCAAGAAAAGAAACAAAGAGAAACATGGGACACAACAAACACATGCCTGCTCTCACCTAGTGCTTCTGCAACCACAATATTGCTACCCTTATGGCACTGCTCGCATCTGTGAGATGCAAGTGTTTTCTTTTCTAAGATATATGGCCCTTTTGCAATTTATAGTTTTCCCTAATGAAGGACAAAGTTTGCATTAATACTGAAAATCCCCAAAAGGCAATTCCCAAATTCAGTTTCTCAGTACTTTTATTTTACTTTACCAGAAAGATAAAATAACCAATTTTATTTTCCTTTATTTTCCCTTCTCATGGCCACCTACTTCCTGTGGTGATAGGTGGGATGAGCGATATGGTAAATTAAAAATATCTTTTTAACAGAAAACTAGAATTCTAAGTTTAGAACACTCAGTATAACTGTTAATGCAAATAAGCTACATAAATTCTTATTCTCAATTTCTCCATCAATAAAAGTATTACAGGACCAGGTTAGATTTTATCTGAAGGATTTTTGATGCTTAAGATTCTATTACCTCATAGGGGCGCCTGGGTGGCTCAGTCAGTTAAGCATCCGGCTTCGGCTCAGGTCACCATCTCATGGTCTGTGAGCTAAAGCCCTGTGTTGGGCTCTGTGCTGAGAGCTCAGAGCCTGGAGCCTGCTTCAGATTTTGTGTCTCCCTCTCTCTCTGCCCCTCCCCTACTTGTGCTCTGAAAAATTTTTTTTAATTTTTACTTATTTTTGAGAGAGAGAGAGAGAGAGAGACAGAGCATGAGCAGGGGGAGGGACAGAGAGAGAGGGAGACACAGAATCCCAAGCAGGCTCCAGGCTCTGAACTGTCAGCACAGGGCCTGACAGGGGGCTTGAACTTGTAAACTGTGAGATCATGACCTGAGCTGAAGCCGGATGCTTAACTGACTGAGCCACCCAGCCGCCCCCCCAAAAATTTTTTAATAAAATAAATAAATAAAATTCTATTACCCTATAAAATTAAAATTTGATTAAAAAGATGAAAATAATGAATCTGGACACAGTAGGGATCACAGGATATGACTTATCTATTTATCCATGTATGTGTATATTTATTTATATGAATATTTATACCTTCACATTGTAAAAAAATTGAGGTAGCTTACTTTGAGCCATTAGGATTAAATAAAATTAAAAAAAATTGAAATGATGTGATTAGAAGTAAGAATTGCAAGGGAGGACATACTCAGGTTCACTGAATAAAGTAACAGAAAACAACAACTTGAGACCAAATACAAGCCTTCAGATTTCATCAATTAATGGCAAGAATACTAACACAAGTAATTGGCCCAGAGCTGGCATATGACAATGGAACAGTCTACCTAGGACAATCCAGAAGCATCTACTGGAAGGATGAAGAACTATCACTGTCTCTTACTGGTTGGAAATCCTTAAGAGCAAGGATAAAAACACTGAAAAAATAAAACACATTTGATATGATGGTAAAAAGCATTTGCTATTGTAACATAGAAGTTATTTTAATCAAAATAGTCTCTAAGCTGCTCAGCCAGCAAAGAGATACAGGACGTCCTTCCTTAATACAGAGCACATGCAAAGTAAAAATGGAGAATTGCAAATAGCTATGTATATTCCTGCCATCTCACCTTAATAAATACCTGAAACCTCTTTGATTTTTCCCTCGATTGACTTTTTTGCCTATCACACATTCAAAACAACACTGCCACCAAACCAGGACTGATATATTCCAGAATGACTTCAGTTTGTAACAAATATAAGATACCAATAGTGAAAATGCCTTTTAAAATTACATTCAGAACAAAAGAAAAAATTAAGGAGTCTTAATACTAGGGGCATGCACATACAACCTTAAGAGATAAACAGTATCAAGGCAGCATTTCTTATTTTTCACTTTGTTCTATATTCTCTGTTCAGGAAAATTGTCTTCAAATTAAAACGCTATCCAAGTCACTGTGTTTAAAAGAATTACATGAGAAAACTTTCTCTTGCACATATTCTTCTGTCAGTATTAACAGACATAATAAACAGATCAATCAACAGAAGAAGTAGATTATTCTAAAAGACAAAAAAAAAAACCACATGTGATAGAAGAACCACTGCACACAAATGGTGAAAAAATAGGTCATTAAATTAGAGACATTGATGTTAAATATAATTTATGCACACACACACACACACACACACACACACACACACACAAACACACACATGCAGGGACATGCACACACACTGTAAGCCAGTAAGGGCATGTTATCTGATAAAGAACCATGGAGGCTGCTTTAACTTAATCCTAAGAGAGGCTCTGATAACAGAAATCACACCTCAGAGGTGGTTGCATTAGGTACAAGACAGCTGGGGTATTTATACTCCAGGGTATCCAATGGTTGTTGGTTGAGGGTTACCTCTAGGAAAACTTGCTTCCTAGAAAGGCTCTCTCTCCATAAGCATAGGCAACATGGGCTCTGGAAGCCTGAGGCAGCCTAATAGCCAAAAGTGTGCCTGGCCAGTGTGCAGGGGTTTTAGGGGATGTGGGCTGAGACCTGACAGAAGCTGCCCCACCCACTCAAAGGAGATCTTCCCTCACAATGCCTGGGACCTTTTTGTTTCCGCATCCTCACCAGCCATATGAAGACTACATAGAAAGCAGACATAGAATCTGTAGATGACTCAAAAAAGGTAGTAGGAAAGCAAATGAGGTGAATTGAGACTGGAGAAAAACTTGAATGATAGGCTCAAAGTAACAGAATGAAATTTGAAGGAGATAAATATAAAGCCCTCCCACTTATCCTCAAAAGAAAATCAACCAGATAAAGTGTACCATGAGGGAGAGGTGGATTACAGCAATGTATACGCAAAAGATGAAGGTCTTATGGTTGACCACAAGTTCAATATATAGTCATGTGGACAGTACATTCACACACAGGACAGTGGAAGAACTGAGGCTGCTTAACCAGATGAGGGATGAATTAGGAGAAATTGTTAAAAGGAAGGATAAATTTATTCCATGTTGCTCTAAAGGAAAAACTAAGAATGAAAAGTAGAAGCCTTAGGAAGGCAGATTCTGACTCAGGGTGAATAAGAACTTTTGGATAGCCAAAGCTGGACAAACATGTCTTCCAAGGGTGTGAGCTCCCAGTGCCCGGAGTTCTCTGAGCTGAGGCTGAACAAAATTCTGCAGAGAATCAGGAAGGGGATTTTTATAAGGGGTGAAACAAGGAGGAAGTTTGGACTGAGAATTTCACAGCACCTTCCAACTCAATTATTCTATGATTCTGTGAACTCAGTTGGTGATTTTCAGTGAAATAGCTAACAGACAGAGGGCACCTGGAAGCAGAATGAGAAATGCCATGGGCCCTGGATAGCCTCTTAATGGATATATAAGTCCTTGAATTATGGATATTGGCAATATTTATTAAGCACCATTCAATATCCCTGCTCAATTGTGAGTGCTTGGAAGGTAATGGGAAAGATTTGCCACTCCGAAAACACCCATCCTTATGACCAAGCAAAGAAAGCCAAGGAGAGAAAAAGACTTGGAAAATCTCCTTACCGAGAAAAGGGGGACTAAGAGGTAAGAAAACACAATGAGAGAAAGGGAAAGACATAGTGCATCTTCTCACCTTTGCTCACCCCTATTTCCTACTTGCTGATGTTTTGGATGTAAACATTTAATTTCTTCTCTTCTGGGTCCAATCAACGGCTGACCACATCTGTTGAATTGGAAGTATACGTCATCTTGGTTTTGGAATATAGGCAAGTATGCACTTAGTTTTTCTCCAAGCCAAAAGGTTGCTCAATGTTTAAGGCTTCTGCCAGTGGAGAGCCAGGAAACAAGGGACAATGATATTGGGACAGGGAGCTTTGCAATAGGGAAGATTAGATTGTTGTCATTCCACATGCCTTTGGGCCATTTCTGTGACCTTTTCAAGAGGGGGTCATCCCACCCATAAAGCAGAACCTCACACAAATTATAATGATATCTTTATACTTTATCTATGAAACTTCCTTCCTCTAAGATCTTGAAGTACTTCATTAATTGACAAATTAATTAACAAATTAATCTTTACAAATTTCCCAGGGAGACTGCAAAAACTATTATTACCTTCACTTTACATATGAAGAAATCTGGAAGTTGATATGTAAAGCATAAATGTAAGAATCTAGAGAGGCAAATGTGGGTCTCCTGACCCATTTCAAAAGCCATGTAATAGATTATGAACACACAGTTTCCTGAACACAGTTTAGTAGAAACTGATGATCCCAAAACAAATGTTACAGGCCTTGGGTAAAAATTTAAAGTCACCTGGAGAGATTTTGGAATTACAGTAGAATTACCTAATGCCCATTTCATTTGGCAGAGAAAACTTTAAAACTTACCGCAACAGAAGCTTCCAATGCTCTGGCCTCTTAGATAAAGGACATTTAAAGCTGGACTGATTATTATCTTCTCTGGGTGTAAACTTCCCACCCTAGTAAGTATTTAGGTTCACAGCATTTACAAATATCATTATTTAAGGCACTATGGCTGTTTTTATGTTTAAACACACACACACACACACACACACACACACACACGCAAGCACATGGGAATTAGTTTGTGGAAGTAAAAAGTATGGCCTATATATTAAATCACTTCTTATTTCACCTCAGATTCAGTGGCAAAATAGACAAGCAAACAATTTACACTGCATACGTTTAGAACATTCTGCAACAGAAGAGAGGACATGTATGGTGAGAATGAGATCAAAGGTTGGGAGAAGTACACATGTCCAAATGTTTGCTACTTAACTCGGTAGCTCTTGGTGTATATGGCGCTATGGGGCAAAGGAGACAGACTGACAGACCAAAGAACTTTTCAAGTTGGATGAGCATGACAAAAATGTAGCAGGCCAGTGAATTTACTATCTGCAAGGCTAAGAAAAATAGGATCAGATTATGTTTAAGAAACATAAAAAATATTTTATTAGGTAAGGTTGGGCAAAAATGCTTGGAATCCAACATTCACTTGCTCTTTTGCTCTCTTTCATGTGGAAACAGACTGGGGAAATCCCATATGAAAAAATACAAACCCAGAAATGACCTTTCTGGTTATGAACTGGGACAAAATCTGGAACCAAACTATGAACATAAAACAAAATTCACAACAATGAAAGCCAGTGAACAATAGAAACTCCTGAGAACTTATGATTTGTCTCTTTAGAAGCGTTAGATTACGGAAGTCATTTATACTTAACACGGTGGGAGCTCCTTTCATGACTACCAAAAATCTTTGTTACTTAACTGCAGCAAATAATACATACACATAAACAGTAAAGAAAACAAACCAAAGCAAAGAACTTCTGAGTCCACTGAGAAATCCTAGATATATAAAGTTAGATTGTAACAGGACTAATTAATTCCCATGCAAATTTCAGATGACAAACATGTAAACATGTGCACTCAGTTGCTAAGTACTGGGTATTTGCTGAGTGTTAACTATGTTTTGGGTATTGTGTGCAATTACAATTCTTAAATTCTAGAGCTAATTAGACATTACCTAGAAAATTTGTCAAAAGTTCAGAAATACCCATCCCTAGAAATTCTTACTGGTAGGTCTGAGGTTAAGGCCAATATATCTACATATTAATTAAAACACTCGAGATTATTCTGATGCATACTCTTTTTTTGACCAAATTCTAAGACTCACTGGGTAGATCAAAAATACAGTCTGAGTCATGATATAGGCCTGCCTCTTACCATTCATATTGGACTACAGCTTGGTTTCCTCATCTTTAAAGTGGATGTCATAACAACTCCTACTTTCTAGAAGTGTTATAAGGTCATGTAAGGACCAGATACACGATTGGTGCTTTGTAAATTCTTACTCTCCTCCTTTTTTTATTAGATCTGTTGCTCTACTGAGCACTAAATAGGCAGAATGTTTATTTTCTGTCTTTAAGGTACTCCTGATATATTTAGTGGAACAACTAAATTGGCCCAAAGATACAAGGATCTTTTTTTTTCATTTATTTGAATTAGATTACAATAATCTCATCAAAAGACAATGCATTTATATTCACAGTAAAAGATCTTTAAGATATTGCCAATAAATTGCATCTCCAAAACCTCCGGATGTTGACTGCATTTGTCAAAGAAGCTACCCTTTCTGTTCTTTTGGTAATATAAAGTAGACAAAGGACAGTAGAAAGTTCTCCTATCTGTATTTATTTTACCCCCAAAATGCAGGCTACATTGTTAAGAAAGTGGTCGAATTTTTTTTAATCAATGTTTTTGAAGTATAATTTTCCTAGAATAAAACAGACCATATGAAGTATACAATTCCGTGAATTTTGACAAATGCATATAAATAATCAACAGCCTAAGATACAGAACACTCCCAACATTCTATAAAATTCCCTGTGCCCCTCTGCAATTAATCCACACATCAAAAGGATGTGCTAATCTGATGTGTATCACCATAGATTGATGTTTCCTGGGTTAGATTTGGTTTCATTTGCTCAACATAATATTGATGAAATTAATCTTATTGTTCCAGGTATCAGCAATTCATGCATTTTTATTGCTGGGCAGAACTATACCACATTTTATTTATTCAGTAGCCTGTGATGGGCATTTGGATTACTTTTAATTTGAAACTTTTATGAATAAAACCACTATGAACATTCATGTACAAGACTTTTTGTATATGTAGGCATTCATCTCTCAGAATAAATAACTGGGTCATATGGGTATATGTGCATTCATTTCCTCCTGGAAATGAAATTACTGGTCATATGATACTTACAGGTTTAACATTATGAGTAAGAAATTGTTTTCCAAAGGCTTTACTATTTGCAACTCCTTTCAGCAGTGTATAAGAGTTCTAGTTGCTCCATAGTATCATCACTTCCAGACTTTTTTTAAGTGATTCTACTAAATGTGAAATAGTATCTCATTGTGGTTTTAATTTGTTTCCCTAATGACTATGGACTCAACAATGCTAAGTAACTGTTGAATGTTGAACATCTTTTCATGCACTTATTGACCAATCCCATAAATCTGTGAAGTGTCTGTTCAAATATTTTGCCCATATTTTAAATAGAGATGGTTGTATTCTTATGAGTGAGTATTATATCCTGAGTAGAAAGCTTTTGTCAGATACATTGCAAATATGTACTCACAGTCTGTGGTTTGCCTTCTCCTTTTCCTAACACTGTCTTATGAGTAAGTTTTAATTATGATAAAGTTAAATTTTTCAATTTTTGTTTATATTGTTTGTGCTTCCCCCCTTTTTTCTTTTTATCCTAAGAAACCTGCCATTGTGTACTCCAATGGCATGAAGATTTTATCCAATAGTTTTTACTAAAGTATTTAGAGGTTTAGTTTTTATATTTAGGTCTGTGACACACTTGTATTAGTCGAGGTGCTCTAGAGAAACAGATGCAGACATAAATAAATATATATCTCTGATATATATCTAATAATATCTCTGATAATATCTACATCTTTAGCTCTATGTAGAGACCAAAAATACCGATAGGGTAGTTCCATAGTAAGCCTGAAAGCCTGAGAACCAGGACAGCTGAAGGTATAGTTCCAGTTTATATCTGAGCTCAAAGGCAGAGGACCCATGTTCCAACTTGAATACATGTTAATCTCATCCAGATACACCCTCACAGGCACATCCAGAATAATGTTTAACCAAAATATCTGGGCACTCCATGGCCCAGTCAAGGTGAAACGTAAAATTTATCATCACACTACTTCAAATTATTTTTTTCTTAATAGTGTTAAGTGGGAATACATATTCATTTTTTCCCAACTCCATGTCCAGGAACATTTGTTGAACTACATTGAGGTCCACGGCAATAATAAATTGACTATAAACACTGGGTCAATTTTTAGGCTATTAATTCTGTTCTATTGATATTTTTGTCTGTGTTTTAGTATTTTTGATTGCTACAGTTTTTTTTTTTTTTAATTTTTTTTTCAACGTTTTTTTTTTTTTTTTTTTGGACAGAGAGAGACAGAGCATGAACGGGGGAGGGGCAGAGAGAGAGGGAGACACAGAATCGGAAACAGGCTCCAGGCTCCGAGCCATCAGCCCAGAGCCTGACGCGGGGCTCGAACTCACGGACCGCGAGATCGTGACCTGGCTGAAGTCGGACGCTTAACCGACTGCGCCACCCAGGCGCCCCAAACAGTTTTATAGTAAGTATGGAAATCAAGCTTGTTTCTTTTTTTCAAAGTTCTTATTCTATGATTTTTTGCATTTCCACATAAATTTTTCAATTAGCTTGTCAATTTTTATGCAAAGAAAGGATGGAGGTCTTGCCCATATTTTATTAAATATATTCCTAAGTATTTTATGTTTTTGTGATGGCTTTATAAATAATATTTTAAATATTATTTACAATATGTGTTACATGTGTATAGTGATGCTAAGGAACACTGATATAATTGATTTTTGCAAACTGACCTTGTCTACTGCAACTTTCTTAAATTCACTTAGGAAGATATTTCTTTCTATTCCTAGTTTTCTTAGAGTTTTATCAAGACCAGGTACTGGATTTTGTCAAATCCTTTTGCATATTTATGAGAAACGTACATGACATTTCTCCTTTATTCCTTGTGATATATTACACTTGAATGTTGGAACAATCTTGGATTCCTGGAATAAGCCATAGTTAGTCATGAAATATTTATCTTCAAAATGTGTTATTGCCTCAGACCTAATATTTTGCTAACTGTTTTGCATCTATCTTCATAAGGGACACTATTCCATAATATTATTTTCTTTAATTTCTCGCTGGTCTTAAAAACAAGTTGCTAAACAATACTTCATCCTCTATATTTTTAAAGAGTTTAGGTAATATGCTGTTATTTTCTCTTCAAATTTTTCATGAAAGTCACCAGTGACACCATTTAGGCCTGGAATTTTCTTGGTGGGAAGTTCCCTTGATTACAAATACAATGTGTTTCACAGATTTGAGGCTATTCAGATTTTTTATAGCATCTTCAACTAGCTTTGAAAGTTGGCAAAAAGTTGTTCACAATATTCCCTTATTATATCTTTAATATCTGTAGGATCTGTAATGATTTTTCATTTTTTATTATGGTAATTATGTCTTCTTTTTTTCTTGATCAGTCTGCATAAGGATTTATTATATTCATTTGTCTTCAAAAGAGTGTTTGTTTCCTTGATTTTCTCTATTGCCTTTTTATTTCCTATTTCATTGAAATTTTAATTTTTTAATTTATTTTCATCCTGCCACTTAGTTTGGGTGTGATTCATATATAATTATAATTATACAAATATACAATTATACAAATTACATAAATCATAACTTTTTCTAGATTTTCGTAATTTCTTAAGCTAGACAACTAGGTGACTGATATTAACTCTTTCTTTCCTTTCTAATAAAGCTATTTTTACTATAAATTTCTTCTAAAATACTTCCTTGATTGCACATACAAAATTTTCTATGTTGCATTTTATTATCATTTGGTTTGATTTTTTTTCTGATACCCCTTTTGAGTTCCCCTTTAGCTTGTTATTTAGAAATGTGTTTTTAAACTTCCAGCTATCTGGGAGAATTCTAAATAGCTCATTAGTAGTGATTTATAATGTAATTACATCATGGTCAGAAAATACACTCAGTAAGATTTTAATGGAATTTCAATGAGACATCTTGGTGAATGTACCATGTGCACTTATAAAGAATGTGTATTTTGTTATTGTTGAGTGTAATACCCTATAAATGCTAATTAGGTCAAGTTGATTGAGAATGTCCAGTTTTGTTTTGTTTTTTTTAAGTATTTAAGTAAACTGGCATTATTTCCTATTTAATTTGATATAATTCACAGGTGAACATACATGAACATGGAATTTTCCTGATGTAATCTTTTTTCCTTATTACAAAGACAATTTATTTAATAAAACTGAGGCTATTTAAATTTTTTTGTTTTTGTTTTTTATCAATTGCTTAAGAGAGGGGTGGTAAAAGCTCCAAATGAGATTTTGAATTCATCTATTTCTCCTTTTTATTCTGTCAGTTTTGCTTCATGTATTTTTGAATGTCTGTTATTAAGTACAGACACATTTAGGATTGTTACAGTATTCATTATGAATGACTAACCCTTTTATCACTCTGAAATGCTCCTCTTCATTTCCGCTTATATTTCTTGTTTTGAAATCCACTGTTTCCGACATAAACATACGATATTCCAGCTTTCTTATCTTACTGTTGGCATGCTTTCTCCATCCTTTTACTTTAAAATTACGTGTGTATGTACTTATAATTTAGGTTAATTGAATATTTTTAATATTTACTTCTTCTTCTTCTATTGACCTTTTCTAGCTTTATCTCTTCTTATTAATTTTTTCCTGGTTGTTCTAGAGATTAAAATATGTATTCTTAAATGATCACAGTCCACTTAAAATAAATATTGCACTATTTCACACTTCATACTTTAAAACTTACAAAAATATAAAAAGCTTACAATAGTGAAATTCTGCATACCTCCTATTATATAGTTTAAGCTCTCATACATTGAAAAATTATGTTATTATTATTATCCTTTTTGTCATCAAACAGTAGTTTGTCTTTAAAAGAAATTAAGAAGTAAAAATTAAAAACAAAACAAAACACATGTCCTGTCCTGTCCTCGTCTGTTTTTCTGTACTTCCTTGACCATTTCTTGCAGTTCCATTCCCATGGCAATGGATTATCTCCACTTTTATCCTTATTTTTTAAGATCATTCTTCCTAGCCATAGAACTCTTGGTTTTTTCATCACTTTAAAGATATTGTTCATTATAGTCTATAATCCATTGTTTCTGATGATAGGTCCCCTATTATTTCTATAGTTTTCCCACTGGCTTTAATGTGTCTTTTTCCTATGGCTTCTTTTAAGAGTTTGTTTCTTTAGTTTTCAGCACATTGCTGTGATGTATGCAGTGTAGGTCTTGGCCAAGAATCTGAGTTGAATCCCTGTATAGGCATTTTTTGCTCCCCACCTTCCCCTCCCCTCTGTGCACCTCTCCTCTATGTTCGTCTGCCCTTAACTCATCAGGAATTTTTATCTCTGCTTCCTCCGCTTAGCATGACTGCAAATCTTTGGGCTTCACCTGTGTGCTCTTAGGCAGTTAGCAAGAGTAATAGTCGGGTTTGCCATATGTGTTTACTTTCTCCAAGGATCACAGTCCACAGGCCGCCTGTTTCAGTGCCTAAAAACAGTTTCCTCAGGTATTTTGCCCAATTTTATAGTTGTTTATGATGGGAAGGTGTGTAGGGTTTTTGTTAACTATTATGGTCAGAAATGGAAGTCCAACTGCAAAATACTGATTTGATTTCCTCTATCACATCAGATATTAGGGAAACAGAGAGAGAGATAAATGTGTGTGTGTGTGTGTGTGTGTGTGTGTGTGTGTGTGTGTGTGTGT